>NC_057712.1:25187863-25288346 GCF_004010195.1 Chiloscyllium plagiosum | reverse complement strand
GTGGGGTAGGTATAGGACAGATGTTAGGGGTAGGTTCTTTACTCAGCGAGTCGTGAGTTCATGGAATGCCCTGCCAGTAGCAGTGGTGGACTCTCCCTCATTATGGGCATTTAAGCGGGCATTGGATAGGCATATGGAGGATGGTGGGCTAGTGTAGGTTAGGTGGGCTTGGATCGGCGCAACATCGAGGGCCGAAGGGCCTGTACTGCACTTTATTCTTCTATGTTCTATGTTCTAAGATACAGTCCAAATCCTTGAGTGAAAAGTCGCAGGCTTTATTAACCATATAAATACACACGGGATGGTAAGAGAGAGCGTGTTGTCTTCTGAAATCCTACAGGCACCAGGTCTCATTTCTTGTGATATGATGTCAAGATGCATAGTTCCTATTTACAAACTCTAGAAATTCTTAGAGTAAAGTTATAATCAACACTTTATTCACAGTTCCTTTTTGACCATTGCCATTTAATTATGAGCTTTAGTGGGCGGCACGGTGGCACAGTGGTTAGCACTGCTGCCTCGCAGCGCCAGAGACCCGGGTTCAATTCCCGACTCAGGCGACTGACTGTGTGGAGTTTGCACGTTCTCCCCGTGTCTGCGTGGGTTTCCTCCGGGGGCTCCGGTTTCCTCCCACAGTCCAAAGATGTGCAAGTCAGGTGAATAGGCCATGCTAAATTGCCCGTAGTGTTAGGTAAAAGGGGTAAATGTAGGGGTATGGGTGGGTTACGCTTCGGCGGGTCGGTGTGGACTTGTTGGGCCGAAGGGCCTGTTTCCACACTGTAAGTAATCTAATTTAATCTAATCTAATCTAATCTAAAAGTAAAATCATGTGGATGCTGGAAATCTGAGACAAAAGCAGAAAGTGCAGGAGAGACTCAGTAGGCATGATAACACCTGTGGAGAGAGCTTCAAGTGCAGGATGGTAATTTTGGAAAATTGAAAGGTGTTGGAAAATGCTTTATTTTAATTATTTTTATGGAGCGATGGGACAGAGGGGACGGGAACAGATGAACTAGAGACCTAGTTCAAAAGACAGAGAGGTTGTTAATGGTAAAATAGATGAAACATGGGTGGAAATTAAGCTGTGAGAGGGAGTGAATGTGTCCTCTCCACTATCTTTTGCACTTGGCCACTACACCAATTGTCCTCTTTGATTTCCCCTACCTCAGTTAATAGTACATTTAAAAAAAAACACTTTCAAACTACCTTCGGTTCTGAAGTCCTACTGGACTCAAAACATTACCTCGATGTATGTCGCTCTCAGTAGATGCTGCCAGACTTGCTAAATTTCTGCAGCATTTTCTATGTTGAATCAAGAACCTTCACTCTTTACTCCTAATTCTGCATTTCCATCACCTCCCAAGTTCCTTTTTGCGTGAGGCATTATTCTCTAGAATTATTCTCAGCTCTCCTGGAGGGTGTGCAGAGTGTGCGTACTGTCTGCTGATGACTTTGAAAAGTGAATGCAGAGGTAGACTGGGAGGGCGGCTTCACAGAACTTGGACTGTACAAGTGTGAAGACCAATCCGGGAGAAACTCTCCTGAAGAGGAAGACAGCGAATTAAAATTCTGTCTTTCACATCCACCTGAGGCAGTGATAAATCTGGTGGGTGAAAGGAAGGACAAAGAAGTTGGAGACCAGTGAATGAAGATGTTCTTGCTCCATTTGGCTTGGAATTTTAATTCCTGGAGGTAGTGTTAACAGTTTCACACTTGCTTCTGCTCAAGGCTATTCCTCTGCAGACGGGAACATTTCTGGAACATGATCAGGAAGTGAAGGTCTAGAATCTTCAAGAAGGAAGTAGGCTTTGGATTTGGATCTATAAGTGATTCCTGCACAGCACCGGGATCCACAGTTTGGGTGGCAAATGGGATAGTGAGATAAACAGAATATGCCATCTTGTTACCGGCCTTAAACATTGTGAAATACTTGGACTTAAGACTTGGGTTCTGCATTTATTTCCCATGTAATTCTAAATGTTATTTTTAAAATGCTCATCACTTTGCAAATAATTCCCATTAATAAAGGGGTCTTCATTTTGCATGATGGCTTTCTGAAAGCTTTATGTTGTTATTTCCCTCAAGATTTTCAATGGTCATTGTTAGGTTTTCCATAACTCTCCACAATGATCTTGAAGATCTGATTATTCCCTTTTCCTCCATCAAGGTATTTCATTTTATGTTAATTGGAGAAGAACACCAGCTGGTTGTGCACAAGAAATGTGGAAATCTTTGCAATCTTTTGATTTTCAGTCTACAATACTTAATGGCATTGTGTGATTGCTAATAGGTTGACTTTTAGATCAACAACAATCATTAGACACTTCAATTCCTGTTTACCTTCAATCTATTCAAGCTCCTTTTTGATACTCAAACTTTAGTCTTTTCAAGGCAGACGTTATGTCCAGAAGCTCCAGTGTTTCAGGTTCTCTCTCTTTGCTGAACAAACTCTTGAGTGCTTTAGATTAGATTACCTACAGTGTGGAAACAGGCCCTTCGGCCCAGCAAGTCCACCACCGACCCTCCGAAGAGTAACCCACCCAGACCCACTTCCCTCTGACCAATGCACCTATAACACTATGGGCAATTTAGCATGGCCAATTCACCTAACCTGCACATCTTTGGACTGTGGGAGGAAACTGGAGCACCTGGAGAAAACCCACGCAGACACTGGGAGAATGTGCAAACTCCACACAGACAGTCACCCGAGGCTGGAATTGAACTTGGGACCCTGGTACTGTGAGGCAGCAGTGCTAACTACTGAGCCACTGTGCCGCTTTGATATATCGTTCATGCTGCCTTGTCAAAAGAACACTTCATAAGCATTACATTTGAAAAATGTAGCAAGACCCAGACCATCATTCGCTGTGGCTGTATCATGGTCTTCCAATTTTTGCTGAAGGAATTAATTAACTTTGAGAACTTCATCTTGCTGCTGGTAAGTTCCAACCTAGGTGCATCCTGTTTCTGTTACTTTTACACTTTATTCAAAGAAAAGTGAAAAATTTGTAACATATTTTTGTATTCCTAAGTTTGTTGTTTATTGCTAAAGATCAGCTTATCAGCTAATGATTGAAAACTAGGGATAGTATATTGAGATAAGAAGTTGGTTGGTAGACAGGAAACAAAGAATAGGAATAAATGGGTCTTCTTCTGAATGGCAGACAGTGACTAATGGATTACTGCAGTGATTGGTATTAGGATCCCATCTGTTCACAATATATGTTCATGATTTATATGAGGGAACCAAATGGAATAACTCAAATTTTGTTGATGAAGTAAAAGTCGATGGAATAGTGAGGTGTGAGGGGGATGCAAAGATGTTACAGTGTGATTTGGAAGGCTGAGTGAATGGGCAAATACATGGCAGGTGCAATATAATGTGATAATGTGGATAAGCATGAGGTTATCCACTTTCGTAGCAAAATTAAGAAGACAGATTCTCATTCGAGTGATTGCAAATTGAGAGAGGGAAATATTCAACAAGACTTGGGTGTCCTTTTGCAACAATCAATGAAAGTGAGAGCACAAGTGTAGCAAGCATTAAAGAAGACATTAAAGTATCTGGACCTTGATAGCAAGAGGATTCAAGTACAGGAACAAGGCTGTCTTGCTGCAGTTATAGAGGGCATTGGTGAGAACACCTGGAATATTTTGTGCAGTTTTGGCCTCCTTATTGGAGGAAGGAAGTTCTTGCTGAAGAGGGAGTGCAGAGAAGATTTACCAAATTGGTTCCAGGAATGACAAGACTGACATATGAGAATAGATTGAGGATTGTATTCACTGGAGTTTCAAAGGGGATTCAGATAGAAACCTACAAATTCTAACTGGACTAGATGGTTGGATGTTGGAAGAGATTACAGTTTAAGGGGTAAACATTTTAATATTGAGATGAGGAGAAATTTCTTCACTCAAAGAGTGGTGACCCTGTAAAATTTACTATAAAAGAAAGTGACCAATGCCAAATCAATATATTATCAAGAAGAAGATAGAAATAGCTCTTGTAGCTGAAGGGGTCAAGATATGGATGGAGGGTTGGATTAGGGTATTAACTTTGATGATCAGCCATGATTATATTGAGTTTGGAGCAGGCGCAATGGATCAAATGGACAACTCCTGCTCCCATCTTCTTTGTAACATTACGTCTGCGTAGCTTTAGTCTCCGTAGCAGCTGGTGAATAAAGAAGGTTTAAAACACCAGATTCCGGTCTAGTTAATAAAGAATGCTGCCAAAGAAAGGCAATTTGGGCATCCCCTCTTGTCTAGAGCTGGCTCTGGTTTTTGGGTTTTCTCACCGAGGTGGTTTTCTGGCTCTGGTCAATCTGATGATGCTCGTCATGAGTTACAAGGAACTGGCAAAGCTGTGCAGATTGTCTGACAGTTGAAGGTGCTCTCTGCTGAAGTCAACGCAAAAAGCAGAAAGAGATGGTGTTTCAAGTTGCCTCTTTTATCCCCCTCTTCATACCATTCTTGAAATTTCTGAGGCCAGTGTCCTGTACTAGCATTGGGCACTGATAGGAAGATCCAAAGAAGTGAGTACTTTCCATATTTGCAAGTCACAGAACATAGTTTTAACCATTCAGTTGTCAAGTGCAAATGCCATCTTGTCATTGAGGTGATTTAAAGTATTTAAAGAAGAATGAATTCTTTCCCCTGGCCCCGGTTTTGCTGATTAAACTTTTTATGGTCGATGATGGGATTTTGCTTGAAAATGAATGAGGAGTCCATAGCTTTAATTCCAACATCATGTGATTGTGTTTCTTCTGCTGTGTTTCATCTGGCAAGAACCACATTGGCATTGTTATCAGTCATATACAACAACACACCAACCTATTTTTTGTGAATGACTCTCTGAAGTAATATAGTATTTGTTAAACGCTGTGTGTCTTTCAAATCCAGGATCAAGTTGCTCTGCTGGCTGTGATTCTTCATATGTAGCAATGTGTTGTCATTGGGCTTGAATTCAGGCATACCTTGTTACCTACTTCTTGTTCAATTGGTCTGGTTCACTTGTCTGTAACTTGTGGTAGTATCAGGTCTGCACTTGCGCAAGAATATAAACTGGTTTTACTCAATATAACTGTACACAGGGATAGTAAGAGTCGGCATCTTTGATATATACAGACCTGGGCACCAGTCGCATTTGATCTGATATACTTGCTGGCAGATCTAAAATTGTTCATTTTGAACGTGCTTTTTGATGAATATGCTGATTTAATAAATCACTCTTCCATTTCCCTTATAAACATGACTAGTTAATTGCTCTTGTGTGTTTGACATTCAAAATATCTATCCAGTAGATATGATTCCCAATATGTCACCTAAATAATGCTGAATTGAGGAGTTTAGTAGAAGGAAATGAGGAAAACAAGTTGAAAATCTTAAATTAACTGAAGTGGTTAAACTTATGGATACTAGTGTGGATGGGGAAGGCAAATGAGAGCGTCTCAATTTCAAATCAAAATATGTATTCTGAATGGTAACCCAATACTAAAACTATACACCATGTTTTTGTGTTGCTTAGTTTGGGGATATGAGTTTAAGGGAGTTGTGAGCTCCTTGAGATGCACAGAGGTACTATAGTTACAACTGCTCATAAATAACAGTTAATATCTACAAACTCAAATGTCAGATTTACACAATTTTGTAAATAAAAATCCCTTAAGAACTCAGCAATTTATCTTTATGAAGAACAGAAAATCATTCCTCAAAAGTCTCTCTCAATTATCCTGGTACTGCCTTTCTGACAGTCAACATATAGAGTCATAGAGTCATAGTCGTAGAGATGTACAGCATGGAAACAGACCCTTTGGTCCAACTTGACCATGCTGACCAGAAATCCTAAATTAACCCATTCCTATTTGCCAGACTTGGCCCATATTTCTCTGAACCCTTCCTATTTATATACCCATCTAGATGTCTTTTAAATGTTGTAATTGTACCAGCCTCCAGTACTTCCTCTGGCAGCTCATTTAATACATGTACCACCCTCTGTGTGAAAATGTTGCCCATCAGGTCGCTTTTAAATCTTTCCTGTCTCACCCTAAACTTATGCCGTCTAGTTCTAGAATCCCCGAACCCAGGGAAAAGATCTTGTCTATTTATCCTATCCATACCCCTTATGATTTTATTAACCTCTTTAAGGTCACTCTTCAGCGTCTGTCGCTCCAGGGAAAACAGCCTCAGCCTATTCAGCCTCTCCCTATAGCTCAAACCCTCCAATGCAGGCAACATCCTTGTAGATCTTTTTTGAACCCTTTCAAGTTTCACAACATCCTTTTGATAGGAGAGAGATGAGAATTGCACACAATTTTCAAAAAGTGGCCTAATCAATGTCCTGTACAGCTGCAACATGACCTCCAACTCCTATACTCAATGCTGTGACCAATAAAGGAAAACATACTCAACATCTCCTTCTTATTCTATTTACCTGTGACTCCACTTTCAAGGAACTATGAACCTGCATTCCAAGGTCTTTTTATTCAGCAACACTCCCCAGGATGTTTAAGTGTGTGAGTCCTGCCCAGATTTGCCATACCAAAATGTAGCACCTCACATTTACCTAAATTAAACTCCATCTGCCACTTCTCAGCCCATCTAATCAAGGTCCCATTCTACTCTGCGGTGTTCACTACACCTCCAATTTTGGTGTCATCTGCAAACTTACTAACCTTCTATGTTCACACCCAAATCCTTTATATAGATAATGAAAAGCAGTGAACCGAGCAAGATCCTTGTGGCATTCCATTGGTCACAGGCCTCCAGTCTGAAAAACAACCCTCCTCCACCACCCTCTGTCTTCTAACTTCAAGCCAGTTTGTATCCAAATGGCTAGTTCTCCCTCTATTCCATGTGATCTAACCATGCTAACCTCATTTGCAGAATAGAATACATATTGATGTAAAAACTCAAACTCTGAAAAATAACATTTGCCAACAGGACATAGCTATACATTGACTGGGCAGGATTTATTTTTAGGCAGCCTGTAATACTATAGCCCTTAATAATCAAGTCATAATAACTATAATTATATAATGAGATGACTGTTTTTTGTCACAGTAAAACATTAAATAACAGTAACAACTTCTGATCCCATATCTGTTTTTGTGTGAAAATCAGACAGTTCCTTTGAGTTTCTTTAACTTTCCAGAACCTTTACTATATTAGTATCATGCAGATGTTAGGATCCAAGCTGATGTTATTACTAGATAACTTGTATCCCAGGGTGAAACCAAGATTGAAAGATCATTTTTTGTTTGTTTTGATTTGAACAAAGTAATCTGTCACAGAAACATGAGCTTACAATGTCAAAGATTTTGTTTTAATAATAAAACAGAAGTTAGTTACAAAAGCAAAGATCAAACAGTATAAGACAAATTATTACAAGAGTGGAGCAATGCCAGAGTGGTATTATTGCAAGACTATTAGTCCAGAAACTCAGCTAATATTCGGGGGACCCGGGTTCGAATCTTGCAATGGCGGATGATGGAATTCCAATTCAATTTAAAATATCTGGAATTACAAATCTGATGACCATGAAACCATTGTCAATTGTCAGAAGAGACCCATCTGGTTTATTAATGTGCTTTATGGAAGGAAATTTGCCATCCAACCTGGTCTGGCCTATTTTTGACTCCAGTCCCACAGCAATGTGGTTGACTCTCGACTGCACTCTGAAATGGTCGAACCAGGCCACTCGGTTATATCAATTGCTACAAAGTCTCAAAGAAATGAAACTGAATTGCATTGGCATTGACCTAGGCACCAGTAAAGACAATGGCAAAAACAGTCCTGTCGACCTTGGAAAGTCCACCTTTACTAACATCCGGAGGCTACTATCGAAACTGGGAGAGCTGGCTCACAGACTAATGAAGCAACAGCCTGACATAGTCATGATTATGGAGTCATGCCATACAGCCAATGTCACAGATAATACCAACACCATCCCTGGATATATCCTGTCCCACCAGTAGGAAGGTTCAGCTGAGGTAGTAGCATGATGGTATACGTGGAAGGGAGTTGACCTGGGACTCCTCAAGATTGACTCTGGACACCATGAAGTCTTGCATCTCATGCAGAGATTTGGAAGGATTTAATGTTGTGACATTTACTGATTATTAAGATAAAATGGAAGTCTCACTGAACGGTTCAAGAGGTGGTGAGGGGCTCATGTATTTTTGGGTAAAAATCCCACCTATTACTTTCTCTCTTCTCTCACCGTCCCCCTCCAGCTAATGACCAATCAGGGGCTGGCAGCTACTCATTACCCTCTGCATGAAAAGAATGTTAGGATCTACCAGTCCTGCAGCAGAGGTTCAGGACCAATGTTGGGCTTAAGACTAAAGGTGAGTGAAAGCAGGGGATGGAGATGGAGTTAGGACCAAGTCAGAAACTCTTAATTTCCTTAAACTAAATCCTTATATCACACACTGAATGGCTTTCCTCGCGTGACAGATTCCCTTCCCGACATTAATTGAAGACTGGCAACAACTTTGAGCCCCCTTAAATGTGCATCATTGCTATGTGGGGTCTTCAATTATTGTCCAGAAGGAAGGGCATTCTTGAACTTTTCCATCATGGACTTAATTGCTTGGAGATAGGAAGTCCTAAGAGTTCTGATCCGTACCTCCTTTCTCGTTTAAAGGTTCCCAAACTCTAAACTCACCACCAGATGGTCAACAAATGTTGCCGATTAACTCCCCAGAAAAGGTCCAGACTTATCCATTCCATAGCAATTAAATTTTTAATTGCATGACAAGCCATAATTACTGTCAAATTACCTTACTGGCACTGATAGTTAACTTCAGCAAATATGGAATCATTTTCGGTTTGAATTATTGCTGAAAAGCATTTTGAAAAAGTAATTTATTTTCAATAATTTCCTTTGTATTTCTTATCTTTCTTTTTTTTTCAATCCTGTCTTTTGTTCTATCTGCAAAGTTTACTTTCTGAAAATGATTTGTCATTGAATTTACTACGCTCACCTGCACTTCCTGCTTCAGACATCGCTTGTTGCCATTCAGTTGAATGTTTTCTTCACCAGTTGCTTTCCTGGTCAGATCCCTTGAAAAGGACACAATGCCAAAATGGTTCGCCTAATCCCAACGAGTTTCAGTAATGCTGTTTCACTAATCCTTGGGCCGAAGGGCCTGTTTCCATACTGTAATATAATCTAATCGAATCTAATCTAATCTAATCACTAATCCCAACGAGTTTCACTAAAGTCTGTTGGCAAGTGCATGTGCAACCAACTGCTAACACTATTGATTCAACACTGGCCATAAAATTTGGGCCATATTTTAAAAATAGTTTTATTTTCAATCACAATCCCATTAAAATTCATGAATTGCATAATTCTTTCCTATACATTGTTAATGTGACGTTGAAATTTTGCAATTGGAAAAATTTCTCATCACTAGGCAGACCCTAAGATACTTTTTTGTAACTGCTATTATTATTATTATTATTATTATTATTATTATTCAACACTATATGCATGATCTGAATTGTTCCATCTTGAGGAATAATTTTTAGATATGAATACTAGTCACCCAAATGTAGATTCAGCTTTGTACTTGAATATGTTAGTATTTTGGAGTAAACTCATTTTTAAAGTTTTTATATCGTTCAAATCCAGCAATATACAATTTGACATTGCAGTACATTATCATTTATATTTCCTGTAAACAAAAATGATTGCATCCTCTTTATAGCACAAGGTGTTAGGAAAGCTCAGCAGCATTTTCTTTTTCCTATTTAGTCTATGACTTACTACTGGGACCTACCGAGCCGATGAGATAGATTCCTATGGTATTCTGTAATAAAAAATCTTCATGAATTTGAATGTAGACCTATGCACCACCACAGGCTGAATCATTTACATTTACAATTTATACATTGGCTGCACATGGGTGTTTTTGCTTTTGCACTGTCAGCATTTTGTATAAGCTCCAAGTGTTAGTATTTGACTGAAACAATATCAGCTATAAATCCCAAGGCTCAGTCTTTTGTGAAAAACTCAAGATATCCTTCTGTATTTTCCTTTAAGCACTTTTTGATTGCAAAACTATGTTGCCCAAATCAAATTGTACTGTATTGCAGTGCTTCATGTAACTTCACCATGCAAGAGCAATCATGAAGTGGAAGGACCTGGCATTACTACAATTGAAACAGATTGTTTCTTTTAGTTGTAGGGATTGATGGAAGTTGGGCTTCTTTCTGCAGAACATTTTTGGTTCTGATAACTGGGGAGTGGTTTTGTTGATTTCATCTGAATTTGCTGCCACTTGTAATAATCTTAAAGCATTCAATCTTCGTAACAATCTCTTTATTAAAAAGAATGGTGTTGATCAGAATATAATCCACTGCTTCGAAAATACATTCGTAATCCCTGCAATGTGCAACCTGTGGATTTATATAATCAGGCTGTGAAGCATTGACTGTCAATGGAAATGGTTCAAGTAATCATTAACTATTATTCACGTCACAGCGAGAAAAAACATTACAGAGTAAATCTTTCTGATAATTGTAAGCCATTTTAACAAAGCTCTTATACCATGCTACTTGTTTTAAAATATCTTTAAAATGTGTGGTCTTATGTTTAGAGTGTACATCTTTTTCTGTGGAAACTGGAGCCTGATTCCTTTTTTGCATCCATTATGTCTGAAACAATACCAGCTTTCATTTGAAACTTGTAACAAGCTATACTGAGCAATGTAATTCTTTTTTTATTATTCATTCATTAGACACGGGCATCACTGGCTATACCCCTCCCTAATTGCCTTAAGAGTTAAGTGTAAATTGCTTTGCTGTGGGTCTGGAGTCACATGTAGGCCAATCCAGGTAAGGATGGCAACAAAAAGAGAAATTGCTGGAAAAGTTCAGCAGGTCTGGCAGCATCTGTGAAGAGAAATCAGAGTTAACGTTTAGAGTCTGATGACCCTCCTTTTGAGGAAGGGTCAACAGACCTGAAATGTTAACTTAGATTTCTCTTCATAGATACTGCCAGACCTGCTGAGCTGTTCCAGCAACTTTTGTTCTTGTTTCTGATTTACAGCATCCACAGTTTGTTTGTTTTTTCTCAGGTAAGGATGGCAGTTTCCTTCCTTCAAGAACATTGGTGAACCAGATTATTTTTTTCTCTGACAATCAGCAATGGTTTCAAGGTCATTGTTTGGCTTTTACTTCCAGGTTTGTTGTTGAATTCAAATTCCACCATCTGCCAGATCATGACCAGGGTGTTTGGATAAATGGTCTGATATTCATTTATTATTTTCGCTTTGGTGAAGATTAGAAATTATTACATTTTTGAAAATGACATAGCCTAAGTCCAGCATTGACATAGTGTTAGCTGATGGGAGAAGATGGTCCTGAGAAATGGTCCAGTGTTTTGTCTCATGCAGGGACAGTGTCTGAGGACTTGCTGGAAGTAACAAAGAACAGTTATACTGAACTTAGAACCTTAACTGTTTTTCTGTCTCTACAAATACTGCTGGACCTGTTGAGTTTCTCCAGTACCATCTGGTTTTATCTGGGGACTCACTCACAGCAGACCATTCATTAGCTGTAAACTTTGACAGTGAGGTTGTAACTGTTTGAGACCTACACCTTTCCCACTCCCTCTCCGGCCTATCACCCTCACCTTAACCTCCTTCCACCTATCGCATTCCCAACGCCCCTCCCCCAAGTCCCTCCTCCCTACCTTTTATCTTAGCCTGCTTGGCACACCTTCCTCATTCCTGAAGAAGGGCTTATGCCCGAAACGTCGATTCTCCTGCTCCTTTGATGCTGCCTGACCTGCTGCGCTTTTCCAGCAACACATTTTTCAGCACCTACACCTTTAAATCCAACTGACCAGCACATCTTATCTGTCAAGTGACCTCTTCAAGAGCAGATCATGGGCCACCTACCTGAGAAATAAACAATAATTCCAACATTCTGCAGAACTGAAATCCAGCTACCTTCTACATATAAAACAATGGGTGTGGCATGGAAGTGCTGTCAATTAGCAATTTAACCATCAGGAAATCTCAGCTGACCTCATCTTTTCTAAGCTTTTTTCACCAGAAGTCACTGAGTGGTCATCAGAAGAGCACCCAGTAAAGGCTAAGAGTTGAACCTGTGACCTTCTTTCCACATTAGGCTCAGTTTACTATTGCTCAATGACTCTTCCAGTTTGAATAAAGCCTGAGAATTCTGGAAATACTCAGCAGATATGGTAACATTCAAAGGAGAGGGAGAGAGAAAGAAAGAGGAAGTGTCAATATTTCAAGACAATAATCTTTCAGGATTCTTATTGGTGATGCACGTGTCATCTCTCATAATACAGACCATAACGTGACTTAATACAAAACTAAAATATTGAACTTATTGGAATTTCATATTCAGTTTGCAATGTCCTTCTTCGGCAACTTCGGGTGTTATGGTGAGGCACAGTTTGTTTCAGGTAGATTCTCTGAGCACAAAATTCAATAATAACAGTTGGTAGAGGAGCACTTTGCTAAAACAAATGTCTTACTGTGTAAACCAGGTCCTCATCTCTCTTATCAGTGGAAATATTTTCTCCATGTCAACTTTCTTCAGCCTTCGCAGTAAGTTTCATTCAGATCCCTCCTCATCCTTCTAAATGCTATTGAGTACAGACCCAGAATCCTCAACTGGTCCTCATTTGATAAGCTTTTCTTTCCTGGGATCATTCTTGTTCCCCTCCTCTGGACTCCTTCCAATGCATCCTTTCTTAGATACGGGCACCAAAACTGCTTACAATATTCCAAATTCGGTCTGACCAGAGCCATATACAGCTTCAGCAGCATATCTTTACTCTTTGTATTCCAGCCATCTTGAAATGAATGATAACATTGTATTTGCATTCCGAACTGCCAACTGAACCAACATGTTAATCGTAAGAGAGTCCTGAACCAGAACTCCTGAGTCCATTTGTGCTTCAGATTTCCAAAGCCTTTCCTCATTTAAAAATAGTCTACACCTCTACTCTTACTAATAAAGCAGGAAAGAAATGAGTTAGTATTCTTCACCTGCCTTTGTCCCAGCACCTGCAATTTGTATTTCCTCCTTCAAACATTGCTTCCTGCTTTGAAAAGGGAATTAGATAAATCAGTATGGATTCAGGTGGAGCATTTCAAACCCTAAGCATTTATTACGCCAAAATAAAATCCTTATGTTGCTCCTGGCGTTTTTGCCATAATTACCTTAAATCTGTATCCTTTGATTGACCTTTCGGTTTTTCCAAACAGCTTAACTTTATTTGATCTATTAAAACCCTCCATCATTTTAAACATCTCAATCTGATCTATTCATAGCATTCTCTTTTCTGAGAAGAATAGCTCCAGCTTCTTCCTCTATACACATCACTGTAATCCCTGCTCCCTGAAATCATTGTGGTGAATCTTTTCTGTAACTTCTCCAAAGCTTTAAACTATTTAGTGATAAATGCTGCATGGGACTGAATATTATAATCTACCTTTGGCAAAACTAGTTCTCCTATGTATCTTTAGTGCCTTGTTAACTAGTCTGCAGATACAGTCCCGGGTGTGTTTTTTTCTTGACATTTTGAAAAAAGTATCCTTCAGCCTTTGCCTTTTCACATAGGGTAGCACAGTGGCTCAGTGGTAAGCACTTGTGTCTCACAGCACCAGGGACCTGGGTTTGATTCCAGCCTCGGGCGTGTGTCTATGTGGGTTTCCTCCAAGTGCTCCAGTTTCTTCCCACAGTCCGAAGATGTGGAGGTTAGGTAAACTGGCCATGCTAAATTGCCCATGCTGTTTAGTTTACGTGCATTACCTTGGGGAAATGTAGATAATAGGTGCAGGGGAATGGGCCAGGTGGAATACTCGTTGGAGGTTAGGTGTGGAGACTTGTTGGGCCAAATAGCCTGTTTCTACACATAGGGATTCTAATTCGAGAACCACTGAAAATTATGGTACAGAAATAGGCAATTTGTTCCTCAGCAAGACCAACTATCTAGTCCATTCCCTTTTCAATCATTCTGCATTTTAGTTCTTTTCAGATAGTTATCCAATTTAGAGGTATTTCTGTCTTTTTTTTTCAATCTTTCATGTTGCCCATCCCTAGCTGCCTTGAGAAAGTGGTGGCGAGCTCGCTTCTTGAAACCCTGCAGTCCACATGTTTGTAGGTAGACCCACAATGATCTTAGAGAAGGAATTCCAGGATTTTGATCCCGTGTCAGTGAAGTGACAGCCACATTTCTGTGAGTCCGGAATACCTTTAAAGTGCTGTTACAAGTAGACAAGGTGGTGAAGAAAGCATTTGGCATGCTTGACTTCATTGGTTAGAGCATTGAGTTTTGGAGTTGGGAATTCATGTTGTAAATATTCAAGATGTTGGTGGGGCCACTTTTGGGGTACTGCATCCAGTCTTGTCTCCCTTTTGCATGAAGGATGTAATTAAATTAGAGAGGATGCAGAAAACATTTACAAGGATGGGAATGGAGAGTTTGAATTATAAGGAGAGACTGGATAGTTTGAGACTGTTTTCCCTGGAGTGTAGGAGGCTGAGGGGTGATCTTGTAGAGGTTTATGAAATCATGAGGGGCATTGATAAGGTGAATAACAAAGATCTTTTCCTGAGGGTAGGGAGTTCAAAACTGAAGGGCAAAGGTTTAAGATGAGAGGGATAAGATTTAAAAGGGACCCGTGGAACAACTGTTTCACTTAGGGTGGTGTGTATCTGGAATGAACTGCCAGAGGAAGTGATGGATGCAGGTACGGTTACAACATTTAAAAGACATGTTGATAAGTATGTGAATAAGAAATGTTTAGAGGGTTATGGGTCATATACAGACTTATGGGATGAATTTAGTTTGGGAACCTATTCAGCATACAGCAGTTGGACTGAAGGGTCTCTTTCTGTGTTGTATGACTCTATGACCATGTGAGGATGGCAGATTTCCTTCTCTGAAGGGCAATGAGTGAGTCAGATGGATCTTTCCCCAATAATTCATGATGGCTTTCTGGTTATCAGTAAATTATTAATTCCAGTTATTTTTAATTGAATTAAAATTCCCACAGTCTGTCATGGTGGGATTTGAAACCTGGACCAGATGAGTTAGCTAATAGTGTAGTGATAGGCCATCACTTCTCCTTTTATGTATCTTTCATGCTTTGTTAACCTATCTTACAAAAACCTATAAAGAAACTACCCCAGGTCTTTCTCTTCTTGATTTTCTTTGTAAATTGTACCCTACAATATGTTGTGTCTTTATGTATAGATGTAATGTGGAGGTGGAGGTGCTGGTGCTGGGCTGGGGTGGACAAAGTTAAAAATCACACGATACCAGGATATAGTCCAACAGGTTTATTTCGAAGTACAAGCTTTCAGAGTGCTGCACTTTCATCAGGTAGCTAGTCCACCTGACTGCCTGACAAAGGAGAAGTGCTCCAAAAGCTTGTACTTCCAAAGAAACCTATTGGACTATAACCTTGTGTTGTGTGATTTTTAACTCTTTGTGTAGAAGCAGTGAATGATCATAGTACAGAAATAAGCCATTTTTTCCCTCAGCTGTTTACAGCATTTCAAAGGTTTGTATTGTTAACATGCATCAAAAACAGAAGTGGTTCTAGTCCGAAATAGGTGTAAAACATTGTAATTGTAAATGGCTATTTTTAATTCCTCCTCGGTCAAGAACAACATAGATTGAATGAGTTGTTTTTGATCCTACTAACTGGAACTACTGCATTATACTATGCAGCTGGTAAGAAATGAGAAAACAGTGATAAAACATTTTTTTGTGGGGTGGAGCTAAGAAAGTCACTAACATGGTGGACAGGCGAAATGGCTTAGGCTCATTCACAAAATCATTAAGGAAAACAAATACACTTGGATGTTATTTATTCTTTCATGCGTTGTTTGTTGGGCCAGCATTATTGCCCATCCTCAGGAACCAAGAGGACAGAGAAGAGTCACTCAAATTGCAGTGGGTCTGAAGTAACATGTCGGACATAGCAGGTAAGGACAGTTAGATCTCATTCTCTGAAGGGCATTAATGGACCAGATGGGTTTTTAGCACAATTGAATTAGTTGTATTGTTACCATTGAACCAGAATTTCATTCCAGATTTTGAGAAAAAAAATGATTTCAAACTTCTCTATCTGCCATGGTGGAAATTCAAACTCATTTTCCCAGAACATTAGACTGGGGTTCAGAATTAAGAGTTCAGTGACATTACCACTGCGCCACCATTTTCCTCTATGCTGGGAACATAGATATTATTGCTACAAGGCATAGCAATTCTTTGCAAGATAAGATATAGATTATGAATAAAATAGTCATTCTCATCTGGATTTTGAGTCCCATGGAGGTGTGTCCTTAACAAATTGAATAAAAATACTTAAAATGGTCACTTCTCTGGCCTGATACAATAAAGTGGACTTGCCCAGGGATCTCTACTGTGGCTTAATCATTTTACCATATACGCTGGCAGGAATAGAGTATTGTATGACAATTTTACAAATGTCACGAGAAATACTAAGCTTTGTGGATAGACAGAAGAAAATGCAAAAGAACGTGATAAATTATGGGAATTGCAATTTGATGTGATCAAGTATAAGTTCAGCAAACTACATCTGAGAATGATGTTTCTTTTTATTGTGAAGAGCAAAGCCCATGTGCACAAATCTGTAAAAGCTAGTGCATGATTAAAAGAGTATTGAACAGGTGAAAAGAGATTTTACCTCTGAGGGGAATGGAATTCAAGATTGGCAAGGTGATGCCTCAGTGAGATGCTGGATTTGAAATACTAAGGGTTCAGGATGCCAAAACTCAGGAAAAATATTGACCTTGAAAGGAATATAGTGTTTAGTCATGAAAATGAGATGAAGATTTTAAGATTTACATTATGAAAATAAATTACATAAACATGGCTTTTGTTCTATTGGTTTTAAAGGATATGAGCAATAGGAACAGGAGAAGGCTATTGAGCCCCTTGAGCTAGCTCCCCCATTCAATGAAATTCCTGTTGATCTTCACATCTTTTGACTTTAACATTATTTTCCTGTATTATCCTTATAAACATGAATGTTTTGAATATGCAGAAATCTATCAATCTTTGTCTTGAACATACTAACCAACTGAGCATTCCCAGCCCTCTGGAGCAGAGAATTTCAAAGATTCACCACACTCTGAGTGAAAATGTTTCTCCTCTGCCTCAGTCTGGCCTCTCCTTTATTCTCACATTATATCCTCTCAGTCTCGATCCTGAGTCAATGGAAACATTCTTCTTGCATCTTCCCTATAAACCCCTGTAAGAATTCTGCATATTTAAATGAGATCACTTGAGATCTCTGTCCTAGTGAATAATGGAGATCCTGATTATATTTAAGGACTGCTATAGACAGGTTTATGAATGATCTCATTTATGAATGAATGAATGATCCTTCTAAGCCACGGAGAATATAGATCCAGTCTATTCAAATGTGAACCTTGGGACAATTCTTCCATTCCAGGAATTAGTTTGGTGAAACTTTGCTACACTCCCTGGCAAATATACTGAGATAAGGAGAACAAAACTGCACCTGATGCACTGTGTAGTGACACCAAGGCTCTGGGTTGGGATTTGAACACCTGTTTTGAAAATCAGGTTAAACTGCAGATCAACTAAAACCATTCAAATGGAAAATCAGTCTCAGTTCTGAGTAGTCAACTCTTATTCTTACTCTCTTCAGTCAAGCTTAGTATTTGGACTGTCTGCAACGGTCCATCATATGAGCAGTGCCAAGTCAAAGGGCACTTTTACTGTGCTTAACCGTGGATAAAATCACTATAGTCTCACAAGAGAGAGACAACTGGTGATGCTTTAATCTGAGGGTCACTATACTGCAGATAAGGAAGTGATTGAGAAGGAAACTCCTTAATTTTTGCCTCATCCAGTGTGGGAATTGAACCTATACTAGTTTTGATAGCACTCTACATCCCAAACCAGCTGTCCAGCCACCTGAGCTACTATGAATACAACAATTTCAGCAGCTATCTATCCCAGCACTCAGGATAGGCACTTCGGAACACATGTAGAATTTTACAGGGGTCTGAGTGGCATGGATTATGGTGTAATTTTGTGGCAGAATTGAGCAAGAGTTCCAGTGAACCCTACCTCGATGTCTAAAACAACTCTTTATGTCTTTGCCGAATTGTTGAGTGAGATTCTCAGGTACACAGGTTGGTTGGGGATGTGAAGGGATACAAAGCCGATGGGATTCACAGAATGGGCTATCCAGCCCCACTTCCCTCCCATTTATCTCTCCACTCCCGAGGCTCCCAACCTCATTCCTGATGAAGGGCTCCGGCCCAAAACATCGATCTTCCTGCTCCTCGGATGCTGCCTTACCTGCTGTGCTTTTCCAGCAACACACTATCAACACTGATCTTCAGCATCTGCAGTCCTCACTGTCTTCTATCAGTAAGGGACTCTGCTCAGGAGTTTACCAACACCTGGGAACTTAAAGCCATTGGCTGATGAGTGCTCACTGCTGCCTTTCAATGAAGTGGAAAATTGAAAGTATGCAATGTGAAGTAAAATGACTGTGAATATGTTTGGAGTGATCTTATCCTGTGAAGGAGGGTTCTGCAAGACCCACCAAGTTGAGGATCTTTTAGAGACAAGGAACATTACACTCAGATCCATGCATGGTATAGGGCTCAGGCCTGTGGATTCCTAATGCATGGTGACCTCAGTACATTGGCTCCCTGTTTGCTGTGCACCTCCCTGCCCCAGATGTCACTGACCACCTAATTCACACCAGCACATTTGGACACACAGGCCAGAGGAGACAATAGGGATGTCATTGGATAAGGGACAATGGTGTCAGCGTAACCCATTGTACTGTACATTACTTGTTCGTCATCTTCCACATGCTGTACCAGAATCTCAAAAAATACATTGTACCCTGGTACATCCTGACAAGACTCAGGGTTAGGCATCATGCTGTAAGTTTTGCTTTCAGGGCAACATGGAGATTTAGTACTGTAACAATCAAATGTAATTGTTCACATTCAATGCAATGTCACCCATGCCACAAAAATGCCTTTGTTAGATTTTCTCTCTCTCCCTTTCACAGTGTCCTGGTGTTGTCCAGGTTCTACAACTGTTGTGGAGGAAGCCTGCTTCATACTGGAGCCCATTGGCCCTGGGGATTTTGTTTGGCCATCCCTGGGGCTTTGTGTCAGGATAACACATTGATGGGTCATCTCACGGGCCCTTGTCAGCTTGAAATTTCCAGCATCAGAAGGGGGTGGAGGTGGAGGACCCAGACACCTTTGGAGCATCTTCAAAAGCAAATTTAGAGGGACTTGTGCTTCATTATTCCTTCAAATGGATGCCTCCGAGCACTGGACTGCCTCCTCGTGAGGAACAACCATTTGGTACACACACTAGGTTCCCTTGTGTCCCCCTGTCACCACGTCTTCAGTCCTGAGACTAACAGCTGGGATGATGAATTGCAGGTGCCTGTGACTCACCAGCAAACCTGAACAGCACTGGACCAGGCTGTCCAAGGTAGCTGCCAACCCATCCACAGTGACAGATAGTTGCTTGCTGAGTTCCCAGAGAGATTGGCTGCACTCCTGTAGCCTCTGGGCTAAGAGAGCTGTTGTCTCCCACTTACCTGTCTGCTGCTCCTCTGTTCCTCTGTGTGCATGTAGGTGAGGTCTGTGATTGCTGAAACCACTAGGACCTCTCCTGCCTAGGACTGGAGAGCAGGTGACTCTTCTCTGACAGTCCTCTGAGTACCAGTGACCTGGGGAATTTTTTCTTTGGCCAGCTGCCAAGTGAGGTGCCCATGGGCATTTGAGACACATGATCAGGCAGGGGATAGAGAAATAAGGCAGGCAGATAGCATCAGCTCAGAATGGTATCATGATTGGCAGAGGTATGGTGGGTTGAAGTGCTTGATCCTGTGCTGTACTGTTCTATGTTGAATTCTATGTAACACGTGAAGTTGAGACACTAACTTTGTGCTGGCAAATTCCAAACAACAAAGTTTCACATGTCTTTAGCTTTCCGTGTTAAAATATTTCCTTGAGGGAGAGAAAGTAAAAGGGTGCAAATAAAGCAATTTGAATTTAAATGGTACAGCTCAAACACAAAATGAGAAATGTCAGAACATTGTTGAGCTATTAAGGGACAAAAGGAAAATGATAGTTACATTATCCTCATATTTCATACAAATATATACATATATAATAATTCTCCTTTCAAAGTATGAGCCATCAGCATTGCAAGTGCCAATTTATATTGATGCAATGACAAAGCATATGGTTGATGGAGAGTTTAATGGAAGTGTTTTTGTGATATGTGGGTTTAACTGAATTTTTAAAGAAGATTTTTTTTTGTTTTCTGGATTTGCTACAATACTACAATATCTGGATGTGTATGAGCATATCAGTGATGAACAGTTTACCCAGATATATCGTACACCATATGGTCTTGGTCTGAAAATGATAATCCATCATTTGTGGTTCTTGATTGAAAATTCTAATGCTCTTGTTTAAAATGTTACTGTATTTTACAAAATGAGGAAGGGACTGTGAACCTTTTTCTTTATTCTACAACTTGTACCTTACCGTTACCTTACTTGTACCTTACTTGTACCATAGGTCTCTTCTTGATACGTTTGTTGTTCTCTTTTGTTATTTTCCCAGAGACCTCATATCCCAGTATCTGCAAGAATCGCCTTTTCATGCAACAAGCTTGAAGAAAAGAGTGACATATCTGTGAGTTCAAGTATTCAGGCTAATAAAGCGCGATTTCAAGTTTCCCCTCATTGCCATCCTAAAGCTTTCACTGCTTCTCCAAGACTTGCCCATCATGTTAAGACACAGAGTTTTAATTGGTCGGATACTCCATTCAGAATCAGGGACCCGAGTTCCAACTCTGATTGAATTGAGAATTACCCACTTAGCTGACTTCCCCACTGGAGATTCCTGGACAGTGGCCTTCTGATTCAAACTTGTTCAGGAATCCTCAAAACCAGAAACAAGAACTATTTTGGCAGAAACCATACTCCATTTTGTAGCATTGAATATTGTATTCTGTTGATTAAATATCCAGCAAAAATACAGTGAAAGGCCTTGGTGTGGAAACAGTAGACGGGTAATTATGGTAGGTTGGGAGGTTGATGGGGTTGTTGGCTCCAATGGGAGAAGAGGGGCATTAAGTCAGGGTAGCATAGTGAAAGCTGTCATGTCCGATGGACAATAGGTTAAGGGAGATGTTGAATCTAAATGTGTTGGAGTCTAGCATGCAGTTAGTGGGAGAGATAGAATGATAGTTACTGGTGAGTTGGACTTCAGACTTTGAGAAAGTTTTTAATTCTATGAAATTTCCTGTGTAACTATTAAGCATAAATGAGTCAGAACCTTCATAATTCTGACTGGAAGAGACTTTGCTGGATCATTCCAGACCCATGAAAATCTTCAAGTTCCTAGGCTATTCCCATGGTGTCAGCTTTATTGGAGATTCCACATGGTCCTGAAGTGTATTTCCAGTTGACATTGTATCAATGACTGTTTCACTACCAGAATATCTCAACCAACATAACTGTAGTCTTTCCAACAAGTCTAAGTTTTTGTTTGCCCTCAAAATTACCATTCTACTAGTATCTAAGACCTTTGTCAGAGTTGCTGAACTGATATTGATTCTGATGAACCTCCTAGTTGGTTTTGTTTGTGACAATAACTCTTTTTTGGCTGCATTTATTTTGGTTTTTGTGATCTTGTGAGTTGTACTCAATTTGCCAAAGGTATGTAAATGATCTATTGCTGTGTCATATATTGGGTACTTTGGTGAACAGTGTTAAATTAGCTACGGTACAGAGAAATAGTTTTGCTATTTGCAGGCATTGTGCTGAAGAATCATCTCCAAATTCCAAAGGCAACCTTGTCAAAGAGTCATGGCATTATACAATGGGGGAGTAGACCCTCTGGTCCAACCAGTCCATGCTAACAATAATCACAAACAAAATCTCCCTGTGCTTGGCCCACATCCTTCCAAACATTTTGTATTCATATACTTATCTGAATGTCTCTTAAAGGTTATAACTGTACCTGCATCTACCACTTCCCCTGGACATTCATTCCACACACAAACCACCCTCAGTTTAAAAAAAAGTTTCCCCTCTTGTCTTTTGTAAATCTTTCTCCTCTCACCTTAAAAATATGACTCCTCGTCTTGAAATCCGTTACCCTAGGGAAAACAAAACTGCTATTTACCTTGCTTATTTTGCCTCATAATTTTCTAAACCCCTATAAGGTCACCCCTCAAACTCTAATGCTCAAATGAAAAAAATGCTAGACTATAAAGATTCTCCTTCTAGCTCAAATCCTCCATTCCAATTCCTCCAATCCAATTCTGGATTTGTTGATGTGCACTGAGGCAGACTTGATGGGGAATGTAAGGTAAAAGAACCCCTGGGGGCAGTGACCATAATATGATAGAATTTACCCTGCAGCTTGAATCAGATATAATGGTTTTACAATTGAGTAAAGGTAACTACAAAGACATGAGGGAGTTGCTGGCCAGAGTTGATTGGAAGACGAGTCCAGTAGGGAAGATGGTGGAGCAACAATCGCAGGGAGTTTTGCAGGTAATTCAGGAGGCAAAACTGAAATTCATCCCCAGGAAGCAGAAATATACCCAGAGAAGGATGAGGCAACCATGGCTGAAGCACACAATATGGTGAAGATCAATGGGAAGCCCGAGGATTGGGAATTCTTTAAAAACCAATAAGGGATGACTTTTAAAAAAAAGGGAGAAGATGAAATATAAGAGTAAGCTAGCTAATAGTATCAAAGAAGATTGCAAGAACCTTTTTTAGAAACCTTAAAAGGTAAGAGAGAGGCAAAAGTGAACATTGGTCCACTGAAAATGAGGCTTGTAAAGCCATATTGGGGAACTGAATAGGTACTTTACTACACGGAAGTTGCAGCAGCATATCGGAACTTCAAGAAAGTCAAGGGTGAGTGTTGTGGAGACGGAGAAGGTGCTGGGGAAGCTAAAAGGTCTAAAGGTGGTGAAATCACCTGAACCAGATGGACTATTCCCGAGTGTTCTGCAGGAGATAGCTGAGGAGATTCTAGAGGCATTAGTGGTGACCTTCCAGGAATCACTGGTGTCAAAGAGAGTCCCAGAGAACTGGAAAATTGCAAAAGTAACACCCCTATTGAAGAACGCAGAGAAGCAGAAGACAAGAAATTATAGGATGGTTAGCCTGACCTTGGTAAATGGTAAATTTCAGGGTCTAACTTAAGGATAATCATGGCAGTGCATGGTATAATAGGATGGAGTCAGCATAACCTTGTCAAAGGAACATGATGCCTGAAAAATCTGTTAGAATTCTTTGAGGAGGTAATGAGCAAGTTGGATAAGGAGAGCCAGTGAAAGCCTTTGACAAAGTGTCACGCACATAAGAGCCCATGGTGTAAGGGGAAAAGTTCTGGCATGGATAGAATTGGCTGACTGTCAGAAGCCAGAGAATGGAGATAAAGGAATAGCAGCTGGTGACTAGTGGAATTCCACAGAGATCACTGTTAAAACCTCAACTATTCATGTTGTACATTAATGATCTGAAGGCATTGTTGTGACATTTGCAAATGATGCAACAATAGATGGAGGTTCAGTTGGCGATTAGGAAGGCAAATGTAATGCTGGCATTCATTAAAAGAGGGCTAGAATAAAAGTCAGAGATGTACTACTGTGGTTGTATAAGGCTTTTGTCAGGTAGGCGAAAGTGGGTAGTGCAGATGCTGGAGATTAGAGTCAAGATTAGAGTAGTGCGAGAAAAGCACAGCAGGTCAGGCAGCATCTGAAGAGTTGAAAAATCGATGTTTCGAGCAAAAGCCCTTCCCAAAATGTTGATTATCCTGCTCCTCGGATGCTGCCTGACCTGCTGTGCTTTTCCAGCACTACTCTAATCTTGACTCTAAGGCTCTTGTCAAACAACATTTGGAATATTATGAGCAGTTTTAGGTCCCGTATATAAAGAAGGATGTGCTGGCATTGAACGGAGTCCAGAGGGGGTTTACAAGAATGATCCTGGGGATGAATGACTTGTCATATGAGGAGCAGTTGAGGGCTCTGAGACTGTACTCGATGGAGTTTAGAAAAATGAAAGGGGACCTGACTGAAACTCACATAATATTGAGAGTCCTGATTGGAGTACATGTGGATAAGTTATTTCCATCAATAGAAGAGACTGGGATCCAAGGGCACGGCGCAGAGTGAAGGGACAACCCTTTAGAACTGAGATACAAAGGAACTTTTTCAGCCAGAGGGTGGTTAGTCTGTGGAAATCATTGCTGCAGCAGGCTATGAGGGCCAAATCATTGAGTGCATTTAAGAGAGAGATGGATAGGTTTTTGACTGATAAGGGAATGAAGGCTAACAGGGAGAAGGTAGGAGAATAGGGTTGAGAAATGTATCAGCCATGATCAAATGGCAGAACAGCCTTGATGGGCTGAATGGCTTAATTCTGTTCTTATATCTGAAGGTCTTAAGTTGTTCAGCATTCAGCTTTGATTCCATATGCAGATCAAAGCTTATTATGAGGTCTGGATGGTTCTTGCAAAATTCTGACTAAACATATTTGTACAACCTATTAGCAAGTTTGTGTTTTTTCTTAACAATATTAATGGCCCTTGCAGCACTTATAGTTGGTACAGATATATAGTTGGTACAGATTTATCTTGCCTTGGTCAAGGATAATTCTTAGCATTGTGAAGTAGATGGCCTTCTGAGTGTCAGGATCAAAGATGTCATGGAACAGTTATAGGGAATTCTGAAGGGTGAGAATGAATATCCAAAGATGTTGGGAATACAGCATTTGGAAGAAAAATAATTAAGGTCCTGGAAGCAAACTTTGGAATTGGATAAGAATTGAAAAGCATGATTTCAATGGTAGCCATCTCCAAATTCCTTACAATGCCATGCATAAGTGCATACAGGAATAGAATGATAGAGCAGATGGATGCGTGACTGGACACAAGAGAATTCTTTGCCTCAAAAAACTGTGAATGCAGAATCTTGAAATAGCAGATTGAGATAGATATAGATCCTTGATTATTAAGGGAACAAAAGAGTATTGGGCATGAAAGATTATCGGAGATGTGTAGGAATGTTGAGTTGAGGTTAAAATGAGATCAGCTATGATCTTCAAGAACAGCATGCTCTGGGTAACCTACTCTTGTTCTTTGCTCTTTTGTCCTTAATTGGAATTTAACATTGAAACGTGAGGGGTAATGCACTTGGGGAGGGATAACAGGCAAGGGATTGAACTTATAAATGATAACACTCTGTAAAGTAATGAAGATCAGAGAAACCTTGGTATATGCATATGCACAGGCCTCTGAAATTAGCAGAACAGGTGGAAAAAGTGGCTCGGAAAGCATAAGAGATCCTTGTCTTTATTAGCTAAGGCATGGAATGCAAGAATAGAGAGGTTACACTGAAACTATGAATCGCTGGTTCAGCCTCAACTGGGGAATTGTGTGAAGTTCTGGATGCCTCATTGCAGGAACAGACTACAGAGAAAATTTACCAGGATGTTACCTGGGCTGGAGGGTCTGGCCTATGATCGGTTGAGGTTGTTTATCTTGGAACAGCAAAGTATGAGAGGGAATCTATAAAAGTATATAAGATTATGTGGCGAGTAAGAAGACACTAGTTTTTATTAGTAAAATGGTTAATAGCCAAGTGGCTTAAATTTAAAGTAAAAGTAGATTTATTTAATATATTGTCACTTGTACCTAGGGAGAGTAAAAAGTGGATAATGCAGCCATGTTCCGGTACGATCTTGGATGACAAAGGTGGTAGGCTAAGGGGAGAAGTGAAACATTTTTTCATCCAGAGGCTGATAAGAGTCTGGATCACGCTGCCCAAAAGGGTAGTTGAATCTAAAACTCACATTAAATTTAAGCAGAATTTAGATATTCACATGCATTGTATAGTCTCCAGGGCTGGAAGCTACAAATGACAAGCATGGACATGATGGGTCAAATGGCTTTTTCTGTTCTGTAAACATCTGCGTTTGAGTAGATGCCAATGTTTCTGTTCGCATTCTGCTGAAACTGCTCAGCATCACAGACTGTACGTCAGTTCTAGGCTTGATCTGAAGGTCAGTAGAGAGCACCTAACACCAGGGCATGTAGCATTTATCCGAATGATTGTGCCATACCACCTGTTGATGAATGTCCCTATGGTGGAGGCAGGTCTATCTTGAAAAGTCTGTTGTGGTTACTTCTACCAGTATTATTAAGCAGAGACTTATCTGTAATGAGTCATCTGTTGAGGAAAGCATTGAGAACAGAATTGAATGTTTATACTGAAAGATTCCCAGATGTTATCTAAGTGAGTTCATTTTCAATTCTGCTTCATAACTCAATCTGTCCTATACTGATTTATTGACCCAGACAATTATACCAGGAGCAGGAGTGCAGGAGAATATTGTACTTAACACTTATTTTTGCTCAAGTAATTGAAGACTGAGTTAGAAATTGGAAAGCATTTGAAGTACAATATTATTTAGCAGCATTTAAGTGAGGTGAATCGTGGTAACATAAAGTTAAGTGTTAGCAATTCCAGTGAAATAAAACCAATGCTTCATGTGAAATCATGAATATAAACTACCAGAAGCACAACAATCACCTATAACTTCTTGCTGAGGATGATAACATAATTTTATGGGCTGATTTCATGTCCGCATTTATGTACATTGTGTTTGACATTCAA
The DNA here is from genome assembly GCF_004010195.1 of Chiloscyllium plagiosum. Lineage (NCBI taxonomy): Eukaryota > Metazoa > Chordata > Chondrichthyes > Orectolobiformes > Hemiscylliidae > Chiloscyllium > Chiloscyllium plagiosum. The sequence goes on along the minus strand of NC_057712.1, from coordinate 25,261,594 downwards.
CATAATGGTACTGTTAATCACAGTTATGTTTAATGTACTATGCATTGGATCCAGTTTTGATCTCCTTTATTGAAGGAGGACATTCTAGAGATGGAGAGACTACAACATGTGTTTACCAGACTGATTGTGGGATAGCAGGACTGAATGGCTCAGTTAGAGGTAGCACAGTGGCTCAGTGGTTAGCACTACTGCCTCACAGCACCAGATTTCTGAGTTCAGTTCCACCCTCGGGTGACTGTGTGGAACACTGCACATTCTCCCATGTTTGTGTGGGTTTCTTCCAGGTACTCCAGTTTCCTCACAGTCCAAAGATGTGAAGGTTAGATGGATTAATCATGGGAAATACAGGGATACGGTAAGGAGGTTTAGGTCTGGATGGGATGCTCTTTGGAGAGTTGGTGTGGACTTGTTGGGCCAAATGGCCTGTTTCCACACTGTAGGGATTCAATGAAAAAGTTAGGACAATATTCATGGAAGTTTAAAGAATGAGGGGAAATCTCAGAGAAACCTATAAACTCCTAACTGGACTATTCAGAAAGGACATTCCTGGTGACTGGGCAACACAGTTTCAGGATATAAGGTAGATCGTTTTGGACCGAGATGAGACATTTCTTCAGCCAAAGAGTATTGAGCTTTTGGAATTCTCAAATAAATTGTATGAGGTCAAAACACCAGCTATTAGATGCAGAGCTATCTAAGGCTAAACAGATCAATAAATGTGGAGAAAAAGATGGAACAGGGTTCTGACTGTGATGATCACCTGTGATTTTACTGAATAGTAGAGCAGCTCGAAGGGTCAAGTGACTTACTCCTGCTCCAATTTTTCTGCTGATAACCATGCAGGAGTAACATTTGGGAATAAATTCCTGCATCCTCTCTTTGTTCAGTAGGCTGACTGTATCATTGGATATGATAACATCCAGTTTAATTCACTGCCAGTCCATCAAATCAGTCATTTGGACCAAAATTCCAACGTGTCTGGATCCATGCTGAGGCTGCCCTGTCACTGACTGTGCCCTGTCATTCCAGACAAGACACACTGATAAAGGGCAGATCCTTCCTGACAACGTCCATAGGAGTCAGTGGGTCATGACGATGGGTTAATTGGTTCTTTCTAGATTGAATGATCTTCTCAATGTGGAATTCAGAGATTCTATTGGATCCATATTTGAACCCACAGAAGGTATCATAAACTGGAGAGATTTTTCCTAGAATAATTTGGAATTGTTATCAAGCAGCACTTGCTTAGCAATAACCCTGCTCGCTGATGCTCAATTGGGGTCAGAGCCACTCAGTTCCTGACCTCATTATGATCTAGGTCCAAACATGGACTAAAAAATGGAAATTTAGAGATAAGGTGAAAGGGATTGCCATGATATTTAGGCTGTATTTGATTGAGTGTGGCATCAAAGAGCTCTAGCAAAACTAGAGTTAAAGGGTATTAGGATAGGAGCATGGTGGGGAGCTGCTGCTAGTTAGTCATACCTGGCACCAAGTAAGACGATTATAGTGGTTGAGAATCAGACATGCCAGTTCCAGAACATCACTGTTGGAGGTTGCCAGGGTAGTGTCCTTGCCCCAACCATCTTCAGCTGCTTCATCAATGACCTTCCCTCCACCATAAAGTCTGATGTGGATTGTTTGCTGATACCTGCACAATGTTGGGCACAACTCCTCAGATACTGAAGGAATCCATGTCCTAGTGTATCCTGACCTGCACAATATTCAGGCTTGGGCTGACAAATGGCAAGCAGTATTATTGCCACACAAATGCCAGGCAATGACCACCTCAAACAAAAGTGTATAAAGCTTTTACCCTTTGTCATTCAATGGCAATACTATCATAAAATCCTCCACTATCAAATTCTGAGGATTTCCTTGACCAAAAACTGAACTGAACTGATTATTTAAGTAGTCTGCCGGAAAGGCAGGTCAAAGGTTAGGAGTCTTGCAGTGTCAGCAACTCACCTCCTAATTTCCTAAAGCCAGTCCACCATCAACAAGGCAGAAGTCAGCAGTGTGATGAAATACTCACCACTTACCTGGATGAGTGCAGCTCCAACAACACTCAAAAAGCTTAATATAGTGAACAACGAATAAGGTTACCTCAGAGTACAACATTGTCTTGATCAGATGGACCAATGACAGATGGAATTTAATTTAGATAAATGTGAGGTGTTACATTTTGATAAGGCAAATCAGGACAGGACTTACACACTCATGGGGAATAAGGTCATGGGGTGTGTTGCTGAACTAAGGAATCTTGGAGTGAAGGTTCATAGTTCCTTGAAAGTGGAGTCACAGGTAGACAGGATAATGAAGTAGGTAAAAACAATGACTGCAGATGCTGGAAACCAGATTCTGGATTAGTAGTGCTGGAAGAGCACAGCAGTTCAGGCAGCATCTGAGGAGCAGTAAAATCAACGTTTCGGGTTTTGTCCGAAACGTCGATTTTACTGCTCCTCGGATGCTGCCTGAACTGCTGTGCTCTTCCAGCACCACTAATCCAGGATTATGAAGAAGGCATTTGCTTGCCTTTATTGGTCAGTGTATTGAGTATAGGAGTTGGGAGGTTATGTTAGGGCTGTGCAGGAGATTAGTTAGGCCTCCATGAGAATATTGCATCCAATTCTGATCTCCCTCCTATCAGAAGATTGTTGTGAAACTTGAAAGGGTACAGAACAGATTTACAAGGATGTTGCCGGGGTTAGAGAGTTTGAGATATAGGGAGATGCTGGGGAATAGGCTGGGGCTGTTTTCCCTGAACGATCAGAGACTGAGGGGTGTCCTTATAGGGGTTTATAAAACCATGAGGAACATGGATAGGGTCAATAGGCAATGTACTTTCTTCAGCGTAGCAGGGGCCAAAACTAAAGGGCATAGGTTTAAGGTGAAAGGGGAAAGATTTAAAAGGGACCTAAGAGGTAACTTTTCCATGGAGAGAATGGCGCATGTATAGAATGAGCTGCCAGAGCAAGTGGTGGGCGCTGGCATAGTTGCAACATTTAAAAGTTATCTGGTATATGAATAGGAAGGGTTTAGAGGGATATACACCAAATGCTGGTACATAGGACTAGATTAATTTAGAATATCTGGCCAGCATAGACAAATTGGACTGAAGGGTCAGTTTTCATGCTGTACCGTTCTATGACTCTATGATAATCCAGGACAAAGCAACTCACTTGATTGGCACCACATCCACAAACATTCCCCTTCCCCCACCATCAACGCTCTGTTGAAGCAATGTGCTATCTACAGGATGTGCTTATCACCAACACATTCCAAATGCATGACCATTTCCATCTAGAAGGACAAGGGCAGCAGATATATGGGATCACTATCACCTGCAAGTTCCCCTTCAAGCCACTCACCACCCTGACTTGGAGATATATTGCTGATATATCTATGTCACTTGGTCAAAATTGAGGAATTTACTCCCTAATGAGACAACGGGTGTCCCTTACATCAAATAGATTACAGTGAGTCAAGAAGGCAGCTGACAACTACCTTTACAAATGTAACTAAGGTTGGGCAATTAATGCTGACCAAGCCAGTGATGGCAGGTAAATGAATAAAAAATGAAATTTTCCCAGCCAAGAAGTTCTGAATTAGTCAGGCTGATTGATATGGTTGGAGGAAGGAGATTGCACAATTATTACCATTCTTCAACCCCTGACAGTAGAACTTTTATTGCCTCTGCTTTATTGGGCAGCTTCCACCCCAAATTTCCCTTTCATCCTTAACGGTGATGATTTCTATTCAGCCAACAGGATGCACCTATTATCATTCTCTATTGTCATCTTTCCTGCAGTTCACAAATAAGTGTTCCTGTTCCTTCAATTGGTGCTTAGAAATTTAAATTTTTCTGCAAAATGTTTTAGATGTTCTAATCCGACCTGGTTATGAAATAATTTCAATTTTGAAGCATTAAATAATTTCCTAACTTTTGAGTCCAGTAACCTTCTAATCTCTTTCAAAACCTTTTTAAGACCATTGCTATTTAGATAATATCTAGTCTCAAAGACTTTTATCTAGCATAAAGACAATTCCACTTCAGATGCCTTAGCCAATCAAAAAACTATTTAACAGCATTGATCACTCTCTGAAGTACCATTCATGTAAATAGATATCCTTTAGATAATGAATGTAAAGGCCAATTTTCCACTCTGCTTCAGACATTTCTGCTTCATTGTTGGATCAATCCTGGCCACTGACAGAGTGAGCATACTGTCAGCTGTTTCCTGTAGTCAGCACAAGAGAATAATTATTTGCTGTGGTGTATTGAGCTAGTCCAATGACAATGGAAATTCCAACCATCAACAAGGTCAAATTTGACAGTACTGTAAATGTAAGGGACAAATATTGGTTCAATCTTTATAAAGAAGCATATTTAATTTTACACATTTAATCTTAAATGTTCTTGAGATAAATGGAAAAACTGCCAAGCAAATCTACTTAAAGGAAATTAAGGGTTGAATTTTGTCAATAACGTATAATTCATAATTTTGAAACTGAAACTGCATGCTGTTTCTCTGTGTCTTCTCCAGTGCCAGTGGTGTGCACAGGAAGCATGTTTCATTAAGTGGCTAGGGAAATTTTATACTGATGTTAGCTGATTGCAAGTTTCAATGTAGCAATCACAGATGACCTATTAGTGAATCTCCTGGTTAAACAAAGAGTCTAAGCTTCCCAGTCACAAGTTTTCTGCTTAACAACATTGCCATGGACATAGCAGAAATATAGCATGAGAACTTCTCAAAATTAAATTTCACTGTTGAACATTTTGCAGTACATCAATTTTAGTTTCTTCCTGTGTGCATCATTACATTTGATGACAGTAACTAGGTCAGAAGGTCAGAGTGCTAAATGTATTGGGAGGTGTCATGATTCTCACAAATTGATGGCTACAAGGAGATTTAAGGATATCTACTTTATTGTGGAAGAATCTATGTTGATTTTGCTTTCATTCTTTATTGAATATTCACATTGGTGTCTGCATCTTGGGACACTGTGAAACTTGTAGGTTCAGTTGACCTTCCATTCCATACATTGAAAATGCATCAAAGAAAGCACATACCAACACCTCTACTTCCTCAGAGGGCTAAGGAAATTCGGCAGGTCCACAATGACTCTTACTAATTTTCATAGATGCACCAAAGAAATTATCCTATCCAGATGCTTCACAGCTTGGTATGGCAACAGCTATGCCCAAGACTGCAAGAAATTATAAAGTTGTGCTCGCAGCCCCATCTATCGAGCAAACCAGCCTTCCTTCCATTGACTCTATTTATACTTCCTACTACCTCAGCAAGGCAACCAACATCATCAAAGACCCCTCCCACCCCGGTTATATTCTCTTCCATCCTCTTCCATGAGGCAGAAGATGCAAAAGTTTGAAAACACATACCAACAGATTCATGAACAGCTTCTTCCCCTCTGTAATCAGACTTACGAACAGGCCTCTCATGTATTACAGTTGATTTCCCTCTTCACCTTCTCTTTGGCTGTAATACTATATTCTGTATTCTGTTCCAGTACCCTGATGTACTTATGTAATGCATTATTTGTCTGATTATTACACAAAACTATATTTCACAATATACCTTGGTTTATGTAACAATAATAAATCAAACTAAATCAAATTAGGAATAACTGAAATGCTGTAGGCAAACTCAAAGCCACGTTAGGATTCTGCCAGTCAACATTCTAAGTTGGACAGTACTGAAACTCCCCTTTCATATGTTCAGCATACAAGCCCCTTCCAATGTCTCTCCTACCTGCCACTAACGCCCTCAACTATCCTCCCCTGGATTTCTGACTTCCAATACTCCATTCCCAAAACCCCACTCCACAAGCCCTCCAGCAGTGACTCATCTTTGTCCAGTTCTGAATGTCCATGAAAGAGTATATTCTCCTGCTCCTTTCCCTAATGTTGTAGAATTTAAAGAGGAAAATCACTAAACTTGCACAACTGTACAAAACTTACAATTGTACACCATCTTTAAACAATCGGAACAGGTCCCACAGGTTTCATCTTGAAGACAAACTTTATTGAAGGCTTCCACAATAATAGACATTCATAGTATATATTTGACTTTAAGTATATTCTAAATATGGCTTACATTTCAACACACTGCTAACTTTATCTTGACACTCTGGTGGAATATCGCCATCCCAATCTTCAGTCACCCACATGTCATGCTTCCCATTCTTGTCACTTCCATAAAATTATGACAATCAATTTGTACACAGCAAAATCCCACAAGCTACAATGAGATCAATGAATAGTTTGCCTGTATTCTCAATAATGTTCAGTAAAAGTGAAAGTTGATCAAAGTGCTCCAAGATCTATGGAGAGAGAGCAAGTTAACATTTCCTGCTTGACCAGCTGTAATCTCCAGCATTTGTTGTTTTCATGACAGATTTCAGCATCTGTAGCAATTTGCTGCAACAAAATCTATCCTACTTGTTTTGACGCCATATTGTTGAGTTCATTTTTGTCCAGCTGAGTGGGCAGAGGCAGCCGTAGACAATAATGGATATTAATAATAATTTAAGTAATCTAATTAATGAGCTCTTTGTCTATTCTATTGAGCCGTCAGCTTAGATAAAGTCCTACTATAGGAATCTATAAGCTTCGTACTCAGTGGTGAGATGCATGGTTAACCAAGATACAATTGCCAGAGATATCCAGTACTTGACCCCACATTTGGTAACTGGTAAAATAGATACCTTGCTGCATGTTGGGAAGAAGTCCTTATTCTGTTGGATTCTTCTGTATACCCTTTCTGGAGGAAAGTAAAGTACTATTCCTAGTGACAGCTGGTGTTCAGGTTTATTGTGATGTCCATTGTCATAACAGTAGGTTGATTTAGAGTTAGTTGACTAGATGGCTAGTTTGTAATGCAGAATGACACCAACAATGTGGAGTCAATTCCTACAACAGCTGAGGATTCCATAGAAGATTCTTCCATTTGACTTCTCCCCTGGCCTGAGGTACGGCAACCCTCCGTTTAATCAATAGCAGTCGTCTCAAGAGAGCAGCCCTCTGGTCTGTTAAGACTATGGTGATTTTACCCTTTATTGTCTGAAGTCGTGAGAACTGATGCAAAAGGAAAGGGCATATCTTAAGAAGTGTGCTGTGGTAATGTCTTGTGTTATTTCTTCTGAGGTTTGTTGCTTGGGCATGAGAGCTGATTTCAAAGAATAATGGAAGGAACAGTAATTTCCTCCATGAGGTATGCTGCTATTATGTATTTTTAAAAAAGACACAGTTATGACCATTGATGGGTTCCACAGAAAGTTAAAATGGATCTCTTGGGTCCTTTTGTTTTAGGAAATGGATAGGCTTTGATAAAAAGCACATGTGAAATGAGTGGAAGTAGCTGACCTGCCCTTTCTCACCACTGAATCAATATCTTGGAACTCCCTTCCTAAACAACACTATGGTGAATCTTGAATCATTACTATCCATCTACAATCTTCTCAATTGAATTAGGGATGGACAAAATAAATTTACCTTGCTAGTGACATTTGCATTCCAAAAATGAATTAAAATCTTACATGGAAACTTGTCATACTTTTAATAAATCTTCCCCCACCAGTATATTGGAGGCAAGCCTTAATGAGAAATGAGTATGCTTGGTCTTTTAATCTTGTATAAAACTTTGTTTTAACAATAATTTATGATCATTTAATTATTGTAATAAATTTTTGTGCGATGTGAGAGAGTTTGGTAACTACTTTGCAATTGCATTCATGCATTAAGTTAATGAAAGGATATAGTTGAATCAAATGAAGATGTTGGGGAGAATATCAATCATATTTGTCCAGCAATCACTGTCATGAATTATTGAAAAATAAAAATCCTAGTTTTTCTATCCTAGCATTGTAAACTGTAATAGTTGCCTTGTAAATTTATTTTGTTTTTGAATAGACCTCTGAATTCCAGACTCAGTATTGATGCCACTTAAATAGGGCTAACTTTATTCCTCTCTCTTACCTCACAAGCTTTAGAATTTTCAATCAACATACTAGCTTTAGCTACTCAATGCTGAGATAAAAATCACATGTTTAACAACTTGCAATCTAATGTTGAAACAAATAATCTCACGGGGATTTAGAATCTGAGCATTTGGGGATACTATTTATATATATGGAAAATATCAACTGACCTTAGTCATGCATTTGAAGTGATAAAATCTAACGGACTGGTTACTGTCACAAGTAGACGTATGCATAAATAGATGTTGATAGTGAATTTGAGAATATCTGCTAAACAAGTATATTATGAATGCCAATCTTATTTAGAAATTCATTGCAGGAAGTTGATCATGTTAAACATGGAGGAAGATAATTGTAAAATAGTAGCCCAGAATTTGTGATTGTAATGTAGCAAAACTGATCATACAATTTTTCAATATTTCTGAAAAAAAAAGGCACACTTTGTCATAGCTTTAAGCCCTACACCCATCAGGACAATTTGCAAGAATACCAATGCACATGTAAGCAAGATGCTTGTACAAAATGCCTGAAATGTCATGGTGATTGGCTGGCAGGTAGCCTTTGGCAGAAGCAGTGCCATAGAGAAAGCAGCAGTTACATGATTGACAGAAAATGGCGTTTTTGTAAATTTAAAAAAAAAGTTGTTCTAGATTCAAAATAATGAGGAGAAAGTGAGGACTTCAGATGCTGGAGAGTCAGAGTCAGAAGTGTGGCACTGGAAAACTACAGCAGGTCAGGCAGCATCCAAGGAGCAGGAGAATCGACATTTTGGACATAAGCCCTTCACCAGGAATGCGAAGGGGGCTGAGAGCTAAATGTGTGGGTGTTGGGGAGGAGGGGAGGGGTGGGGTGGAGCTGAGGGACAAGAGGGCAGTGCCAAATTAGAGGGTTGGATCTGGAATGAGGTGGGGGCAGGGGAGATTTGGAAACTGGTAAAGTCAATGTTGATGTTGTTTGGTTGAAGGCTCCCAAGGCAGAAGATGAGACGTTCTTCCTCTGTCAGGTGGCTTGGATTTGGCAATGGAGGTTGCCGTGGACTTGCATAACCTTGGGGGAGTGGGAGGAGGAGTTAAAGTGTTCGGCTACAGGATGGTGAGGTTGTTGGGTGCATGTGTCCCAGAGATGTTCCCTGAAACACCCCGCGAGTTGGCATCCTGTCTCCCCAATGTAAAGGAGACCACATCAAGAGCAACAGACTGAGTAGATAAGGTGGGTGGATGTGGATCTCTGCCAGATGTGAAAAAATCCTTTGGGGCTTTAAATGGAGCTGAGGGAGGAGGTGTGGGCACAGGTTTTACATCTTGTGCGGTGGCAAGTGAAAGTGCCAGATGTGGAGGGTGAGTTGGTAGGTGGGGAGGGGTTGTGGTGGTGTGGACCTAACAAGAAAATCATAGGGGGAATAGTCTCTGCAGAATGCTGATAGGGGTGGGGAGGGAAATATATCTTTGGTGATGGGGTGTATTGCAGGTGACAGAACTGGTGGAGGAGCATGCGCTGTATCCAGAGATTAATGGGGTGGAAGATGAGGACTAGGTGGGTTCAATCTGTGTTGTGGTTTGAGGGGTGGGGTTCAAGGGCGGATAGGGGTTATTTGGTGTGTGTCCCAGAGATCTTCCCTGATCCTCCAAGAATAATGAAATGATGAAACTATTGTCAATGTCTGGCATTTCATAATCATTCAAAACAGTTGAAAACTGTTGAAACTCTACTTTAGAAATGATATAATTTTATGTGAATTTTCTTTCATTGTAAAAGCCTTTGGAAAAATTATGCCTCATTGAGTGGAGCTGGAATGTCCTAAATCATAATTAAATCATTCTGCACTACATCATGGTGCTTTGCTTCTTCTGAGTTTGAATATATAATCACTGTCACCTTACAGAATAACATTTCTGGTTCTAAAAAGAAAACTTCCTTAAGTTGTCAAATGTCTGCATGTCGATAAACAGTCCATATAATTTGTTTGAAAGTTTGTTTATGCTTTTGTGTGAGACATGCATGAGAATTCCTAGTGCTTCATTCGGCGGCTCACTGAAGGTGTTACCTCGTACGGTGACGAAACGTCTGAAAACGAATCTTCCAGCTCAGCAAGCAAACCTACATCGAGAACCTCAACCTGAGCTACATAACTTCTCAAAACTCGTTTATGCTTTTTTCCATAATTCCATGTGAATTTACTAATCTTTATATTTTTCTCTGTCAAAATGATCAACAAGTGAAGGATAATCAGTGCATTGCATTTTCATTTTTGTGATGTTCTTCAATGTGACCAACCACTGTTCCAAAAGGGAACAGTGATGTCTTGTCTGTTCCATGACATCACTGTTGCAAGAATCTCTTGAAGTAACATAAGAATTAAATCTAAGATGGTAGTATAATTTTCTATGCGAACCAATATGTAGACAAGTAAATATTTCATCACAGCCTGTTCAAGTTTTACTCATGTCACTCTAAAGCTTAAATAAAATCTCATCCTTTGGTATGTGATAAAATGTGGTTGGCTTTAAAGAAAGATCTTCCTCAATTGGCTGCAAAATGAAAGTCATGAAGTCACGATGTTTTTGATCAATGATTGGACAGCATTAAGAATATTGCTGTGATCATGAAAAAGATTATTTTCAATCAACCACCATATTTAGTATAGAGTACTGCTGTAGCTTTTAGACAGTATAAAAAATCAATAACTGACAAATAGATTCATTTTATTCTGTCTATCTCAACAACGTATCCCTTTTTGTTCCTCTTACTAACCTTAAATTGAAAGCCAGGAATTGATTGGTAGACTTTGGAAAATGTGAAGCGATGTGGACATGGAGAATGGATTGCAGAAATTGTAAAGGTCATATAAACATACAAGATTGATGGACATAAGAAGATTAACTTCACTTTCAGATTGCCTGACATATTCATTAGCTGGAACATTATGACAAGGTACTGACTCTATCCAACTGCTTGTACCTTTTCAAACAACCTAGGCAGTATGTGACTAGCTGACCCACTGGGAGAAGGGTGTAACTGCTGACATAGCAAAGAGACTGTAAGGGGGTCTCAACACTGAGGAGATTTCTGAAACACTCAAAACAGCAAAAAAAGACATGATGGGCCTTTCTTGTGGAGAGGAAAATCTAATTAAAGCTCCTAATTTTTGTGATTCTTGGTTGAGTGGATTCAAAGGAGGTGTCAATGGCCCAGTAGCATCTCTCTGGCAGACTCCACGCAGTGGAGGAGTTGCTTGACTAATGGAAGAACCCATCTCCATTAGAAAATAGTTCTTGTATTGGTCCTTGAGTGGCAAATCTAAATGTCCTACATAATAGAAATGGATCTTCCAATGTTCTTTCTGCCAGCCCCTGGGAAATTCCCGTGGAGGTTGTATTGTGTTGAGAAACGATCACAACCTGGCTGCCCCCTGCTTTCTCGTTTCATCCCACTTCTAACTCCATTGCTAAAGGGCTGGGAAAATTCAACCCTTGAAGTTCTTTGTAAGAATAGTTTTAGTGAAATGATCACTGTGTATTAATGAACAACATACTTTTCCGGGTCTGCTAATGTCAGAAGTCAGAAATTTGGAGCTATATATTGCTGCTTCGATTATTTTCTTTACTAAAGCCCAAAGCATACCAACAACTTTGGTCCTCTGGCTTTGACATGCTGCACTACATTATGCTGCTTTGCTTTTTCTGAGTTTGAATATATAATCACTGTCACCTTATGTCCACTCTCCTGTTCAATCAACCTTTCAAACCAATCAACCTTTATTTTATCAAATGAATCCAACAGTCCAATAATGCAACAGATCAAGACTTTTTCTTGATTTTTAGTTTTAGTCTGTAGAAAGCATCCTGACGCTCCTCGAATTTTGTCCCTCTATCAAGTTGAATTCAACCAAACTTCTGTTGCCTATTTTTAAACTAGCATCAAGTTCCATCTACCCATCAATAGTGTCCTCAGTGACTTACATTGACTCCTGGTGTGGCAAAAAAGTCAATTTTGAAATTCTGAATCTTGTTATGAATTCCTCCATGACTTCAATTCTCCTGGCCTGCAATTTCCTTGAATAGTGCAGTCATCTGGAATCCCCACAATTCTGGCCCCGTGGGATTCCTGTTTTGATTGTTTCTTCAAATTTTTAGTCACCATTCTTAAAACTACTTAATGTCCTGCTTTCCAATTTTATTTGATTACAGTCTGATGAAGTTCATGGGACATTCTACTACGTTAAAAATTCTCTTAATTTGTTCATAAGATGCATGTTACCAGCAAAGCCAATACTGAGTGTCCAATGTTAATTACCCTTGAGATTGTAATGGTAAGCGACCATCTTAAATTGCTGCAAGCCTTGCAGTGCAGGTGTGGTAATATTGCTTCGGACCAAGATGGTGTGTGGTCGAGAAGGCAATTTCTAGCTGGTGGAGTTCTTGCAAATCTATTGCTTTTTCTTCAAGATTGGAGAGGTTGGAGCTTGAATGGTACTTTGAAGGAAGTTCAGTGGGTTGCTGAAGTGCATCGTGGATCATTGACACCACTGCCAGTGGTGAAGGCACTTTAGACCATAAGGCATAGGACCGGAATTAGGCCATTGGGCCTATCAAGTCTGCTCTGCCATTCGATCATGGCTGATATGTTTCTCAACTCCATTTTCTTGCCTTCTGCCTGTAACCCTTGATCTCCTCATCAATCAAAAACCTATTTATCTCTGTCTTAAATGCACTTAATAACTTGGCATCTAAAGCTACCTGTAGCGATGAATTCCACAGATTCACCACCCTCTAGCTGAAGAAGTTCCTCCTCATCTCAGGAATTGGAAAAGTGGCAAAGCTGACTGAGCTGCAATGGTCTCAGAATCTGATAGAAACAATTAGCAGATGAATGCGAGAGATACAGAGCACACTGATGGCAGTGTAATGAGGGGAAATTCCCAATCCAATGTGCTGTCCTTCTCCATCTCAGGAAATGCTCATGCTAATCCAATATTAGCAGCACCCACCAGACAGAGAAGATGCTGAGGCTAATGTTTGGATAAATCAACAATATGTTCTCTCTAATTTTTCACATCATGACTTCTTTTCTGCTATTATTTCAGTTGACAATTTCCCCACCTCACTGAGTTACTTTCCAGACATTATTTTCATGTTTAGTTGACCATTTCACCATAATCCTCTTCTTTACTTTCCTCACTTTTCATCTGTAAAATCATACATTAATGAACAAACATTTTCTGTTTCAGACTTCTGGTCCTTTTTGTAATTAAACTGTTTCCTAAATATAAAAGATAATTCATTGTAATGTATATTGAGTTCAGACATTAAGCCGGGTATTTTGCAGCAAATCAGCGGCATTGTTCTGGAATTATTTTTCCATTTCTGTACGATTTTTGCTGAAATGTATTTTCTATCCCAAAATAAAACAAAGGGAATGCAATGATTTCAAATGGACTCTGCAGAGGATCCACTTTTGCCACTATAATATGGAGATGTTGGTGTTGGATTGGTGTGGACAAAGTCAGAAGTCACATGACATCCGATTATAGTCCAACTAGTTTACTTAAAAATCACAGTGATTTCAAATAAACCTGTTGGACCAGAACCTGGTGTCGTGTGAGTTCCGACTTTGCAATTACATTGTGAGGTTGGTTGAACCAGCACTTTGAAATTATTTAAATACAGAATGTTAATTCTAGTTTAAAGGAGGATGCCACAGAAATAAAGCAGTAGGGATTGCACAAAATGCTTGCTAGAAGCTGCAAGATAATTCTGTTCAGCTGAAAGCCGGGAGCTGATTGAATTAAAATTTGCCACTTAGGAACTGATGAATTTCTATTCAAGTCATCCCTCTGTCGTTTGCTTCTCCTGATATCCAAATGAAAATCCCTTCTATCTAAGCTGCCTGAGGAACAATCAGCAAAATATTAATAAATTCTTCAGTCCTTAAAACTGTCCTCCACTCACTTATTTTTGGACTAATTGGATCTCTGAGTTTCAGAGATCAGACGAGAAAAATAATTGAATGATAGACGAGAGCTGGATTTCATGCATTAGGAAATGTGCGATGATAAATCTTCACTGCTTGGAGTCATGCCTCACACAAAAGATGGTGATGGTGGTTTTTTGGAGGAAAAACATTTGATCCCCAGGATATTGCTGCAAGAGTTCCTCAGAACTTTAGATGTAACTATCTTCAGTTGCTTCATCAATGACTTTCCTTCCCACTTAAGTTCAGTAGTGCGGAAGAAACTAATGATTACAGTGTTCCGTTTCATTTATAACATTCTAAGGAACTGAAGCAGTCTGTGCCCATTTACAGAATGACCTGGGCACACTTCAGGCTTGGGTTAATAACTGATGAGTATAAATGCATCATACAAATACCAGATTATGGCCAATTCCAATTAGAAAGAATCTAACCATCTACCCTTGACATTCAATGGCATTACTGATGTAAATCCTCAATAATTGCCAAGGTGTAAGATGCACCTACTAACTTTGCTCCCACCATCCTTTTTTTCTGGTTGGTAATATAAACAAAAATATCTGATAGCCTCAGGGAAAGGTGGGTCTTGTCTTAAACAAGATGCAGTTAATTCCATATTGGCAATTAGGTGCAAGTTAGAATGACCTAATAATAGACATTGGACTAAACCTCTTGTTTTTGGCTTAGTGCAAGTTGTGTCATGCTTTTTATTTGTTTCACTCTGTGAATCCTAGCAAGATTTCTCACCACAGCTTACAAGATGTGCTTCATTAACTACCCGTCCCACCTCCTATGGCACCTCTCCAATGTGGTTTACTATCCATTTGACCACAGACTGTTCCCAGAACAACTCACCATTCACTGCATATATGCCCAAAGACCAGCATCCCTGTTGCTCATGCTATCTTTTAAAGGCTGCTGTGTACCCGATTGAGACATAACATTCCAATGCTGCCCTGCTTGTCACAGAACAGTTTTTCCAAAGACTCTGAGAAGGAGAAAATAGTGATGCATCTCTCTGACAGGGACTTGGAGGTTTTGGTGCAAAAGGTGTTGCAGAGGAGGAATGTCCCTTTCTTGAAGAACCAGCAGAGGAGGCCATGACGCCAGACCCTGAAGGCACGGTGTGAGCTTGCCACCTGGATCACTGCCATTTCCAAGGACAGGAGGAATGCCCAGTAAGACAGGAATGACTCATGTCCTTAGTTTGCTAACCCAACAACAAATCTGCTATTATTATACTGGAAACAGTTGATCAGGGAATTTTCCCATTTGCTTCTATCTTTCAATAGAGCCCAGGGATGTTTCAATTTTTCCAGCAATAGGCAACTTGCAATAAATAAATATTATTGGCATTTACACAGTTAATTTTAATTTCGCTGAAGTTTCTCAGTTCAAATAAAGTTTAACTCTGTATGAAGTGTATGGAGACATATAAATATATATTTCGGATGTTCTTGAAGAGCAATTATTAGTGATAAGGTCAGGCTTATTAAAAGAAAATCCATGCTACTTTAATTTTTCTCTGGTAATGCTTGTGCCATTTTTACAGTTACAGTGAAAGGTCAGCAGTAATGAATCACAACCTGTGTGGGATGGCTAATTGTTTTACAAGCTGTCCTTGTATCATTATGTATGTCTGTGTGTGTGAAGAGGGAGGGATGGTACTGGAGTGGTGGGGAGTGCAGATAGGGACAGTGGTTGGTAGGGGAAGGTCCTGTGCAGTCCTTTCCATTCCTTCATCCACAACAGTTAGCATGCAATTGCTCTGTGACCAGGTTGTAGTCAAAAGACTTTGATTTTGCAAGGCAACATAGCATCAACAAATGAAATGCTGTATAAAGTGTGGTTGCAATATAAAGGCAAGTAACATTACGAAACATGGTGTGTGAAATCTTAGCGAACAAGAAGTAGAAAGCAGCTTTGGCAAAGGGTCAGTTAGATTCGAAACGTCAGCTCTTTTCTCTCCTTACAGATGCTGCCAGACCTGCTGAGATTTTCCAACATTTTCTCTTTTGGTTTAAGAAGTAGAAAGCAGTGGGATTGGGGAATGTAAAGCTGAGGTATGCAAGTAGACAGTCTCTGATCTGGACTATATGGCAATGGAGAATCAATGTGACATGGTGTTATAATGATGGATCAGAACCTTGAAGTCTTTATAGGCATTTTTACTTTTAATTTTAAAATGCATTATTTTTAAAAGGAATATTATTACAGAAAACACATGCAGGCTTTACACTCAGATAAAACAACTGCAAAATCTGAAACAAAAACAACAATTGGGAAGAAACTCAGCAGGTCTGGCAGCATCTGTGGAAAATCTGGACTTGAAATGTTAACGTTGTTCCCTGATGAAGGGTAACTTGCCTTGAAATGTTAACTCTGCCTCTTTCTCTCTGCCAGACCTGTTGCGTATCTCCAGCAATTTCTGTTTTGGTTTTACATAGATTTAAAAATTGGTGACTAGTAAAATTCTGTGTGAAGGAAATGGAATGTCACTGTAAATTTTCTGTGAATTTCAAATGGGAAGAGACTGAATTTTGAAGATAACAAGGGGTTGACAGCCCCTGCTGAACAGCAAACCACCCCTTGTGGTTTTATCCCAAACTGCAAACAGTCATTTTCTTGTCCCCTGCGAACAACATATTAGAAGCACAGAAGTAGTTTGTTCAGCAAACAATGGCAATGCTCCCAGTTTACTCCACTTCAATGTTCAAGTATTCACCCATTGACCAATTCAGAGACTGACCTGCATATCTTCTTTTCCTACTTTTGTCTTTTGGGTCTTGCAACTTATTTCCAATCTGTGTGCTGTTAGTATTTCCTTTGTGTAGTGATTCACTCATTATTTCTATTGAGTCAAAAAAATCTGTTTAAATTGTCTCTTTCTAAAACAAACATTCATTTGGACCTGGGATAAAGGGATCCACAGAGAAAGGATCCTTTCTAAGTTAAACTTGTTACATCCAACAGAGAGGATGGGTAAACAAAAGGCAGGAAAGTTCATCCCCCCTCACACAGGAGCCAAACAACTGAGGAATTCCATCTGGAATTATAAAGGATTGGGTACCACACTTATGATGTGGTCATCAAATTGGAAAGACTAAAATACATACTATGAATAAGGATAGGAGAGTTTAAAAAGAGAGAAGGCATTCGGGTATACAGGAGAGCTCGAATATCAGAGGTAAGCAAAAAAGGATACTGTTCTTTGTCAGGATGACTGGGGTTGATGAAGGATGAAAGAAATGATGATTTCAAGTGAAAGGAGTTTATAGTGAATGAATGGAAATAAATCCATGAATCCAATAACGGTTGTCAACAATGCACACAAGCTTGGTCAATGTACCAAGTTGGAGAGAAGAATGATGGGAATGAAATTCAAGGGAAACAAAAAGTGCAGATAAAGATTAATGGTAAACTAGTTGAAGAAGCTTATCTGAGGAATCATTTAGTGAGGAGAACAGAATAAAATATAAGGAGCAGTGGCCAAAGCCAGAGGAGAAATTCATAGCTAGTAAAGTTCATAAAACTGTCAGAAAGCTGTTGTGAATTCTAAAATCACTCTGAAGATGTTAGGTAAAGGTTTGTGTAGAAAATAAACACGAGAGTCAACCTGCTTGGTGAAATCTCCATTCTATGCTGTAAATTGTATGTGCCATTTCAAGCAATAATTTCATGTGGATTGATAGTAAACTAGATATTTTTTCAAATTTTTGAGCGATTCTATTGTGATTTGTGAGAAAAAGGTACAATTTGTATTTAATTCCAATAAATATGTTGACCCAAATGCTATTTTCCTACATTTTAAAAATGGTATCTAAAGCATATTATCATTAATTATTATGCATCTGGAATTAACTTTATTTTAATCTCTAAACTTTAAGTAAGGTTTAAATAATCAATTGTATTTCTAAGACAGCTGGTGGTTTTAAAAGACTTCAAGATTGAAATTTGAATTTGTTAACATCACCAATACCATGGTAAACGATACCCTAGTCTCCAACTGACATGGCCAGCAGTGAATTATACAAACCAACATTCTTAACACCAGTCTGAAACAGAGTTACCATTTGAGTAAATCAATTTAATGGAAAACTTTAGTGTTCCAGGTCTCTATTAGCCCACATGCTGACCCCTTTGGGACTATGACCTGAAAATGATTGGTGTGTATAAGAGTAGCTACTAACTATAACAAAAAGGGATAAACACAGGGAAGAAGACTGCCAATTTTTTCTTTTCAAAATGTATAAGTTTGACACCCTGACAAGGGTTTTGCTCCATTTGCAAATCCACAACTGTTACAATGAGGCATGTGGGCATATTGGGTGAGGAAAAGTTGAGTTTGTCAATGATGACTATGGTTGAAATAGTGACCATCTGTTATGGAGAGGGAGAGAGACAGAGACAGAGACATACATCTTGGAGGAAAGAGATTCCAACAGGCCAGCTCAAACACATGGGTCATTGTCAGTAATATTCTTTCTCAGATGCAAAGAACGAGATAGAGAGTAAATATTGTGGGAGTTTGGGAAATGCTCACATAATATTTTAATAAGGAATATTTTGTTAATAAAATCAATTTGAATCACAAACCCAAATCTGTGACCCCTTCCCTCCTTGGCAAAACTGTTTAGTAATAATGTTTTAACACATAACCTGGTCAAAGTGTCCAAAGCACAGATAATAAGATGTGATAACGATCTGATAATTTACTCAGATACATGATCTTGAATCCTAAATGGAGTATGGATGCTTAAGTGAAGCACTGAAGAAGATCTAATGTCCATAAAATATATCTTAGCAAAGTGTGACATCTTCAGGAAAGTAAGGAAATAAATAGGAGAGAATTGGTAAATTTAAAAAATGGAAACATTAAATGCTGCACCAATTGTCTGCATTGTTGAAAACAACATAACACTTAATCTTTTTCACTCTTTTTAAATTTTTATGAGCAAACACCGCTTAATATAGTCACTGTAATATCATTTAACATTAATTTAAGTTCATTTTCCCACATTAGGTCACACAGAGTAAGAGCACATTAGTGTATTGTGGGTAATCCTCCAATTATATTATAATGTGGATTTGTAAATGTTTAAGCAATGTCAACCATTTTTTTATATTAAATATGCTTGGACCACACTCACTAAAGTTATAATTGAAGTGGGCTTTTTTGCTGTCTTCTTTAAGTAGTGTGAGTGTCTCAGAGTTATTTTTGGTTTAACCACTAAAGTTTAGCAACCAAAAAAAGCAGACGTTTAAGCAAAAAGAGAAAATGGAGTGAAAATGTCAAGGGTAAGAGGCTGCTATGTGGCATTTAAAGAATAGCAGAGTGGCTGTCAATATCTCTTCAACAGAAACTTACTGATACATACTGGTAGCTATGAACTGACTGTTACACAGCTGTTGCATTTCATGCTGTGTAGCTGACAGTCAACAAAACAATGTTAAAACAGATGAATAAAATGGCCAATGTGCATAAGAAAAGACCCACTTGTCCATCCAGCTGAACTTAGTGACGTCCTATGGTCCCTCAAATGTTCTACTGTTGGGGTGGCATGGTGGTTCAGTGGTTAGCCCTGCTGCCCTGCAACACCAGGGACCTAGGTTCAATTCTACCCTCAGGCAACTGTCTGTGTGGAGTTTTCACGTTCTCACTGTGTCTGCGTGGGTTTTCTCCAGGTATCTGATTTCCTCTCACAGTCCAAAGATGTGTATGTTAGGTGGATTAGCCACAAGAAATATAGGGTAGGGGTGTGGGTTTGAGTGAGTTGCTCTTCGGTGTGAACTCGATGGGCAGAATGGCCTGCTTCCATACTGTAGGGATTTGATGATTCTCTGGCACTGTCTTCTGTGTCAGAGAATATGAGTTCAAGTCCTAACCCAAGACCTGAGCTCAAAATCCAAGCAGGTACATTGATAAGGAAGGAATATTATTGGTGATGACATCTTTCAGGTGAAACACTAAGCTGAAGCCCTGCCTGTCTTCTCAAAAGCGCATAAATTATCTTCTTGCCATTGTTTCAAAGGAGAGCAGAGCATGAATGTTCTCCCTAATGTCCCTGTAAATATTTTATATCTCAAACTACATCAGGGAAATAGATAAAGCGAAGAATTTTGGAGATCTGAAACAAAAACAGAAATTACTTTTGATTGAGTTAATGTTTCAAGTTATAATCATGTCAGACTTGAAGCATTAATTCTGCTTTCTCCCAACAGATATTAACAAATCTGCTGAGTTTTGCCAGCAATTTCTGTTTCTGTGTCATGAGAATGTATTATTGGCTGTGAGCACATTAATGTTTGAGTTTTTTATGTACTGGATGCAGGTTTGTTCGCTGAGCTGCAAGGTTCATTTCCAGATGTTTCGTTACCTTACTCGGTAACATCTTCAGTGGACCTAAGGCGAAGCAATGCTGAAAATTCCTGCTTTCTATTTATATGCTTGGGTTTCTTTGGGTTGGTGATGTTATTTCCTGTGGTGAAGTCACTTCTTGTTCCTTTTCTCAGGGATTTGGTTGATGGGGTCTAACTCGATGTGTTTGTTGATAGACCCATCTACCAACCCTGAAAAAAGGAACAGGAAATGACTTCACCACAGGAAATGACTTCACCACAGGAAATGATATCACCAACCCAAATAAACCCAAACATATAAATAAAACGCAGAAATTTTCAGCATTGCTTCACCTGAGGCCTACTGAATATGTGACCTAGTAAGGTAACAAAATGTCTGGAAATGAACCTTGTGGCTCAGTGAGCAGGCCTACATCAAAAACCTCAACCTCAGCTACAAATCTTCTCAAAACTTGCTTTGTTATATACAAATTGGCTGTTGTGTTTCCAAGATTATAATGGTGACTACATTTTTTAAAAAAGAAGTAATTGTCTGTTAAGAACCTTGGTATTTGCATAGTGTGTGCAATATGTCTTATAAAGGCACATTTTTAGATAGCGGTTTCTGAATTAAATCCTTATCAATTTATTCATCACCTAAAGAAAAGGCATTCCCCTGCTCCTTCTGTCATTTTATTGATTTTCATTTTGACTAAGTTTTAAAATAGTTAGAGAAAAGGATAGACCCGTTCTAAGAGTTAAAGTTCTAAATTGGAGGAAGGCAAATTTTGACAGTATTAGGCAAGAACTTTCAAAAGCTGACATGGGGCAGATATTTGCAGGTAAAGGGACAGCTGGAAAATGAGAAGCCTTCAAAAATGAGATAATGAGAGTCCAGAGAAAGTGTCAAGAGTGTGGTGCTGGAAAAGCACAGCCAGTCAGGCAGCATCCGAGGAGCAGGAGAATCTACGTTTTGAGCATCAGCTTTTCATCAGGAATGAGGCTTGTGGGCCAAGGTTACTAAGAGATAAATGGGATGGGGGGTGGGCTAGGGGGGAGGTAGCTGGGAATGTGACAGGCAGGTGAAGGTGGGGGTGAAGTGATTGATCAGAGAGGAGGCTGGAGCAGATGATGGCAAGGAAGATGAACAGGTAGGACAGGTCAAGAGGATGGTGCCACGTCGGAAGGTTGGATCTGGGATAAGGATGAGGGAGGGGAAATGAGAAAACTGGTGAAATCGACTTTGATCTCATGTGGTTGGAGGGTGCTAAGGCGGAAGATGAGGCATCAGGTGGTAAGGGTTCGGCGATGGAGGAGACCCAGGGCCTGCATATCCTTGGGGGAGTAGGACGAGGAGTTAAAGTATTCGGCTATGTGGCAGTGGGGTTTTTTCGTGCGTGTATCCTGGACATGTTCTCTGAAGCCTTCCACAAGTAGGAATTGCCCTCATAACCTGTCCATCTTCCTTCCCACCTACCTGCTCCACCTTCCTCTCTGACCTATAACCTTTACCCCACCTCCATCTACCTATCATATTCCCAGATACCGTATCCCCAGACCCCACCCCATCCTATTTATCTCTCTGCCCCCTTGGGCCTTCCCCACATTCCTGGTGAACACTTGAAATGTCAATTCTCCTGCTCCTCAGATGCTGCCTGACTGGCTGTGCTTTTCCAGCACCACACTCTCGACTCTGATCTCCAGCATCTGCAGCCTTCACTTTCTTCCAGAGATAGTATGTTCCTGTTGTGGTGAAGGGCGAGGCTAGGTGGTATAGGGAATGCTGGATGATTAGAGAAATTGAGGTTTTGAGCAAGGAAAAGAAGGAAGCATATGCCAGGTATAATCAACAGGGACCGAGAGAATCCCTAGAGGAGTATAAGGGATGTTGGAATGTGTCATAGAATCCCTACAGTGTGGAAACAGGCCATTTGATCCAAGTCCACACCGATCCTCTGAAAAGTAATCCATCCAGACCCATTCCCCTATGTGCTCTACGTTTACCCCTGACGATTGCACCTAACCTACGTATCCCTGAACACTATGAGCAATTTAGAGCGGCAAATTCACCTAACTTGCACATCTTTGGATTGTGGGAGGAAACCGGAGCACCCGGCAGACACTAATGCAGTCACAGGGAGAATGTGCAAGCGCCAAATTTTATAATTAAAAGAAATTTCAGTGGGTTTTTCTGAGGTGGGCAAATGGCTTGTGTTGCTGTTTTTCAAATCCATGAATCCTGAAGCTCTGGTTCAGCAAACTAAAGTAATTCTCCATGACTTCAAGTACCTTTGTACAACAATATATTTGTAAGCTGCTGTTGTTGTGTGGGCATACTGTGTATGAATGAGGTAGCATTCTAGTGTTGACATTTTGTATCTTGTGCTTACAAGGCTGTGATTTTAGCATTCTGCTCACCATGTACTGCAGAAATTTTATTTGAAGAGGTTTTCCATGCTGTGTTAGTGTGGTGTTTGTTTCTGTTCAATTTTTAGGACACATATTACAAACATCAAAATACAATCTATGGATGACATAGATGTTCCATCAAAGACATGGTTGGTGATTGAACAGCTTCTTAGAAGGTTCTGCATTTTAAGATCGCATCTATTGTTTGTTTGAATATACTTAAGAGGGAAATCAGAATGGCAAAGGAGCCATGAGACAGCTTTGGCAATTAAGGTTAAGGAGAATCCAAAGGTTTTCTATCAATACGTTGAGGACAAATGAGTAACTTGCAAGAGAATGGGGCCCCTTAATGATCAGCAAGGCCGCCTATGTGTGGAAATGCAGGACATGGGGGAGATACTAAACCTGTATTTTGCATCTGTGTCTACTGTGGAGAAGGATATGGAAGTTAGGGAACTTGGAGGAATAAATAGCAATATCTTGAAAAATGTCCGTCTTACAAAGTTCGATAAATCTTCAGGAATGGATCAGGTGTACCCTAGAACTTAGTGCGAAGCTAGTAATGTGATTTCTGGGCCCTTTGCTGTGATACGTGTATCACCGATAGCCACGGGTGAGGTGCTGGAAGACTGGAGGTTGGCTAACGTTGTGCCACTATTTAGGAAAGGTGGTAAGAAAAGCCAGGGAACTATAGACCGATAAGCCTGACATCAGTTGTTTGAGGGGATTGAGGGACTGGATTAACAGGTATTTGGAAAAGCAAGGAATGATTAGGAATAAGAGAAAGTGAGGACTGCATTTGCTGGAGATCAGAGTCAACAGTGTGGTGCTGGAAACAAATGCACAGCAGGTCAGGCAGCATCCGAGGAGCAGGGGTAGGCCGTTCATCAGGAAACCTCCAGAAACGGATCTCCTTCTGGATCCTCCACTCCATATTCATGGCCATGTGCCTCCACTGACTCTCCCTTCACTCAACTCTGCCACAGCTCAGGGCCACACTCTCCCAGACCTGTAAATAATTAGGGATAGTCAACATGGCTTTGTGCACGAGAAATCATGTTTAAGTGACTTGATTGAGTGTTTTGAAGAAGTTTCAAATGAAGGAAGAGTTGTGGACTTTGGCTATATGGACTTCAATAAGGCATTCAATAAGGTTTCTCATGTCAGACTGATTAACAAGTTTAGATCACATGGACTACAAAGAGAACTAGTCATTTGGATGCAAATTGTCTGAAAGGTAGGAGATACAGAGTGATGATAGATGGTTGCTTTTCAGACTGGAGGCTGTGACCAGTGGTGTGCCACAAGGATCGGTGCTGGGTCCACTGCTTTTCGTCATTTTAAAAAATTATTTGAATGTGACTATAGGAGGTATGGTTGATAAGGTTTCAGCTGACACCAAAATCGGTGGTGTTGTGGACAACAAAGAAGGTTACCTCAATGTGCAACGAGACTTTGATCAGATGGGCTGATGGGTTGAGAAGTGGCAGATGGAGTTTAACTTTAGACAAATGTGTGGTGCTACAGTTTGATATGGCAAATCTGGGCAGGATTCACACACTTAGAGGTCCGAGGAAGTGTTGCTAAACAAAGAGACCTTGGAGTGGAGTTTCATATTTCCTTGAAAGTGGAGTCAAAGGTAGACAGGCTAATGAAGAAAGCATTTGGTATGCTTGCCTTTATTGATCAGTGCTTTGAGGATAGGAGTTGGAAGGTCACCTTGTGGCTGTACAGGACATTGGTTTGGCCACTTTTGGAATATTGCATTCAATGCAGATCTCCCTACTATAGGAAACATGTTGTTAAACTTGAAAGGGTTCAGAAAAGATTTGTAAGGATGTTGCCCGTGTTGGAGGGTTTGAGCCATAAGGAGAGGCTGATTTGGCTGGGGCTATTTTCCCTGGATCGTCAGAGGCTGAGGGGTGACCTTAAAGATTTATAAAATCATGAGGGGCATGGATAGTGAGAGAAACCAAGGTCTTTTTCCCAAGATAGTGGAGTTCAAAACCAGAGGACATAGGTTTGAGGTGAGAGGGGAAAAATTTAAATTGAACCTAAGAGGCAACTTTTTCATGCAGAGGGTGGTGCGTGTATGGAATGAGCTGCCAGAGGAGGTGGTGGAAGCTGGTATGATTACAACATTTAAAAGGCATCTGGTTGGGTATATGAATAGGAAAGGTTTAGAGGGATATGGGCCAAATGCTGGCAAATGGGACTAGATTGATTTAGGGTAGCTGGTCAGCATGGACAAGTGGGACCAAAGGGTATGTTTCTCTGCTGTACATCTCTATGACTGTAATTCACAGAAAAAAAATGTAAACTTGACACAAATGTGCTTCACAGTCAACTTGATACTGAGATTATTCAGAAATCTATGGTAGTGACAATGGTCACAAGCTGAACAATTAAGAAATGTTGATGTCATCCTAGGTTGTGAAAGGTATCATGTAAGTGGGACTTCTTTTTAAACAGCTTACTTGAAGACCATTACTTCCTCTTGCCTTTGCTCCAAAATATATGTTGGTACATGAACGTCAAATCCAGCATCTGCAAAGTTTGGTGTATTTCTCAAGTAGCAGAGGGGCTTCCACAAGTTCAGCACTTAACAGAAAAGAAGGGGAGAGGGCGAGATTTTAGATGAAAGGGTGACAGAGAGGTAAGTGGCTGATGAGAGCAGCTGCAGTATTCGTCTTAATAATCAGCTCATGGTAATTACATATTTCTTTCCACAAGGGATAAAGATGTGGGCTTATTTAATGACCTCCTGCTCTTACAAGAAAGTGTGTGTTTGTAATATTCATGAGATTTCATACACACAGTCCCAAACTGTGGAAGCAGCAGGCCATTCGGCCCATCGAGTCCACACTGACCCTTCAAAGAGCATCCCACCCAGACCCACCCCCTACCCCTGTAACCCTGCATTCCCTATGGCTGTACTATGGTCAATTTGACATGGCCAATCAACCTAACCGAGATGTTTATAGATTGACAATCCCAGTCAAATAGTTTGTTTGCAGTGTGTGTGTGTTGAGAGGTGTGGGGAAGTGACCATTACATGGGTTATGCAAGGGACTGCAGGATTTAGAAGGAAGAGAAGGAGCTAGGGTGAAATATCATTCACTGGTGATAGAAGAGTGAAGGGTAGTCAGGAAGGGGGTTATTATGAGGAAACGTCATTTGAGGTGAGAGGCAATAGTCCTGGCAACTCTAAAGTCATTGAACTTTTGTCCACATTGTAGCCACAATTATGGTGTCAGTATTAATTCCTCTCTCAGCTCTTCCAGCTGGCAATGGAGATGTTGGAGCAGATTTTCAAAGAATCATTGAGACTTGAGACATTTTAAAAATGGGAAGCCAGCCCAGTTCAGAAGATTTACCTCCATTTCTGTCTGATCCTATTTTGCCGGGGTGCAAGTGGAGGGTGAAGGGTAGTATTACAGGTGAAGGGAGCACATTGTGATCTCTAGATGTGGGAAACCTGAAATCATTAGGGTCAATCTGAACTCAGTGCAAACAATTCTATTTTGGTTGGAGCAAGGCTTTCATCAACAGAGAGTTCTGAATCTTTGGGGTTGTTGAAGAAAAGGTAAAGTTGACATAGTCTTACCAGATCATAGAACCGCTCTCCCATTAGAGAGAGACAACTGGTGGTTGTTTAACCTAACCATCATGGCTCAGATGAGGGAAGCAATTGAGAAGGAGGGTCCTTCATTGAATTGAACTCATATTATTGGAATCACCCTTCATTATAAATCAACCATCTAGCTAAACTGAAACCCAAACATGTCTTATTAAGCAGATAAAGTCCGGTAAATTCTTTTGTATCAAGCTACTGAAATGGCAAAGCATTTTTTTTAAATTGCAATCTGTCTACTGTGCTGAAGGACTTGGAAAAACTCTGTTCTATCCATGTTACTAGTTGTTTGTTGATAGAAACCCAGTGTTATCATGATAGAATTTTTGATGCTTGACAGCATTCTGCCATTTACACATTTAAAGTTTGATTGACAGCTTGAACATTATTAAACATTTAGATGTCTTCGTGGAATTATGAATACAAAAGGGACTAATTACTACAGGGGATTTGCATATTTAATGAGCATTCTTGAATTGCACTTTTATATCATGAATTCAATAGATAATTAGAATCTTAGTTTATTTCAACACAGCATGGCTGTAGCTGAAGGGCATAGGTTGGTGTGGAAGAGGTGTGAATTGGTTTCACATAGGCTTTGAGAATTTCTTGCCTATCCAATTTAATCATCCAGAATTTTAACTATGACAGGGATGGTTATTTCTTCCAGGAAACTATATTGTATGTTTTATAATGCGATCATTTTTACGCTGAAATATTGAAGGCATCATTTGAAATGACTGATTAATAGTGAATCCAAATGTTCCCCAACTGGAAACCATGGATGAACCGGGAGAGCCACCTCCTACTGAAGACCAGATCTGAGGTGTACAAGTCTGGCAACCCTGACCTAAACAGAAATCCAGATACGGCCTTCGCAAGGCTATCAGATATGTCGCGAAGCAAATAAACAAATTCCATACGGACACCTGTCGAATGTGGCAAATTTTACACAACATAATGGGCTAGAAAGCAAAGTCAAACAGCATCGTGGACAATAATACATCCATACCCAACGAGCTCAGTAAATTCTATGCTCATTTTGAGAAGGTCAGTGAAACAATGTCACTTGTCAGAACCCATGGTCACCACTGCAGATGTTAGATCAGCCTTCTGAGTGTGAACACATGGAATGCGACTGGCCCAGATGGGGTTCCCAGCTGTACACTCAAGTCCTGTGTGTACCAACTGGTGGGAGTGTTCACAAAAGTGTTTAACCTCTCCTTATTATGTTCTGAAGCACCCACTTGTTTCAAGAAAACCATTCTCATGCCTGTGCCAAAGAAAAATCATGGAGCGCGCCTCAATGACTACCGCCCAGTGGCTGTGAGCTCCTTAATTATGAAGTGCTTTGAGAGGTTAGTCATGGCTCACATCAACTCCAGCCTACCAAATTGCCTTGATCCTTTGCCATTCGCCAACTGGTGCAACAGGTCCAGAGGTGATGCCATGTCCCTGGTTTTACCCTCATCCCTGAAACATCTCGATAACAAAGATACCTATGTCAGACTCCTACTTATAGACTACAGTCCCACCTTCAAAACCATAATTCCAAACAAACTCACTTCTAAATACTGCGACCTATGCCTCAGCTTCCCCTTCTGAAACTGGATCCTTGACTTCCAGACCCACAGACCACAATCAATAAGAGTAGGCAACAAACACCTCCCTCAACATAATCCTCAACACCAATGCCCTGCAAGGCTGCTTACTCAGCCTCTTATTGTGCTCCTTTTACGTTCATGACTGTATGGTCAAATTGTGCACCAATTCCATTTTCCAAGTTTACTGACGATACCGCCATTATAGGTTGGATCGCAAACAACGATGGAACAGAATATTTAATGGCATGGTGTAAAGATAACAACCTCTCCATCAACATCAGCAAAATGAGGGAGCTGGTCACTGACTTCAGGTAGCAGATAGGAGGGCATGCTCCTGTCTGCACCAATAGTGCTGAGGTAGACATTGTCGAGAGTGTCAAGTTCCTTGGAGTGATGATCAGCAACAATCTGACCTGGTCCACCCACATTGACATAATGGCCAAGAAAGCACTCTTACCAATTTTTGTAGATGCACAATAGAAATGTAATGCATCCTATCTGGTCAAGTCCACAAGTAAACTACAGAGATTCGAGAACACAACCCAACCAATAACACAACTCAGTCTTCCATACATTGACTCCATCTATACTTCCTGGGAAAGCAAACAATTTATTCAAAGACCTCTCCCATCCCAGTGGTACTCTGTTCCACTCTCTTCCATCAGGCAGAAGAGATAAAAATTTGAATGCACAAATGAATACATTAAAGAGCAGCTTGCTCCCTGTTGTTATCAAACTGTTGAGCAGACCTCTCAAATGTTACTTCTGATGTCTGTTATGACATAGCAGTGAATCCCTCCGTTAATTAAGCTAAACACCCAGAAAAGCTCACCTCACCTCTTAATCTGTTAAAATACGAGTGACAGAGAACTTCCAAATTCTACTATTTCAAGAAAATAGTATCAATTTATTCTTTAACTCTAAAAGTGAACATTAAATAACTATTCATAACTCTAAGCCCCCTCTTTCTCTTAACTGCTTATTACTTGCGACCGATTCTATAACAATATACTGTTCTAGTAAAACATTTATTAAAATTGCATCAACTTAATTTCATAACCATACAGTGGCTGTCAGCTTCAGAGTCTTTCTTCTTCTGGATGAAGATCGAACTGGGTCGTCTTCTTTCTTTTTACTGTGAAGATGTTTCGTATGAAAAGATACCTTTGATAGAAAGTGTTTCAATGTCATCTCTCTCTCTCTCTCTCTCTCTCTCTCTCTATGGCAGTTGCTCTGTCTGATTTTCAATATGCTTTTTTTTATATACCCAACATCAGTTCATCACATTGGTTCGATGTTGGCAAAACAATAAATTCAAACTCGATTGGATTTTAGTATCCTGGGGCATAATTTAAACTGATTGGTTAAATTTAAATTGTTGTCAAAACAGCAACAATTCAGGTGTCTGTTTCACAGCCAAATGTTACATATTTCCAATTTTTCCAGTATACTCTGAGATTGCTCTTGTCAGCTCTCAGTGCAGAACAGTATTCACTCTTTCTTAAAGGTACAGTAAACCCCTTCAACTTCATAATATCTCACTCTCTGCACCTTCTTTATGCCTGTAACACTATATTCTGCACTCTGTTCTGCTATCCTGATGCACTTGGTGTGATATAAACTGCCTATGTAGCATGCAAAACAAACTTTTCACTGTATCTCAGTACAT
The DNA here is from genome assembly GCF_004010195.1 of Chiloscyllium plagiosum. Lineage (NCBI taxonomy): Eukaryota > Metazoa > Chordata > Chondrichthyes > Orectolobiformes > Hemiscylliidae > Chiloscyllium > Chiloscyllium plagiosum. The sequence goes on along the minus strand of NC_057712.1, from coordinate 25,231,965 downwards.
ATGACAACAATAAGTCAATAATTCTGACAGAAGAAAACACAAATGCTCCTGATCTTAACTTGGCTTCAGTTTAAAAACAAGAGGTTGATTTTTGAGACATAAATTGCAGGGTAGTGAGGAAAAAACGGAAATCTTCCTTGGGTAACGACACTCCTATCTCAAGGTGGGATAGTGGAGATATTGAATGGCACTTTTCCTTTAATTGAAGTCAGCAGAGCACAACTGCAAGCTTATTCCTTAATCAAACTGTGATTTCTAAGATATATGGGGCTGCTCTTCAATTATTGATTCTGCAGAAACAGTGAAGAGAATTGCAAAATAACTGCATGAAAAAAAAATCAAGCTGTAAAAAAACAACCACTACAGCCCTGATGTAACAGGAATCCCAAATTCTCACCACCCAAAATAACAAACCAAGCCTTGCTTCAACTCTGTCACATTGACACTCAATTATCTGCCTTTCTTAAATTTATCATTTTCCGAAAGACCAGTGACTCGAAAGCTTTTAACCTCTTTTGGCTTTTGTCTACACACTAAACTGAAACTAAAAGTACTGAGATCCATTGAATATGGTTTTCTTATTTTGATGAACAAGGCAGTAATTAATACAATCTCAAAATGATAGAGAATATTGCTATACCACTTTGATTTTTTTTTCTTAGTTGGTTGATGGATACTATACATTGGAATTTTGAGCTCCTATACTTGCACTGTTAAACAGGCTATCTCGAGGAAAACCAATGACTGACAATATTTAGAAGGTGGAAGCATATATAAAAGCTGTATCCATTTTAAAACTGAATTACATAACTACACTATTTGTACATAATGTCAGTGTGATTAATACATTTGCATGATGTATTTGCAAACAACTATAACAACAAGCATTGATATAACAACTTTAATTTGCGCATAACTTCACCTACCAGAACTGACTGATCAGAATTCTCCTGCCAAAATTTTCATTCTCCACGGAAAGCTAAATTATAATTGGAGGCTTTTAACAAAATTTATGTAGTCTTTTTTCTTTTCCTGTCATATTGTTTGGTTCTAGTCTGTGCATTTTATTTTCTCTGTCACTTTTAAATTTTGATAGTGTGAAGATACCATGGAGAGAAGGTGCAAATGTAAAGTGAAAGACAAGTACATCATTGAATTATTTCAGAAATACTATGTTACTGAGGATACTTGCTACTGGCTTGAGTTATGTGGACCATTTTCTAGTGTTTCCAATGTTGAATGTTAAGGGCAGTAAATAAGAATAATGGAATAAGACACTACAAAACCATTTGGATAGATGTGTATTAACCTGATTTCATCAAGGGGAGTGAAAACAATTTGTACCCAATCTCAGCTAATTGACTGGTTCAATCTTTTTTAGACTAAAGGGCAAACAATGCAATTGAAAAATACTGCTGCATTTAAACCCATTCATTTTACAGTGCCAGCAGAAAGTGAGGACTGCAGGTGCTGGAGATCAGATCTGAAAAATGTGTCGCTGGAAAAGCGCAGCAGATGAGGCGTCATCCAAGGAGCAGGAGAATCGACGTTTCGGGCATAAGCCCTTCTTCAGGAAATTTTACAGTGTCACTCAGGAATGAACAAGTGAGACTGTGGACATGGTTTTAATCCCTGGCTGGCAACACATAAATCAAAACATTGGCCCAAACTGGGAGCTTTAATTGAGACTTGGCCAATTTTACAGTTAAAATTGGGTAGAAAGACACTGCCACCAAGCATCCAGTTTGAGTCATTTGGTTATTGATACATCTTATTATCTGCAGTCATTAGATCCATAGTGGTTTCGGGAAGGCTAGGTATCCTAATGGCATATGTTTGTTTCCCTTTTACATTCAGAATCCTCTGCCCATAAACAGTGAACTTGGGTGGTCTTACATGGTCAATAATTTGGTTTTGTGTCAATCAGTGACATCACAAAGTCAATAGGTTCATGAACTGATATGGGAAAAGGAGGATTTGAAGGCAGGAGGGTCAAACCAAACATCAGACACTTGTTTATCAGAAATGAGTAATTGTTTTATTCTATTCTCAAATTTGAACATAGCTTTCCTACCAATGTTTGAAAAATAATACAATAAATAACGATCAACATAAGTTAATAATATAAGTAAATAAATAATTTAAAACCCAATAAGAATGGCAGGAAAATTGATGTGTCAAACTGCAGTATGTCAGAACTCGTTGATACTATTGTGATCTAGGGCAAACATATCTGCGTAAGTGTCTGAAGATTGAATAGCCTCATTTCAGAGTTTATGAACTGAAGGCTAAGCTATAGACATTAGGATGCATCAGAGAAAGGACTTTGAATTTAAATGAGGGCAATTATGATTTGTTGGATTTGAAGGATGACAATCCTGTCTGATAGATTTAATTAGGTGTTTTGAAAAAGTGACTAAATACATTGATGAGGATAATGCAGTTGATGTGTTTTACATGGACTTCAACAAGGTCCCACATGGAAGGCTTGTCCAAACAAGCCCATGGATCCAAGGCAAATTGGCAACTGAATCTAAAATTGGTTACCAAATAGGAGATAAAGGCAATGATGGAGAGTTTTTTTAAAAATTGGAAGCCTATGACCAGAAGTGTACCACGGGGATCGGGGCTGAGACCCTTGCTGTTTACTGTCTAAATTAATGACTTAGATGTGAATGTAGAAGGTTTAATTAATAAGTTTGTAGATGATCCAAAAATTGTTGGTGGTGTTGAGAATGAGAAGGATGGTTTCAGGCTACAGTATAATGTTGATCAACCGATAAATTAGGCTCAGCAATGGCAGATGGAATTCAATCCCAGTAAGTGTGAGGTCTAATAAGGGAAAGATATAAACAGTTGATCCCTCGAGAGTATTAAGCAATAAAGGGACCTTTGTGTACAAGTCCATAGATCCCTGAAGGTGTCTGCACAGGTAGACAGGGTGGTGAAAAATGCATAGGGGACCTTGCTTTCATTAGCAGGGGCACAGAATATAGGAACAAGGAATGTCTTGTTGCAACTTTATAAAACTTTTGTTCGGTTACAAATGGAATACCATGTGCAGTCCCGGTCGCTACACTATCGGAAGGATATGATTGCAGTGGTGAAAGTACAGAGGAGGTTGACCAGAATGTTGCCTGGAAGAACAAGTCTCAGTGATGAGGAGAGACTACATAGGCTGGGTTTGATTTCTTGAAGCAGACAAGGCTGAGGGGATACATCTGATTGAGGTATACAATATTATGAGGTACATAGACAGAGTAAATCATTAGAATCTCTTCCCTATGGCAGACATGTCTAAGACCAGAGGGTGCAAGTTTAAAATGGGGAGTAAGTGGTTTAGAGAAGATTTAACAAAAATATTTTCACTCAGAGTGGTAGAAAGTATGGAATGTGCAGCCTGAGAGGGTGATGGAGGCAGGTACTCTTGTAACAGTTGAGACACATCTCGTTGAGTACTTAAAATGACAGGGCATAGTAGGCTATGGACACAGTTCAGGTAAATGGGATTAGTGTAGTTTGGTTTTCACTGGTCAGCATAAACATGGTGGGCTGGGGGGAGCTGTTTCTATGGTGTAAGATTGATGACTCTAAGACAGAAGCAACTGCTGTAAATCAGGAATTGAAAGGGAGAAAATGACTCAAGAAATTAATGGGGAGATAGTGCTGATTAATTTATTGGAACTGTAAGTTATCCCCAGATTCTGATGGATTTCATCTAAAGGTCTTAAAAAAAGTAACAAATGTGATAGTTGATACGTTATTTTGTGATCGTGGAGAAGATTTGTAGCTCAGGTTGTGGACCAGGTTGTAAGTTTACTCACTGAGCTGGTAGATTTGTTCTCAGACATTTCGTCACCATGCTAGATAACATCATCACTGAGCCTCGAATGAAGCGCTGGTGTTTGTCCCACTTGCTATTTATGTGTCTTGGTCTGTTGTGATGGGGGATATCACTTCTGATTCCTTTTCTGAGAGGTTGGTAAAAGTGGTCCAATTTAATATGTTTGTTAATGGAGTTCCAGTTTGAATGCCAGGTCTCTAGGAATTTTCGTGCGTGACTTTGTTTAGCCATCCCAGAATGGATGTACTGTCCTAGTCGAACTGATGTCCCTCTTCATCTGAGTGTATGGATATTAGTGATAGTTGCTCATGGCTAGTTGGTGCTCATGTATCCTTGTGGCTAGTTTCCTGCCTGTCTGTCCAATGCAATGTTTGTTGCAGTTCTTGCAGGGTATTTTGTCTATGACATTTGTTCTGCTGGTTGTTGGTATGGGATCCTTCAAATTCATCAGGAGCTGTTTCAATGTGGTGGTAGGTTTGTGGGCTACCATGATGCCTAGGAACAAGAGTCATCAGGTCAGCATCTCCAAGATGACTTTAATGTGTGGCAGAGTGGCTAGAGTCTCTGGGCATGTTGCGTCTTCTTGTTTTGGTCTGTTTTGTAGGAATTGGCAGACTGCGCTTATTGGGTACCTGTTATTCCTGAATACATTGAATAGGTGTTTTTCCGCTGCTTCTCATAGTTCCTGGGCGCTGCAGTGTGTTGTGGCTCATTTAAATAATGTCCTGAGAACAATAACAGACTCCCCTTCCTAGATGTCACAATCGAACGAAAAGCCAGGAACGCCACACACACTGACCACAGACTCAACTACAGGAGCAATCATCCCAACACCCACAAAAAGAGCTGCATCAGAACATTATTTAAATGAGCCACAACACACTGCAGCACCCAGGACTTACGAGAAGCTCAGGAAAAACACCAATGCAATGTATTCAGGAACAACGTGTACACGATAAGTGCAGTCCAATTCCTACACAACAAACCTAAACAAGAAGACACAACGCACCCAGAGACTCTAGCCACTCCTCCATACAATAAAGACATCTTAGAGATGATAACCAGACTACTCCAGCGCCTAGGCATCATGGTAGCCCACAAACCTACCACCACACTGAAACAGCTCCTGATTAATTTAAAGGACCCCGTACCAACAACCAACAGAACGAACGTCATATACAAAATACCCTGGAAGGACTGCGGCAAACATTACATTGGACAGATGGGCAGGAAACTAGCCTCCAAGATATATAAGCACCAACTAGCCAACAAAAGACATGACCGAATATCACTAGTATCCATACACACAAACAAAGAGGGACACCAGTTCGACTGGTACAATATATCCATCCTGGGACAGGGTATACAGAGACACGCAAGGGAATTCCTGGTTGCCTGGCATTCAAACTGGAACTCCATTAACAAACATATCAATTTGGACTCCATTTACCAACCTCTCAGAAAAAGGAATCAGAAGTGATATTCCCCACCACAACAGACCAAGACACGTAAATAGCAAACTCATGCTTCATCGGAGGCTCACTGATGATGTTACCTAGTATGGTGAACGAATGTCGGAGAACAATTCTATCAGCTCAGCGAACAACCTTACAACCCTATACGTTAATTGGAATTTTCCAAAACTCAAAGGAAGGTTCCTATAAATTGAAAAATAGCTAATGTAATTCTTTTATTTGAAAAGGAGGGAGAGATAAAGTGGGAAATTTCAGACCAGTTAGCTTAACAGACAAGTGTTAGGACTATCATTAAAGATGTTCTAAAAGGATGCCTTGATAAATGTAAGGTAATCACACAGAGCCAACATGGTTTTGTCAAAGGAAAATCATATAAATTAATTTGAAGTTCAATAAAGAATTAACTTGTGCCATAGATACAGGGGAACAAGTAGATGTATTGTACTTAGATTTCCAGAAGGCATTTGAAGTGCTGCTATATCAAAGGTTAATTTGGAAAATGAAACCTTCTGGTGTAAATGGTAATATATGGGCATGAATAGAAGATTGACTTGCTAACAGGCAGCAGAGAGTAGAAATAAACATGTATTTCAGCCTGGCAGGATGTCATTCATGAATGGTGTGCCACAGGGGCAGTGCTGAGATCTGAACTTTCTACACTTACAAAAACTGTTTTGGATAAAGGTGTGGTAGATAAATTTGCTGATGACATAATGATAGGTAAGAACGTGAGTGGAGAAGAGGCCATAAGGTGACAACAAGGGATATGAAAAGGTGACTGGGCAAAAATCTGGCAAATGGAGTACAATATGGAAAACTGTGTGGAATTGTCCATTTCGACAGAAAGAATAAAAAAAACTAGATAGTGGGAAGTTTCAGAGCATGGAGATGCAGAGAGATCTGGTGTCCTAATGTACAAATTTCAGAGGTTAATTTGCAGGTACAACAGGTAATTGGGAAAGCTAACAGAATATTGTGATTTATTGTGAGGGGAATTGAATACAAGAGTAGGGGGGTTATGCTCCAGTTATTCAGGGCGTTGGTTATTCTACATCTGGAATATTGTGTACAGTACTCAACACTGTACTTAAGAAGGATGTCAATCTATTGGACATAATTCAGAGAAGGTTTACTAGATTAATACCTGGAATGAGCAGATTGCTTTATGAGGAAAGACAAGACAGACTAGACTCTCCGGAAATTTAGAAGAGTCAGAGATTCATCAATTGGAACTTTTAAGATCCTGAGGGAACTTGACTCGGATGGATGTCTAAAGGGTATTTCATCTTGAAGGAGAATCAAGGAACCATAGTTTAAAAATAAGGTGTCACACAGTTAAGAAAGAGTTGAAGAAATATTTTGTCTAAGGGTTGAAAAAGAGTCATTGGAATTTTCTTCCTCAAATGGTAGTGGATGCAGAATCTTTAAATATATTTTTCAGGCAGAGGTATATATATATATATATATATATTCGTGTTTACCAAGGAGCAAATGGTCTACTTTGTTCCTTGTTTGAATGCTCTTACGATATCCTATTGATCAATGCTAAGGTTAGTTCTGGAATATCAAATCACCTACACTTGAAAAGGATATAGCTGCATTAGGAATAGTTTACCAAAGTGTGTTCAGGACATCTTTTGGCCTTGAAGACTATTATGCTGAGATATGTAAGCAGCTTTCTCTCTTTTGAAAAAGGAAACCAAGGCTATAGCTGGTACATAAATTTATCAAAAGGACAGATAAGGTTGAGGTAAATCAATTATTTAATAGGGACTATGAGCACAGAGATATCTGGTGTCAATACAAAATTCAAGTTTGAGTTAGAAGCTTCTGCCCTTATGAAATGGCTTTTCAAACAATTAGAAAAGCCTCAGACTAGATTTGGGATCAATTGACATTGTAAAATGAAAACAGAGACAACCTGCAAGTATTGCATTTTTTTGCAAGAAGTGATAGAGAAAGAAAATTTATGAATGTTCAAGTCAGGGATCAGTAGTTACAGGAGAAAGAGGTGAGGAAGACTGTAATGAGGGAATTGTATGCTAAATTTGAATGGAATTGGTATGGTGGGTAGGATGGCCTACTCTCCCTTGGACTAGCCTTTATATTTTAACTTAATTCTAAAGAAAATATTATTTCTTAAACTACTGCTATCTACTTTTAATTTCAACAAACAAAAACTCTTTGCTAAAATATCTGTTAGTATTGCAACTAAAAAGGTGTTGGGTGTAGATATGTGCATATTCATGAAGCTAATCACTTTAGTGTTCTAAGTATTGCATTGGTAATGATGTACCAAATATCTTGATTGTATTTTAATGACTGAAGTTCTCATGGCTTATTTTGTATGTGGAAAAAAACTAGCATGAGCTCATCAAGTGATAGTGAAAAATTACTCCAAGGACTCAGTACACCTTCTGACAAGCTCCAAACCTATAATTAAGAATGCAAAGTAGGATGTAAGTAGGACATTCCAACAATAACCTGAAACATATTCCTGAAAAAAATAATAAATATAAAATTTATGCAAATAGCCCTTGGAAACACTGAAAATGAATTTGCAAAAATGTCAAATCATTCATTTGTTAAATTGGTGCTCAGGCAACATCATTCATTTTTAATGTACTATTAATTAATGTTGTGTTTCCTGACAGACTGAACTCATTTAGTTCCTCCAAGTGCAGATACTTATTGTGATGTTACATAATGGTTTATAGCATCTCAGTCTATTAGTTAAGTAAGATAAACAGCTTTTTTTTGGTATTTTCATGCTGAATGCTTGTAAACTTTAATGAGACCCAACGATGGATGGACAACTTCTGATTAACCTGGACCCATTGCTCTGATGTAGGCAGCATGAAAACTTCATATGAGCTCCTCATTTACATCGTTGCAGCAAGCATGCACAGCTAAAAGCACATTGAGTGGCTGCATGTCTGAGCAGCGTTGCAAAATTGTGAAAGTCTAACAGATATTCAGGTTGTCCTACTTTACTTAAAACCTGTGCTTCTTAAAGGGGAGGTGTGTTTTCACTGTTTTCACTGCAATACATGCTACTTTTTCTTTATGGAATGGGAACCCACTGCGGCACTAGAGGGGGGGAAAGAATGCAGGCTTCAAGACTGAAGTCCCAAAGCTCTTGATGTAGGTGGTGGACAGGAAGAAAGTAGTCCTGTGTCCTATTTGGAAGAGAAGGTCCTCCAGGCAGACATCGCAAAGGTGGAAGCATATAGCTTTGCTGAAAATGACAACAATCTAGTGCTAAGAACTTGATTTTTTTTTGTAAGAAACAATGGAGGAGAAAGTGAGGGAAGTTTTTGCTTGCTTCTAATGGATAATTTGACTGGGAAGCTGTAATCATAAAGTTGAAAGAGTTGGCATGCAATGTGTGTGCTCACTGAAATGGTGGGGTGGGGGAAGGGGGGGCAGGTAATGAGACTTTAAGGAGGCAGGGAATGACTAAAGGTTTGGGAATTAGGGTTCAGGAAGAGTCGTGTCCACTTAAGGAAGCTGGAGTTGGTCACGTACATCAGATGTTACACCCTGTGCTCTGCATCTGGCCACAAGGTCTCTCACCACTGTCCTCTGCTGATAACAGCCCTCACTACTTCCTGAAGGGGAGTGACATCATTGACGGATGCTTTGTTTTCTTGAGCCAACCAAGGACTGGCATTTGATATCTAGTCCCAGGAAAGGGAGAAGTGGTAATTGTGGATATGTTTGATGACTGGTATGTTTGTGAGATGTTTCACATGGGTTGAAGGGCTGAGGGATGTGTCTGAAGCACAAGCACTGCCTTGTGGATTACTGTTGACAGTGACAATCTTCAATTCAATTTGTTGGAGGTGCAAGGCTGGTGATGGTGTAGTTAATTGTGAACAGTTCTTGTGATACGCAATCTTACCTTGACCACTCATCTCAAAGGATTGGCCCAGATCTTCCTGGCCCTTCAGGAATTTCCCAAGAATCTGGAGCTTCTGTTGGGTTTTCCAGGAGCCTTTGGAAAAAAACCCTCACTCGGAGATGAAGTTGAAAATGTTTGGAAGGATCTGGTTGACTTATCTATGCAATTATCCAAGAAATAGAAGACTGAAATTTTCCAAGTTGACTCCTGGGTAACAATACAATCACCTCCTGAACCTCCAAACCCTACTGACAACCACCCCCATCCCCATCCCCACCCCCACCCCCACCCCCACCCCGATCCTCCTTGCATGCCCTTGATTCGACGTGACTTGACAAGTCTCTGACCTGGTCTTACTCGTTGCTCATCCAGCCTGACCAGCCTTTGAATCCCCACCACAATGCTGTCACACGTGACCCAATTTTGCCACTCTAACCTGGTACCAGGCTTATCACCTTCGGTCAACCAGCATTCCCACCCCACTAACACACTAAGAAGCCTGAGGAACTCCAGCTTTGTTTTTTGGTAAGGAAGTGTTATGGCACATGGCGTCTTGGTAGATTATTCCTCCTTGGATTTCAGTGTTGAACGCGTTCTGTCGACTCTTCCATCAGAGGTTTAAGAACAAATATCGTATGCTGGTGAGTGGGTTGGTCTCACTGGTGGCAGAAATGGGTTTTGCTATTGATCCGAAAAGTTGAGCCTCCTCATGTTTTTGACAACATGGTAATCATGGCTTGAGATTGATATTTCAAACCATCATAGCCTGAGCAAACTCGTACCAATATGCTGCATCAGCTGTTTCCATGGCTTTCTCTCCTGCAGGCACAGAACATTGATCCTCCTCCTTTGTACCTCCTCCACTTGCACCTACTGAGCTGTTTTGGAAAAGCTTCCATTCCCACTCTTGCTTTTGAGTCATCTTTATACTTATCATTGTGTGTCAGTCACCCACCCCTTCAAAGGAGCAGCTGCTTAGAAACCTCAGAGATAGCTTCTTGCAAATTTCTCCTAAACACCACTTGAATGCTAAACTTTCGGGTATCTGTTTTACTGCTTCCAGAAATGTTCAAAGCCTGATCATTAATTCACTGCAAAATTGTGGACTTAAACTAGACCTTTAAGCAGCCTTGTCAGCACAACACCAACTCAGCATGTATTTCACGTCATCCCCAAAGTTATCCTCTGAGACAGTGACCAGATCCTCCATGAAGAGTATCAAACTTTACATCTGAGGAAAAAAAAATGCAAAATAATGTATCCTGCAGTTGTACAAAGTAATGTTGAAGAATACTAGGCCATTCATGACATATTTTACACAGATTTTATAATAGTTTCTACATACCAGCCAAATATGGCATATATGGCACTGAAATCAGTGTTGTTTTTCTAAATACAAATAGACATTTTATTTCTGCCTCATAAAAGTGGAAACTGCGAAAGCCACTTGGGTTAGCAACTGTGTTTATTGATTTTAAAAATCAGGTGATCACCTGATGAAGGAGCAGCGCTCCGAAAGCTAGTGTGCTTCCAATTAAACCTGTTGGACTATAACCTGGTGCTGTGTGATTTTTAACTTTGTACACCCCAGTCCAACACTGGCATCTCCAAATCGTGTTTATTGATGTTCACTTAGCTTTTTCATGCTGTTTGATCTAATTAGTTCTCCTGATATTTTTTGACTTTGTTTTTCTTTAAAAGTAAATCTAAAGATAAACAAAAAGGTGGCAAAATTCCATATATATCAAGCATTTGAAAAGGGTTATTCTCATGAAACTTGGATCTTAACAATAGAGAGATTAAAGGTATTTGGACTTTAACAATACAAAGATGTACACGATCTAAATTTGAACTGTTGCTGATTTTGTTTCTGTAAATCAAAAACCATAATATCTGAACACAGAAACATAGAACATAGGAGCAGGGGGAGACCATTCGGCCCTCCAAGTCTGCTCCACCATTCATCACGATCATGACTGATCATCCAACTCAACAGCCTAATCCTGCTTTCTCCCCAAAACCCTTGATCCCATTCCCCCAGGTGCTAAATCTAGCTGCCCCTTGAATACATTCAATGTTTTGGCATCAATTACTTCCTTTGGCAATGAATTCCACAGACCCACCACTCTCTTTGGGTGAAGAAATGTCTCCTTATTTCCGCCCTAAATGTCCATGCTGAATCCTCAGACTGTGACCACTAATTCTGGAAGCACCCACCATCAGGAACATCCCCCCTGCATCTACTCTGTCCAGTCCTATTAAACTTTTATAAGTCTCTATGAGTTCCCCCTCACTCGCCTGAATTCTAGTGAAAATAATGCTAATCTAGTCAATCTCTCCTCATATGTCAGTCCTACTATCCCTGGAATCAGCATGGTAAACCTTCGCTGCACTCCCTTGAGAGCAAGAGCATCCTTCCTCAGAAAAGGAGATCAAATATGCACACAATATTTTAGGTACTGCCTCACTAAGGCCCTGTGTAACTGCAACAATACATCCCTGCTCCTGTACTCAAAACCTCTCAAGATGAAGTCAAATATATGGTTGCATGGGTTGTACAATGGTTGTCCTTTATCTTTCTCAGCTCCTAGAAATGCAGAACAATCTCTCTTACAGACTCAAATGCTGGAGATTCATTGGTTGCATTGCTTCGACCACAAGATGGGCTATGGATTAATATGTTGTTGGATTGATGCACAGACTGTAGTGTAGTGGAGTATTAAGTGCCTCCTTGGATAGATGTAAACACCAACATGTGAACACATTTTTCTTAGGTTAAATTGCGATAATTTAAGAATCTGAGAATTAGACTTGGAAGATTCTGCTTTGTAGTTTCACAAAAGAAAACAAAATAAATCAGAACTGGACACTCATTGTTTTCATTTGAACTTGCTATGATGCTCACCTTACAATTAACCATTTCAATGCTATGACTTTGTGTGAATTTGCCACATTTTAAAAATTTCTGATATTCACTGCAGCAGTCATATCTTTGGGAAAATAACACTGCCATAAATAAAACTGGCAGCCAGATCTTCAGACACAAACATTATCCAACAAACACAGGTATGAGAGGAAAACAGAATTTTATTTGAGTTGGTTTTGATTTTATTGTCACAGAATCATTGTCACAAAAGCAGCAAATTTAAAAATTGTTTAAAAAAAATGCAAGCTTCAACAAGGTTTTAACATTGGTATGTTTTTGGTTCATGCTAATTTGTAGTTACTTTTGATAGAAGCTTGAGCATTAGAAAATACAGAGATGTCTGATTAAGTGTATTCATGTTTTAATTCATTTATACAAACCAGTGATAATAAGACAAGAACTAAAAATAGCTCACCCACAAGGTACTGGTCAAGTGCTTTGTACGTGTGATGGTATTGTCTGCTCACACCAATCTAATCAAATCAGTAGACGTCCCTGGGGGGCTTCCATGGCTTAAATCTTATATAGAGTTAATTACATCTTTCTAATATGATGCTGTTATACAAAAGTATCCAACATGAGTAACCTGCTTTGGCATCACATCAAGTGACGCTCATATGGTTTTTCCTTTCAGTGCATCTGTGCAGCATCATTTCCTTTTTGTGGATTGTTCAGCCTGCATGAGAAAACATGGAAATCATTCCTGGCTTTCACTTCATTATTTATTTTCTGTAATGCTTGTACCAGTGCTGTTTTTCCAAATTGCATCCAGGATACCTGATCTTAAGCCCTTCATATCTATCATCTTGTCCAACAAATTGTTAGTGTAGAAGATCTATTATAACACCAGCCCTGTGACCCTATTGTGTGTGTGGCCTGATATGATAACTGCAAAGTTGGTTTAATGCGAATACATTTAACATCAAGGTATTCACCCTGAGATGTCTTGCATTTACTGAACATCATTGTGTTAGATAATTGATGTGTTCAAGTCAACTTAACATCATAAGATACAGCCCTATCCATTAATAACAACCATGTTTTTGTTAACATGCTTGTATTGCCAAGCAAGATGTTCCTTCTTTGCACACAAGTGCCAAAGATTAACTGTGAATATTGACATGGAGCTAAACTCATGTATGCTAATTTGACTTGAATCTTAGCAATACTAAAGGGTGTACTGTAATTCAATCCAGTTTTTATTGCCAAGACCTTGACTAATATTTCCCTATCAAGCTCAAAAACTAGTATTATTACAAATATGGAAAGCTTATGAAGACTGAGATGAAAGGCAAACTTAACATGAGGATGTTCCTTCATAAATGTTGTGCAATCAAAATAGTGCAGGATGGATGGAGAGTTTAGAGAAGGAGCCAGCCAGAATGTATCCATGCAACTGTTGAACACATAAAGGCTGACTGTGAAATTGTCATTTACACAACTGCAAACAAAAAATAACGAAAAACATTGAGGTTTCATTGTCCATTGGATCTAATGAAAAAAAACTTGAAATCCCATTATTGTAATTGATAAAGACACTTTTATTAAGAAAGCATGCTAGATTCCAATAACGTCTCATCTATAATGCTGACAACGATGAGGTCACAGACATTTTGGCCTTTTAGTTTCCATAAGGGCAATTTTCTGCTAACCTATGGAGATTGTTGACAAACAAATCCTTGCTTTTATAGTCCTTTGTTTTTGTCTGTTAAACTTAGTCAGTTCTATAACCTAAATTTCAATGAATCCAACAACTCATGCCTATATTGCTATCACTTAAACTGTAATCTCATTAACTCCCTGCCTTGCTAATTTGGCCTTAGCAACAGCATTCTTGGTATTAAGAAATGCACTAACCTGGTTTTGCTGGCATCTTTTATTCAAACCTGGTGCATTCCTGTCTCTCATAAACACTTTTTAATACCTCATTTTTCCATCCCTTATGGTTGTGGTCCTTCCATAGCTTGGAATGTTTCTGAGGTGGATTCCAAGTTTACTCTGAAATGTAGAACTTTCACTGCATCTGTTACTGCATCTTTACTGCTGGTTGTGGCTCAGGCTGATTGCCCACTGCTGTCCAATCTCTAGGTCTGTGATCCAAATTGCTTTGGCTGCTCCTGCAATGTCCCGATGTCATGGTGAACTTTGGATTGTTTATTTTACTAAATTTGTAATTTTGAAGCTCTCTTTAACTGCTAATGTTCTTTTTCCCTTTACGGCTACCACGTTTGACTTTGTGATCAGGGTATAAAAGCTTACTTGGACCTGTTTAATCTCCCGAACATATGTTATTTAAATCAATGATCCTTAATGCAAGAACTCTATTTACAACTAAAAATATACATGCATTGGACCTTTACATGTCTTAGCACTTCTGCTTCCTTCCAGATTTCACTTCTTATTCATTTAATTCTGACTTTGTTATATCACTATTTTGTAATTTTTTAAATGCTTTACAATTAGGGCCTCACCCGCATGAAAAACTTGATTTAAGTCAGATTTCTATCAGACAGGTTTTTGGGATCTGAAAAAGGTTCTGACTCCTGTTTCCCTCTGCCATGGCTCAGGTTTTGGCAATGTCCACAAAATGGAGCAGACAGACTGCAGCTGGTCATGATAGGAACGTCAAAATCCCACAATGCTTTAAGAACTAAAGTTTTCACCAGTCAATTACTAGGCCAACTTGGATGATGTTTAATATTTTCACAAGGTGACTGCAAAAATGTGATCAGAATAAGAAAATACATGGTCAGAAAATATTATTAATTGATGGCTGCTCAGTAATTGTAATCCTCAAATCCTTTGTGAACTCCACAATGCAAGTTATTCAAATTTGAATTCTTAAACCCTTCCGATCACATATCATTTTACTGAAATTTAGAGTGATTGTTCACATCTTCTGGCTTTAATAGTTAAAACTTAAGGCAGTTAGGATGCTGTTATAAAGCAATTTGTTCCATTATGTTCTTTTGCTATGCCCAGTTGCATTTTTAATAGATTCTAACTTGTCTCTAGTTAACTGTTATATATCTCTTATGTGTAAGCTGTTTATATGTGGAATACTTAATTCTTCTTAATATGAATGCAAATGAGCAATACGTAGTGTCACTGTGAGAAGATCATGGCATCTGAGAAGAAGGATCAGTGACCCAAAAAAAGGAGTCAGCTGTCCGAATAGCAGTTCTACAGAGTACAGTGCGGTCAATATTTGGTGCAAGACTAGCAAAAAAGCATTTATGTTGTAGATATTTGTTTTACGAGTGGAGCAATCCAAAGAAAAATGGAAGAAACAGTTTAGCATTTGATTAAGCTACAAGTACAATAGATAAAAGTAGACGTGAAAACTCAATGCTGGAGAAACGCAGCAGATGTGCCAGCATCTGTGGGAGAGAAACGATTAATCTTTTGAGTTTCAAAGACTCTTCTTCAGAAAAGTAGGTTCCAGTATGAAGTTCTTTTTAATGAATACATTGAGGGAAATGTGTCAATACAAGTAGAAAAATTAAAATTCAGAAATACCATGTCAGTGATGTTTTTAAGAATATGTAGTAGTGCGCAAATACATTTTTACATACATTTTAATGCAAAATATGTTGAAACATGTCTCAATTCATTTCAATAAACTGCTTATTTTGAGAATTCTCTCCTCTCTCTGACTTGAGAAAATCTGCATCTCTGTGCTGGATCACCTCACTCTTTTAAATATCATAAGATTTTAATTTATTCTTCTGGCACCAATAGCGTTCTTAAATATTTTTGAATTATTTTTGTAAAATTGTATTCAAAGGCCTGTTTTTCCATACTTAGTGGGGCAATAGCACTTTTTCTAGGCAGTTTGCAAGTGTTGTCTAAGCTCTAGGGATACAAAGAAATGTATCATGTGTAGAATTTTGAATACTTTAGATGAAAGATCAATAGCTCCTTAGTACATAAATCTTTAAACAATCAAATGAATCTTCTACTGTGCTGATTTCAATATTTGTTTAAGATTGCATGAATTATTTGGAAAACAAGCCTTGGCTGCTAATGAAATAATCTTTGGCTTCGGTATTTATTATATTTCCATCCTATCAATATGTCCTTATTTTTTATTATGCTAGTTTAGAATAGTACCATAAAGAGAGCCCAGATATGCCTTTCAAGTATATTAAACTTGGAACAATGATAAGAAATGAACTGTTGACCTTCGAATTCCTTTATTCGAATACCTGACACTTTCATGCATTGCAACTGTTTTAAAAAGAGACAAAATCATTGTCTTAAAATTGTCACATATGCCATCTGATTGCACAGGCTGGCCAGATTTCATAAAACAATATGGATTAGACCATCATGGAGATCCAGTTTCAGCATACGTGGTGTCCAACAAATATGTGAACAGACCTACACTCCATTACTTTATCAATGAGTGATGGGGAACAGTAGAACTCCAAGATGACCAGGGTGAGCCTGCATAGAGCACTTGGAAGGTATGCCCCCAAGGATGAACCGCATAAGTCTTCAAGGCCAAGCAGGGTATTGAACTCAAACAACAAGGTTGTTTGGCATGGTTGACAAGGTTTCAACTTTATGTCTGGAAATCACTGCCATGCACAGGACTTGAAGGATCACGGAGAAGGAACAGAAATCAAGGAAATACTGTTTACAGATGAAGATGAATGATTCTCAATTAGCTGAGCAAATTGGAACTGCAAGCAAATACAGAGACACACCTACACCAAGAAGTCAGAAGTGTATGCAATTGTTCTCCCCAGAAAAAACTACTATGCTCTCCAACTCAAAAAAATCTGTTTAAACTTGAAGAAAACCAGTTACCTTTCTTGCAGTAGTTTCCGTGAATGTGACTTTTGAATTCATCAATTAGAGACAGTTTAAAAGTGAATTAGTTGCTCTGTACTTCTTAATAGCTGAAACTGTGTTGCTGGAAAAGCGCAGCAGGTCAGGCAGCATCCAGGGAACAGGAGAATCGACGTTTCGGGCATAAGCCCTTCTTCAGGAATGAGGCTTTTGAATTCATCAATTAGAGACAGTTTAAAAGTGAATTAGTTGCTCTGTACTTCTTAATAACCAATGCAAGTTTCTACAGAAAGGCTTGTTCTGTAGACCTGGCTGGCCAATGAAAACTCATCTTAAAATCGGAATTGGAAATCAAAGAGTGCTAAACTGACTTCCCAATTTTTCTCTACCTCCATCAATAATCTATTTTTCATATCTGTTTTTAATCCCTTTGTGTTTGTGTGTGTGTGTGTGTGTGTGTGTGTGTCTGTGTGTTTAAGAGGGAGTTTATAAAATTATTTAGTTGACAGTGTTTTGAGCCGATGACTTATATCTGTTTACCCATAGCTGTAGCCTACTTACTTATGATAAATAACAGTTCTTGTTTAATGTACAAACTTGGCTTGTGCTTTTTTATGGTCTGAAAATTAGGTCAATTGGGGTACCTTAAAAAAAGTTTATGTTAGGTATGACTCTGATATACGGTGCTACTCTAATGGGTTGTAACCCATGCTCCATTCAGATACAAGATGACAGACCAGTCCAGTCCTTTGTTTCCTTTTGTACTACTGTCCCTGCCGTTCTGATCAACTTTCAACCTCCTGCACATAAACATTAATATCCCCAATAAACCCCACAGCCAATGGCTTTGCTCCATTGTGTGCACATGTTGGCCTTATGTTTTTTTTTAAATATAGAGGCCAGAATGATTGTGAGGTATGAATCTCACTCCACAAACTTTGCCAACTCCCATTCCCCTTCTATCTTGAGCTTCTCCCTTTCTCTTTAATCAATCCTTCAGTGACCCAGTCAAATGAAACCCATCCCAGTCTCGAGTTGCCCAACTTTCCCAGGACTCTGTGGACTGCAACCTAACTATTAATGCTCAAAACCCCTGGACTGACTTGAGGGCAGCCCTGACTAAGGATAGCCCAGACCCTAGACTGATAACTCTACAGCACCCCAACTGATATGCCTATTCTCTCTGTACTAATTGAACATGGCTTGCAAGACTGACCAGGGTCAATCTCCAGACTGTAAAGGTTCTGTAGAATAGGAGTCTGACCAATTGTGATGAGTCAAAAGTGAGGACTGCAGATGCTGGAGATTAGAGTCAAAATTAGAGTGGTGCTGGAAAAGCACAGCAGGTCAGGCAGCAACTGAGGAGCGGGAGAATCGACATTTCAGGCAAAAGCCCTTGGATTTTCCTGCTCCTCGGATGTTGCCTGATCTGCTGTGCTTTTCCCACCACTCTAATCTCAACTGTGACCAGTGTCCTGCAATAGAGTTGGACAAGCTTTTCACTGAAGTTAGTGGTACTCCCTGACTGATGTAGTCCCACTTTGTTCCAGTATGGATTGTTCCCCTTTGACTTTCAGGCATGGTCATTTGACAAATATACATATAGTGTGTTTTTTGCTTAGGCTGCTGCCAGATGCTGGGGGTGTTAAATTGATGTAACACAGTGCTATACAGTGACATGCCCATCCCCTTGGCTGTTCAGTGCTTTGCAGCACCGCTTGCCTCTCCATCCATGTTGAAAACAATGCAAGCCACAGAGGTTGCCAAGTTCTAACTTAATACTGAACAGCCTGTGCACGAAAGAAGAATGCAAGCCACTCAGACTGGCAGCCTCCATGTAAGCACAAAGCAAATGAGTACAGTCAGTTCTTTGATTAGATTAGATTAGATTAGATTAGATTCTCTACAGTATGGAACCAGGTCCTTTGGCCCAACAAGTCCACACCACCCCTCCAAAGAGTAACCCACCCAGACCCATTCCCCTACCCTATATTTACACCTGACTAATACACCTAATGTTATGGACAATATAGCATTGCCAATTCACCTGAACAGCACACCTATGGATTGTGTGAGGAAACCGGGGCGTTCTTGTGCAGCCCCACACTATAGAAAAATCATGCTTTAGAAATAACGCTTAAAGTGTTGGCGCTGTAATCACGTTACAGAAACACACTTTTTAAAAGTTTGCACTGTGGAAACAGTGTCCCCAATTCGTCAATCGTGTTACAGCGAATTTGTGTTGATGCAACATGTTTGATAACATAACGACCTAGATCAACATTTGAGGCTAAGTGCCAAAAGATACAGTCTACGGGGATGCACGAGATGCAAGTGGGACTTGGCAGAAGGATGCATGTTGCTGCTGTCCCTGACTTTCAAAATGAGGTGCTCAAGTGGCAGGCATGGCAGTGCCTAGACCAGGCATAACGATGTGGTGACGCAGATGGTTTGACTTGCACAGATGAAGGTTGGGGAGGACTGTCCATGGGGCAGACAGATGAGTTAATGAAGATGAGATTTGATGAATGCCAGGAAAAACAAATAGTGAGTTGTTGTTGTGAAGTTACTATTGTATTTTTTGAGTTGGAAATTGGTGCTATTTCTTGAAAGCGGAGAAAGGTTCTGAGCTTGCCATTTATGGGAAAGTCAGGAAATTATTCCTTAACATCAAGATTCTTCATTCTTCATTCTTACTATCTTCATTCTTCATTCTTACTATCTTTTCCCAAGTTTTCACCACTGCACATTGCCACTTAAAGGAAAGGAAAATACAGCCAATAGCTAACCAATATCAACGCTCACATTTTCCTTTCCACTCACTGTGTGTGGTGATCTGCCATTGTTTGATCCTAGCTGAAAACCTTTCTGGACAGATCAGATCCTCGACTGAAACTTGGTTTGCTATTTTGCTTTATTTTGGTTTCAACAATGATGTCATGCTGAAGCATAAGCATGCAAGTTGCAAATTTTGTTTGTTCCTAATCTCCTGGTCACTAAAATAGAAGGTAAATAGAATGAACCAAGTTATCTACCTAAAGCATATTTAAAGATTTTTACACATCCAAATAAAAGTATAATCTTTTTAATCTTAAAAGTCCTTTTATAAATTGAAAACAAAGACACAAATTTTGCATATTTCCACACCCTTAGAACAGTAATTAAAAACATGACTCATACGATGATCACATCAGAGCTTCTGTTGTGAACACCTCAATAGATTTAACTCACTTGTGACTTAAACACACAGACTGTAACAGCAGATTGCTTCTTCAAGGAGCTATTACACAACCGAGCATAAGTGAGCTCCACTTTAACTTTTGCAGGGTTTTATGCCAGCACTTCTGGTCTGGGTGTTAACCTGATATTTCACCATGAGCTAACCTATTTCAAACTATTTCTCCTTTCTCAGGGACGCATTTCGAAGGGTGGCTCAGTGGTTAGTTCTCCCCGCGTCTGTGTGGGTTTCCTCCAGGTGCTCCGGTTTCATCCCATGGTTCAAAGATGTGCAGGATAGGTGGATTGG
This sequence comes from Chiloscyllium plagiosum, assembly GCF_004010195.1. NCBI lineage: Eukaryota > Metazoa > Chordata > Chondrichthyes > Orectolobiformes > Hemiscylliidae > Chiloscyllium > Chiloscyllium plagiosum. The sequence continues at coordinate 25,211,493 of NC_057712.1, read as the reverse complement.
CTATGCTACATTTCCCAAAGAGTATGGTGGGAAATACAGGGTTATGGGGAAAGGTTGGAGGTATTTTCAATTTTATCCTTTTCTTTTGCAGCTTCAGTTTCATTTGACAACTTCACTCAACTGGGCAGAACACACTAGACTCTGATTATAGTCTGCAATGAATCCTTCCTCCAAATCCACACAAAAAAAAATCAGATCAGACACCATAGCTTTCACTCCTGGGAGATCACTGCTGTGCTTTCTGTGTTGATACCCTTTCAGAAACAATTGAAATGCTCAATATCAGGCACAAACATCTGTATTTAACAAATGACCCCCAAAATGCAGATAGGACACTGTTACTTTCAACCAGCTTTACTTGCCAGCAACTTCCCTTCATACTGACAACAGTGAAGACAGTTACCTAAGCAAATGGTAGCAGAATTTCTTCTAAGGTTATTGTAGGGGCGTGAAAGCTTTGCTGAGATCCTCTGTATCTATGTATACTTTCAGTTTTCCAGGTATTTGGACTGTTCCCATGCTGCTAATTTAGTCTGTAGGAGTTGCCACTTCCTTGATTACTCATTTCTTTCCTAGTTTTTCTGTCTTGTCTTTCAGGCCAGCCTTGAGGCGAACTGTAACTGTCCTTTCAGATACTGAATTTATCTCTCTCGTACTCATCTACACTGAGGTGATATTCACCAGGAAGGTATCTAATACCTGTCAAAATGTCTCTGTTATCTTTTAGGAACTGTTCATCAGTGAATGGCTTAGTGACCTGCTACAAATCTCTTCTGATGTGTAGGATTATAAGTCCAAGTTTTAGACTTGGTTCAGCTGGGATAAATAGATTTTGCGTAATATCTATGAGCTGGAAATACAGATTTTTGCTCTTCCCATTGTATTGTGCTGTCAGGTTTATTTGTTCTCTTGTGGCTATTGTTTAATTAAATAAGCTAAGTTTTCAGATATCCATATCATTATCAGATATAAGAATGCATCACAGACTGATCAATACTCTTCCTATCCCACAAACTCTAATGTTAAACGGATAATCTAAGTCATAGTAATTGCAAGCTCAAATTAAGTCTTCTAGGCCTTAAAATGGTCTCCAATCTGTTTTTATGCTTCTTAGTGAGATCGAGTATGCAAAATTGCTTGTAGCAATCTTTCTCCAAAGTAGATAACAGAAGTTGCTACTTTTCTTTCTGTTCTGGCTTCTTATTCAATTCCAGAGTTACTTTACACTTTTATGACTGTGACTGGAAAAAAATCCATCTGTGTCTCATTTTGTTATTCATTTCTACAGCATGAGAAAGCAGAGAATTTACAGCCATTCTTACTTCCCCTGTTACAGACTGATGTTATTTTTCTTCCTTGCTGCTTTTACAATAGCTGGCTTTCATTACTACTCTGAAAATCCACACTTTCAGCGAGAAATTCCTGGCATTATGTTTCATCAAATGAGTTTTAATAGCGACTCATATTAAACTGAAAGCAAGTCATAGTTCAGGTCACATAACGACATTAAGTCATAAGCATACGATGTGCAAAATGGATTTCTCCAAACCTCCTCAGGAGCAAAACTGGTTATGATAATTGTTTTGATTTGGAAAAGATGAAGATCATATTTTCTATGCGAAAGCAGAATACAACAAATATCAAAGATTTGAAATAAAAACAAAGTCCCAAAGAAACTCAACAGGCCTGATAACATCTGTGGAGAGAGAAAAATAGTATTAACATTTCAAGTCTGATAATAACTTTGGAATTGAAAAGAGCTGCAAAACATTTTTAAGCTGTTAGAAAAGGTGGAGAGAGGAGACGTTAGAAAAAATGGTGAGGGTGTGTAGAGTGAAGGAAAATGTTACTGATAGTAAAGGACAGCATGGTAGCTCAGTGGTTAGCACTGCAGCCTCACAGTGTCAGGGACCTGGGTTCAAGTTCAGCCTCAGGTGACTGTCTGAGTAGAGTTTGCACATACTCCCCCTGTCTGCGTGGGTTTCCTCCCACAGTCCAAAGATGTGCAGGTCAGGTGGATTGGCCATGCTAAATTGCCCATAGTGTTAGCTGCATTAGTCAGAGGAAAATGGGTCTGGGTGGGTTACTCTTTGGAGGATTGGTGTGGACCTGTTGGGCCAAAAGGTCTGTTTCCACACTGTAGGGAATCTAATGTAAGATGCAAAATAGACATTTATGTAGATGTGAATAATAAAAAATAGATCAATTCTGTTTGAGAGCAAAGCTGTGTGAACAGTATGCTGGGGGAAGAAGCTTTCAAAATGTAGGACCACAATCATGCTGTGAAATTGTTGACCTCAATGTTAGGACCTGAAGGCTGCAATATGCCTCAGCTGAAAATCAAGTTTTTGCATCTCATAGGCCTAAAAGTAAATATTAGCATACAAGCAAGATGAAGTATTCATCATTCGTATCTGTTGCATTTCAATTTTTAAAGATGATAACTGAATGAAAGTTTGATTAAGCAGTGGAAAATGGATTTTATCACAATCAATTGATAATTTTTATCATATCAATCCATCATCTCGAAGCAGCCTAACTTTTCAGTATATTAGGATACATAGATCAATTTCTGTTCGCCGAGCTGGGAATTTGTGTTGCAGACGTTGCAGATGTTCCCTGTCTAGGTGACATCCTCAGTGCTTGGGAGCCCCCCGTGAAGCGCTTCTGTGATCTTTCCTCTGGCATTTGTAGTGGTTTGAATCTGCCGCTTCCGGTTGTCAGTTCCAGCTGTCCACTGCAGTGGTTGGTATATTGGGTCCAGGTCAACCACTGCAACGGACAGCTGGAACTGAAAACCGGAAGCTTCAGATTCAAACCACTACAAATGCTGGAGGAAAGATCACAAAAGCGCCTCACAGGAGGCTCCCAAGCACTGAGGATGTCACCTAGACAGGGGACGAAACGTCTGCAACACAAATTCCCAGCTCGGCGAACAGAACCACAACAACGAGCACCCGAGCTACAAATCTTCTCACAAACTTTGAAATCAATTTCCTTTTAAAAACAAGGATCATTTAAAAAAAAATTCAAATATGTCCATTAACACTGTTGCATTCTAAAGAACAAGCTTCTTTTTTAACAACCTTCCATAAGATAATATAACAGTAAAAACTAAAGCCATGCCATATTGCAAAGGACACTGGCATCTCAATGATTGGGAGACTTTTAAAGATCAACAAACTAGAAAAAACAATAAATGAGCAAAGGCTACTTATGAAAGAAAATTAATGTAAAATATAAAAACAACTGCACAAGGTTCTGTAAATGTATAAAAAGGAAGAGAGTAGCTAAATAAAATTTTGGTCCCTTCGAGGATGAGACTGAGGAGTTAATAGTGGGAAACACAGAAGTGACAGAGTTATTAAATCAATGTTTTGTCTCAGTTTTTGTGTTTGAGTATATCAAAACCACCCTAACAAGTAATATAGAAATTATAGAAAAGGAGGAATATAAAAAAAAATGCCATGGCTGAAGAAAAATATCTAAGGAAATTATTGTGCTTAAAAAACAAACAGGTCCCCAGCACATCATAGCTTACATCACAGGGCGTGAAAAGAAGTAGTAGCAGAGGTAATGCATATATTGATTATAGTATTCCTTGGATTGTGGAAAGTTTGTAGTGGACTAGAAAAATGCTAATATTCAAAAAGGGATTGAGGCAGAAAGTAGGAAACTATAGATCAGTAGTTGAACATTTGTCTATGGGATATTGTTGGAATCCATTAAAGATTATTAAGGAAGTAGTAATAGGACATCTGAAAATTCAAAAGGCAATTCATCAGAGTCAGCATGGTTTTATGAAGGGTTGATTATACTTGACTAATTTGCTAGAGTTATTAAAAGATGTAACAAGCAAAGTGGATAATAGGCATGTGTAGCAATATTATACCTGGACTTCCAAAAGACATTTGATAAGGTAATGCATGAAAGGTTAATACACAAAGTAGCATTACTTGGGATTAGTGGTAGCATATAAGCATGGATAGAGAATTCGCTAACCAATAGAAAGCAGAGAGTCAGGATAAATGTGTCTTTTTTTCTGGCTGGCAGCCTGTAATAGTGGGGTGCCACATGGTTTGGTTCTTAAGCACCAACTATTGAAAAAATATATTAATGGCTTGGATGCAGGGTTGGAAAGGACTATAATCAAATTTACAGATGACACTAAAATAGGTTGGAAAGTAAGTTGCCAAAAAGAAAAAGAAATTTACAAATCAATATGGATAGGTGAGGTGAACGGGCCAAAATTTGGCAGATGAAATTTAATGTGGATAAGTGAGAGATTATTGTATTGGACGGAAGAATAAAAAAGCAAAATATATTATCTAAATGGAGAGAAACAGAAATGCTTTCATTGCAGAGGGATCCAGGCAATGGCATGCATTAATCAGAGAAAGCTGGCATGCAAGCACTAAGCCAGACGAATGGAATTTTGGTATCTCTTGCTAAAGGAATAGAGTATAAAAGTAGAGAAGCATTGTTGCAGTTGTTCAAGATGGTGAGACCATATGTGGAGTGCTGCATCCAGTTTTGGTTCCTTTACTTAAGGAAGGATGCAATTGCATTGAGGGCAATTCAAGTAAGGTTCACTAGATTGATGAAAAACTTGTTTTGTGAGGAGAGGTTGAGCAGTTTCACTAGATTGTAGAAGGATGAGCTATATAAGACTCTGTAAGAGATTGATAAATTCGATGTAGAGCGGATATCAGGGGATCATTGATTTAGGCTAAGTGGTGGCAGGTTTAAGATCATTAAGGAGAAGACTTCTCTCAAAGAATTGTGAACCTGTGGAATTCCCCACCCCAGAGTGTGGTGGATGCTGGGACTCTGAATAAATTTAAGGATTTGATAGACTTGGAATCAGTTAAGGGTTAAAGGTTTCTGAGAAGCGGGCAGGAAAGTAGAGCTCAGGCCAAGCATATTAAATGGCAGAGCAAGCTTGAGGAGCTGAATTGGTCGACTTCTGCTCCTAGTTCTTAACTTCTGAAGGCAGAGTCAAAATCTTGGATCCTCTTTTTTAGCAGCACTGAGAATGTCCTGAAGTCCAAAAATTTTACTTGAAGAAGGCAGTTCATTACTGTCTTCTCAAAGCATGCATTTGCACACCTAGACACTGCTTTGATAGATATTTGGAAATCTGTTTTGTAAGTTCATGTAAGATCATAAGCTGCAGTCTGTACTTTGGGAAGTACTGACCTTTGTGTTTGAATCCCCCATGTGATCCCTTTGTGTATGAAGTTCAGGCCATGGGACTGTAATTTTGCACTACTTAACAGAGTTGTCAATGTTCTGTAATGGCTTAGGTTTCTGCACAATTCTGATGCACAATTTGAGGTTTATTGTTTACATGTGCAGGTTGTTGTGAATAAACACTTCAAAACCTAGTACCAATGTAGTACATTCTAACAGTTCCATTGCCTCCTTTCATTCTTATCTTATGTTGCATGTCGAAGCTTTTGCATCTAATCTTGAAAATTAATATCAAGCTGCTGGGACTTTTAATTAAATATTATTAATTGCTTACAGCATTAGCATGCTGAATGTGATTTGTTGGAAAGATTAATACTTCTTTACACAGGGAAACCTCTTGAGAATCCTTTTGCTTGATGAATATTTGCTAAGTAACTCAGTTCTGCTGTGTAGAACATGACAGAGTATTGATCCATTTTAAAAATATGTTGTATAACAAGTGTAAAAAGCATTATTTAATTTGCTTGAAACTTACATCCTATTCTTTTAGTTTTAAATTAAAAAGTTGATCATTAGGAAAAATATACTAAGAGGAAGGTAGTTTTGTTGAAGTATTACATTCTGTCACATCTTGAGACTTGCAGAGAAAAACATGTTTGAGAGTCTCATTTAGGTTGTACAGTGTAAACAGGGACAAATACAGACTGGATGTGTCAAACAATATAATTCTCCCTTTACGTTTTGTCATCAAGGCAGAGTTTGGCTTAACCTGTCTCCAGTCAAAATTTGCAATTTTATTCCTACCTTTCGACCCTTGGAAGGGAACGTACATGAGGCTTGTTAATCCGACTGTCAGTCACATAAAACTGGTGTCACTACCTTATCTTGGTTGTACTTAAATGGCAGATTTAATCCTGCTGCTGACACCTATTATGTCAGTTTATGCATTCTAAATGCATCATGCTGACATGACACTGAATGACAAATGAAGGCAATATGATGAGGTCAAGTATAAATGAGCCCATTTGCTACAGGGACGCGAAAATGATGAGTGCATGATAACACGAATAATATATATTCTGGTAGCTTCACAATGTTGACAGTGATGCCTATCACTGTGCTAAATTACATTTAGTCCTTAATCATCAAGCAGTCACTTGGTATGTGAATAAATGGCAGCAGGACAGAACATGCATCAGTTTACTTGTTTGAGACCCATTTAAATAACAGAGTTCTTCATCTTTGCAAAGCAGCACATGAAGGTGAGATTTAGAGTCTATGCATGCTTGTTATTATGGATAAATAAATGTTATTTATTATGAAAGGCTATTGAGCAGAGTATCTAACCTGAGGTTTGATCTCAGGAAAGAATTACATCTGTGACAAGAATCCAATTATTTTGTTAACTCTACAGCCTGGGTAGGTGTTTAAGAATTATGTAAAAATAAGTAATTTTATTTTGCATCAGAATTTGAATCAACTTCCAAGGTAATTCCACTGAGTTTGCTACAGGCGGCAGAGTAGGACCCTTCAGTCAGACCTCCTCTGCTCTCCAGTTCATTTTTTCTATTTCCTTTTCTTCCCTTTGTAACTTTTCTTTTTGGCCCCACCGCTAACTTTTGACTGGCCTGCCTGGACAGTGCAGTCAAGGGAAACCTGTTGCAGTCAGAGATCGAACTGGAGCTGAGCGAGGATGGGTCAAGTCCAACGGCAGAGTGAGAATGGGCTGAGCCCCACGGCAGAGCGAGCACAGGCTGAGCCCCATGGTGGAGCTAGAACAGGCTGAGCCCATGGCAGAGGGAACACAGGCTGAGCCCGATGGCGGAGCGAGAACAGGCTGAGTCCCATGGCGGAGCGAGAACAAGCTGACCCCACAGCAGAGGGAGCACAGGCCGAGCCCCACGGTGAAGCGAGTACAGGCTGAGCCCTATGGTGGAGCAAGAACACGCCGAGCCCCACGGCAGAGCGAGCACAGGCCGAGCCCCACGGCGGAACGAGTACAGGCCGAGCCCCATAGAAGAGTGAGTACAGGCCGAGCCCCACAGTGGAGTCAGCACAGGCCAAGCCCCACAGTGGAGTGAGTACGGGCCGAGCCCCACAGTGGAGTGAGTACAGGCTGAGCCTCACAGCAGAGTGATTACAGGCTGAGCCCCACAGCGGAGTGAATACAGGCTGAGCCCCACGGCAGAGTGAGTATAGGCTGAGCCCCACGGCAGAGTGAGTATAGGCTGAGCCCCACAGCAGAGTGAGTACAGGCTGAGCCCCACAGCAGAGTGAGTACAGGCTGAGCCCCACAGCAGAGTGAGTACGGGCTGAGCCCCACAGCAGAGTGAGTACGGGCTGAGCCCCACAGCAGAGGGAACACAGGCTGAGCCCCACAGCAGAGTGAGTACAGGCCGGGCCTCACAGTGGAGTGAATAATGGCCGAGCCCCACAGTGGAGTGAGCACAGGCCGAGCCTCACAGCGGAGTGAATACAGAATAAGCCTCACAGTGGAGTGAGCACAGGCTGAGCCCCTCAGCAGAGCAAGTACGGACTGAGCCTCACAGCGGAGGGAGCACAGGCCAAGCCTCACAGTGGAGTGAGTACAGGCCAAGCCTCACAGTGGAGTGAGTACAGGCCGAGCCCCACAGTGGAGTGAGTACAGGCCAAGCCCCACAGTGGAGTGAGTACAGGCCGAGCCTCACACACAAGCGAGCATAGTCCAAGCCCGTCAGTGGAGTGAGCACAGGCTGAGTCTCACAGCAGAGTGAGTACAGGCCGAGCCCCTCGACGGAGTGTGTACAGGCTGAGTCCTGTGGCGTAGTGAACACTGGCTGAGCCCCACGGTGGAGTGAGTACACGCTGAGCCCCTCGACGGAGTGTGTACAGGCTGAATCCCATGGAGTAGTGAACACGGGCTGAGCCCCACGGCAGAGCGAGCAGGGCCTGAGTCCCATGGTGGATTGAGCACAGGCCAAGCCCCACGGCGGAGAGAATGTGGGCCGAGTCCCACAGTAGAGAGAATGTGGGCCAAGCTCCACAGTAGAGAGAATGTGGGCCAAGCTCCATAGCGGAGAGAGGCGAGCGGGCTGATAACTGGTGCAGTGGTGGAGTACATGTGCCAGAGCTGGAGTGGTGGCCAAGCGAGTCCTGGAGGGTGGCTGGCATATGGAGACAATGTGGCCTCGTGTTCTGAGGCTGATAAGCACAGATGCATGTTGGAGTGCGACTGTACCTTTACTTATAGTCACTTCTATTATTGTTCTGGACTGTTAAACTCTGTTCTAACATAAACTAACTTATTATTTCTAATTCTGTAACAATATTTAAAGCATCTGCACCTAGATGCTCTGTACCCAAGATGGCACCAAGAGGCGACATTACAAACCTTTCATTGCATTCATTCGCATGCACGTGTCATTACAGACTATTCTATTCTAAGTTATTTTATTTGCTCTGTGCCAGCTATTTTCTCAGTCATACTGATTTTTGCATTGATTTCAAATGGAAAATACAAGCTTAGCATTAATTTATATCAATGCATCATTAATAGAAAATTATATGTTCCAAAACAAAAACAGATATTGTGTGAAAATCTCAGCAGGTTAACATTTCATGTCCAGTGACTCTTCTTCAGAATTGTGTTAACGTTAACTCTGCTTTCTCTCTACAGATGATGCCAGACTTGTTGAATTTTCCCAGCATTTTCTGTTTTTGCTTCTGACTTCCAGCATACACAGTTCTATTTTTATTAAATGATACCTTTCAATATGGGTGTTTCATGGCAACTGTCTAAAATATCATTTCAATTAAATAAGGGAAAAATCTAAACTGGTGAAGTCGCAAAGCATTTACTGGTATAGCTCAACTGTTCTGTTATATGTATGACCAGTGTGGTGGAACATGATAACACAAAATTGTTAATGTATGATGAATTTGTATTTGGATTTGTAATTAAAATGATGGCAACCAATCTTAGCAACATTGTAGGAGTATTTGTAATGGCTCCTTCAAACACTAAAGAGTCTTTTAGGTGGTCAAGCTGATCACTTAAGCTGAAATGGTTGCATTTTCTTCAAGACGCTATATTGCATTAAGAAAGACCACTCAAGCACTTAGGGGCTGATTGGCACTTAAATTGCCTGCTGGATGATCGTGGATGAGATTACATGCTATTTTAGTTGATAACAAGTGCTCAACCTAACATTGCTTCTTACAGTAGCCAGAGGATTTTTGAGCACTACAAAAAGGTAGATCACTTTTTTATTTACACTTGAAATGCATCAAGAGATTTTCTTGAATACTTTCCAAATCTTCACTAATGCACTATCAAGTTTTCTCTCAGAAGTTCAGCAAGAACATGACCTGTAATGAACTCTGCCCTTTTCGACATTTTATAGGAGCAACTAGGAGAAGTCTTTCCATGGGGCCCGAATGGTCTGGAGTAGTAATGAGATGGAGTCATAGAGATATACAGCATGGAAACAGACCCTTCAGTCCAACCCGTCCAAGCCGAATGAAGCCAGTTACACCTGCACCAGCTGTTACAGGAGAGAAGGACACATATCAAGGTATATTCATTCCATGTGACAGGTGAAGGACAGTCTGTTCTCAATGCAGGAGAAAGAAATGCTGCATATGATGGAATCTGAACTGAAAACCAAACTGCTGGAAATCACAACGGGCAAGGCAGCATCCGTGGAGAGAGAACAAGCTAATGTTTTGAGTCTAGATGACTCTTTGTCACAGCTTCCTGTTCTCAAGATGCCTTGTACCACATTTGGGAGTCTGTGCAACATTTCATTCAGTCCTAATGCCATCCGGAAATCTGTTGTGTGTTAACCAAAGCACTGATCACTTGCAGTGGAAATGGTTGCCTCATGGGACCCCCCTATAGTATTCTGGAAACATTGAGTCTAATCAGCTCTTAATTGTGAAACCTGAAGTTGTCTTGTTTTATTAGGACCTAATCTGCATGAGTCATCTGACTTTATAAACAAGTGTACCTTATCAGTAGAAAATCCATTAGTGCCTATTTCACCCTTTAACTAAAATAATCCCTAGTTAGTTAGTTAATGCCTTACACTCAATTAAATTGAAACATACTGCAGGTCTGCATAATTTTCATTATTATAATTAGATGTTATCTAACTTGGACTGTGAATAATAGAAGCAATAAATTTTGAGATTAGTAGGCTTAATTTTTCCACAGGAGTACAATATTCTTGTAGAAAAAGTAGTTAAACAACACCTTTTATTAATTAAATCTGACGTATAACCATAAACTGTTATCAGGATAATTGCACATAAATGATATACTGTGTCAAAATATAATTGAGTCCTAGTGCTTCAGCAATGCTAAAAAATGACAATTAGCTAAAAATAAATAACATAATATAAATAGATATTATTATCCTTAGATGGAAATTTTCATGTTTTTTTGGAGTGGAGACTCATGCAGAGAGTGAGATCACAGTGTAATTTTAGGTACAGATATTTCTGAGATAATACATGTTTTGGCAGTGCAATTTGGCTATAATGTTACTGAAGAATTAGGGAATGGTATTTTGAAGAATGCTTATTTCCATTGGCAATAGCGCGATTCCAGTGGGGATTAGTGTGCGTGCTTCATTCTGTGCATGTGCAAATGTACGTGGTGAAATCTCCATACATTGTGCGCATGCGCCGATGTTCTTGGCGTTCTATGCATGTACTGATGTCTGTACATGTGCGTCGTCGCTGCCAGTCTTTGAGCATTCCTGCACGTGTGCCGATGTCAGCGCCTGTATTTGCATTGTTCTGCACATGTGTCGACGTCAGCAACTGTATTCATGTTGTCCTGCACAAGAAAAGACGGTAGTGCCTGTATTCATGCTGTTCTGCACATGTGCCGATGTCAGCCCCTGTATTTGCGTTGTTCTGCACATGTGCTGATGTCAGCACCTGTATTCATGCTGTTCTGCACATGCGCCGATGTCAGCGCCTGTATTTGTGCTGTTCTGCACATACACTGATGTCATCACCTGTATTTGTGCTGTTCTGCACGTGCACCGATGTCAGTGTCTGTATTCATCCTGTTCTGCGTATCCACCAATGTCAACGCCTTTATTTGAGCTGTTCCGCACATGCGCTGATGTCAGTGCCTGTATTTGTGCTGTTCTGGACATGCACAGACGGTAGTGCCTGTATTTGTGCTGTTCTGCACATGCATCAATGTCAACGCTGTACTCGTGCTGTATTGCACATGCACTGACCTCAGCGCCTGTATTCATGCTGTTCTGCACATATGCCAATGTCAGCGTCTGTATTTGTACTGTTCTGCGCATGCGCCGATGTCAGTGCCTGTATTTGTGCTTTTCTGCACATGCGCCAATGTCAGCTCCTGTATTTGATCTGTTCTGCACATGCACTGATGTCAGCGTCTGTATTTGTGCTATTCTGCACATGCACCGATGTCAACGTCTGTATTCGTGCTGTTCTGCCATGCGCCGATGTCAGCGCCTGTATTTGTGCTGTTCTGCACATGCGCCGACTTCAGCGCCTGTACTCATGCTATTCTGCACATGCGCCGATGTCAGCGTCTGTATACGTGGTGTTCTGCACATGCACCGATGTCAACACCTTTATTTGTGCTGTTCTACAAGTGCAGCGATGTCAATGCCTGTATTTGAGTTGCTCTGCACGTGCGCTGATATCAGCGCCTGCATTTGAGCTGTTCTGCACATGCACCAACGTCAGCACCTTTATTTGAGCTGTGCTGGACGTTCGCTGATGTCAGTGCCTGTATTCATGCTGTCCTGCACAATAACAGCCGGTAGCGCCTGTATTCATGTTGTTCTGCACATGCACCGATGTCAGCGCCTGTACTCGTGCTGTTCTGGACGTGCACCAACGTCAGCACCTGTATTTGTGCTGTTCTGCACATGCACCGATGTCAGCGTCTGTACTTGTGCTGTTCTGCACATGCGCCAACATTAGCGCCTTTATTTGAGCTGTTCTGCATGTGCGGCGATGTCAGCACCTGTATTCATGCTGTCCTGCACAACAACAGACGGTAGTGCCTGTACTCATGCTGTTCTGCACATGCGCCGATGTCAGCGCCTGTACTCGTGCTGTTCTGCACATGCACCGATGTCAGCGTCTGTATTTGTGCTGTTCTGCACATGCGCCAACGTTAGCGCCTTTATTTGAGCTGTTTTGCACATGCGCCAATGTCTGTGCTTGTATTCGGGCTGTTCTGCACATGCGCCGATTTCAGTGCCTGTATTTGTGCTGTTCTGCACATGCACCAACGTCAGCACCTGTATTCATTCCATTCTGCACATGTGCCAATGTCAGCGCCTATATTCGTGCTGTTCTGCACATGCACCAACCTCAGTGCCTTTATCCGTGCAGTTCTGCATGTGCACCAACCTCAGCGCCTGTATTCGTGCTATTCTACACTTGCGCCAACTTCAGCACCTGTACTCATGCTATTCTGCACATGCGCTGATGTCAGCACCTGTATTCGTGCCTTTCTGCACAAGCACCGATGTCAGTGCCTGTATTTGTGCCGTTCTGCACATGCGCCGACTTCAGCGCCTGTACTCATGCTATTCTGCACATGCGCCGATGTCAGCGTCTGTATACGTGGTGTTCTGCACATGCACCGATGTCAACGCCTTTATTTGTGCTGTTCTACAAGTGCAGCGACGTCAATGCCTGTATTTGAGCTGCTCTGCACGTGCGCTGATATCAGCACCTGCATTTGAGCTGTTCTGCACATGCACCAACATCAGCACCTTTATTTGAGCTGTGCTGGACGTTTGCTGATGTCAGTGCCTGTATTCATGCTGTCCTGCACAATAACGGCCGGTAGCGCCTGTATTCATGTTGTTCTGCACATGCGCCGATGTCAGCGCCTGTACTCGTGCTGTTCTGGACGTGCACCAACGTCAGCACCTGTATTTGTGCTGTTCTGCACATGCATCGATGTCAGCGTCTGTATTTGTGCTGTTCTGCACATGCGCCAACATTAGCGCCTTTATTTGAGCTGTTCTGCATGTACGCCGATGTCAGCACCTGTATTCATGCTGTCCTGCACAACAACAGACGGTAGCGCCTGTACTCATGCTGTTCTGCACATGCGCCGATGTCAGCGCCTATACTCATGCTGTTCTGCACATGCGCCGATGTCAGCGCCTGTACTCGTGCTGTTCTGCACATGCGCCGATTTCAGTGCCTGTATTCGTTCTGTTCTGCACATGCGCCAATGTCTGTGCTTGTATTCGGGCTGTTCTGCACATGCGCCGATTTCAGTGCCTGTATTTGTGCTGTTCTGCACATGCACCAACGTCAGCACCTGTATTCGTTCCGTTCTGCACATGTGCCAATGTCAGTGCCTGTATTTGTGCTGTTCTGCACTTGCGCCGATGTCAGCGCCTTTATCCGTGCTGTTCTGCACATGCACCAACCTCAGCGCCTTTATCCGTGCAGTTCTGCATGTGCGCCGACCTCAGCGCCTGTATTCATGCTATTCTGCACTTGTGCCAACTTCAGCACCTGTACTCATGCTATTCTGCACATGCGCTGATGTCAGCACCTGTATTCGTGCCTTTCTGCACAAGCACCGATGTCAGCGCCTGTATTCGTGCTGTTCTGCACATGCACCAATGTCAGTACCTGTATTTGTGCTGTTCTGCACATGCACTGACCTCAGCACCTGTATTCATGCTGTTCTGCACATGCGCCAACTTCAGCACCTTTATTTGTGCTGTTCTGCAGATGCGCCGATGTCAGTACCTGTATTCATCCTGTCCTGCACATTCACTGACATCAATACCTGTATTCGTGCTGTTCTGCACATGCACCAATGTCAGCGTCTGTATTTGTGCTGTCCTGCACACGCACCAATGCCAGCACCTGTATTCATTCTGTCCTACACATGCCACAACATCAACACATGTATTTGTGTTGTTTGGTACATGCGCCAATGTCAGAGCCTATATTTGTGCTGTTCTGAACCTGCGCCGATGTCAGAGCCTGTATTCGGGCTCATCTGCACATGCACCGATGTCAGCGCCTGTATTTGTGCAGTTCTGCACATGCGCCAATGCCAGTGCCTGTATTTGTGCTGTTCTGCACATGCACCGACATCAGCACCTGCAATCGTGCTGTTCTGCACATGCACCGATATCAGCACTTGTATTCATGCTGTTTCTGCACACGCAACGATGTCAGCACCAATATTTGTGCTGTTCTGCACATGCACTGATCTCAGTACCTGTATTCGTGCTGTTCTGCACATGTGCCGATGTCAGTACCTGTATTCGTGCTGTTCTGCACATGCACCAATGTTAGCACCTGTATTCGTGCTGTTCTACACATGCACTGACGTCAGCGCCTGTACTCGTGCTGTTATGCACATTAACCAACGTCAACATCTATACTTGTGCTGTCCTGCACATGCGCCAATGTCAGCACCTGTATTTGTGCCATTCTGCACATGCAGCTGTCTTCAGCGCCTGTAATCGTGCTGTTCTGCATGTGTGCTGTCTTCAGCACCTGCGCTCGTGTTGTTCTGCTCATGCACCGATGTCAGCGTCTGTATTTGTGCTGTTCTGCACATGTGCCGATGTCAGCACCTGTATTCATCCTGTCCTACACATGCTCCAACATCAACACCTGTATTCATGCTGTTCTGCACATGCGCCAATGTCATTGCCTGTATTTGTAATATTCTGAATATGCACCGATGTCAATGCCTGTATTTGGGATGTTCTACTCCAGCACCGATGTCAATGCATGTATTCGTGCTGCTCTGCACATGCACCAATGTCAGCACCTGTATTTGCGCTGCTCTGCACATGCAGACTATGTCCGCGCCTGTATTTGTGCTGTTCTGCACATGCGCCGATGTCAGTGTCTGATTTGTGCTGTTCTGCACATGTGCCAACCTCAGCGCTTCTTTTCGTGCTGTTCTGCATATGCGCCGACATCAGCACCTGTATTTGTGCTATTCCGCACATGCGCCAATGTCAGCGCCTGTATTCATGCTGTTCTGCACATGTGCCGATGTTTACGCCTGTATTCATCCTGTCCTACACATGCACCGACATCAATGCTTGTATTCATGCTGTTCTGCACATGCGCCAATGTCAATGCCTGGATTTGTACTGTTCTGAACATGCACTGATGTCAGTGCCTGTATTTGGGCTGTTCTACTCATGCACCAATGTCAATGCATTTATTCGTGCTGTTCTGCACATGCACCAATGTAAGCGCCTGTATTTCTGCTATTCTGCACATGCAACGATGTCAGCGCCTGTATTCATGCCGTTCTGCATGTGCACGATGTCAGTGCCTGTATTCGTGCTGTACTATACATGCACCGACATCAGCGTCTGTACTCGTGCTGTTCTGCACATGCACCGATGTCAGCACCTGTAGATGTGCTGTTCTGCACATGAACCGACCTTAGTGCCTGTATTTGTACTGATCTGCATTTGCACCAACCTCAATGCCTGTATCCGTGCAGTTCTGCATATGCGCCGACCTCAGCACCTGTGTTCATGCTACTCTGCACTTGTGCCAACTTCAGCGCCTGTACTCGTGCTAGTCTGATCGTGCGCTGATGTCAGCACCTGTATTCGTGCCTTTCTGCACAAGCACCGATATCAGCGCCTGTATCCGTGCTGTTCTGCACATGCGCCAATGTCAGTACCTGTATTTGTGCTGTTCTGCACATGCACCGACCTCAGGACCTGTATTCATGCTGTTCTGCACATGCGTCAACTTCAGCACCTTTATTTGTGCTGTTCTGCAGATGCGCCGATGTCAGTACCTGTATTTATCCTGTCCTGCACATTCACCGACATCAATACCTATATTTGTGCTGTTCTACACATGCGCCAATGTCAGTACTTGTGCTGTTCTGAACTTGCACCGATGTCAGCCCCTGTATTTGGACGCACTGATGTCAACGCATGTATTCGTGCTGTTCTGCACATGCACCGATGTCCATGCCTGTATTTGTGCTGTTCTGCACATGCACTGACATCAGTGCCTTTATTTGTTTTGTTCTGCATGTGCGCCGATGTCAGCGCCTTTATTCATGCGGTCCTGCACAAGAACAGATGGTAGCGCCATCATGTTGTTCTGCACATGCGCCGATGTCAGTGCCTGTACTCATGCTGTTCTGGACATGCACCAACGTTTGCACCTGTATTTGTGCTGTTCTGCACATGCGCCGATGTCAGCGCCTGTATTTGGGCTGTTTTGCACACGCACTGATGTCAGTGCCTGTATTCATGCTGTTCTGCACAGGCACCGATGTCAGTGCCTTTATTTGTGCTGTTCTGCATGTGCGCCAACGTCAGTGCCTTTATTCATGCGGTCCTGCACAAGAACAGATGGTAGCACCTGTATTCATGCTGTTCTGCACATACACCAACATTCGCACCTGTAGTTGTGCTGTTCTGCACATGCGCTGATGTCAGTGCCTGTATTCGTGCTGTTCTGCTCCAGCGCTGATGTCAGCGCCTGTACTCATGCTGTCCTGGACATGCACCAACATTCGCACCTGTAGTTATGCTGTTCTGCGCATGCGCTGATGTCAGTGCCTGTATTCGTGCTGTTCTGCACATGTGCCGATGTCAGTGCCTGTAGTCGTGCTGTTCTGCACATGCACCGATGTCAGCGCCTGTACTCATGCTGTCTTGGACATGCACCAACATTCACACCTGTATTTGTGCTGTTCTGTACATGCGCTGATGTCAGCGCCTGTACTTGTGTTGTTCTGCACAAGCGCCAATGTCAGCACCAATATTTGTGCTGTTCTGCACATGTACCGATGTCAGTGCCTGTATTTGTGCTGTACTATACATGCACCGACATCAACATCTTTACTCGTGCTGTTCTGCACATGCACCGATGTCAGCACCTGTGTTCATGCTATTCTGCACTTGTGCTAACTTCAGCGCTTGTACTCGTGCTATTCTGCACACGCGCTGATGTCAGCGCCTGTATTCGTGCCTTTCTGCACAAACACCGATGTCAGCGCCTGTATCCGTGCTGTTCTGCACATGCGCCTATGTCAGTACCTGTATTTGTGCGGTTTTGCACATGCACCGACCTCAGGACCTGTATTTATGCTGTTCTGCACATGCGCCAACTTCAGCACCTTTATTCGTGCTGTTCTGCAGATGCGCCGATGTCAGCACCTGTATTCATCCTGTCCTGCACATTCACCAACATCAATACCTGTATTCGTGCTGTTCTGCACATGCGCCAATGTCAGTGCCTGTATTTGTGCTGTTATGCACATGTGCCGATGTCAGTGCCTATATTCGTGCTGTTCTGCACATGCGCCGATGTCAGTGCCTGTAGTTGTGCTGTTCTGCACATGTGCCGATGTCAGTGCCTGTATTCATGCTGTTCTGCACATGCGCCGATGTCAGCTCCTGTAGTCATGCTGTTCTGCACATGCGCCGATGTCAGTGCCTGTATTTGTAATATTCTGAATATGCACCGATATCAGTGCCTGTATTTGGGATGTTCTACTCAAGCACCGATGTCAGTGCCTGTAGTCGTGCTGCTCTGCACATGCACCAATGTCAGCGCCTGTAGTCATGCTTTTCTGGACATGCACCAACATTCGCACCTGTAGTTGTGCTGTTCTGCACATGCGCCGATGTCAGTGCCTGTATTCATGCTGTTCTACACATGCACTGACGTCAGCGCCTGTACTCTTGCTGTTCTGCACATTAACCAACGTCAACACCTATACTTGTACTGTCCTGCACATGCGCCGATGTCAGCACCTGTATTTGTGCCGTTCTGCACATGCGGCCGTCTTCAGCATCTTGACACGTGCTGTTCTGCATATGTGCCGTCTTCAGCGCCTGCACTCGTGTTGTTCTGGTCATGCGCCGATATCAACGCCTGTATTTGTGCTGTTCTGCACATGCACCGATGTCAGCATCTGTATTTGTGCTGTTCTGCACATGTGCTGATGTCAGCGCCTCTATTCATCCTGTCCTACACATGCTCCGACATCAACACCTGTATTTGTGCTGTTCTGCACATGCGCCAATGTCAATGCCTGTATTTGTAATATTCTGAATATGCACTGATGTCAGTGCCTGTATTTGGGATGTTCTACTCCAGCACTGATGTCAATGCATGTATTCGTGCTGCTCTGCACATGCACCGATGTCAGTGCCTGCATTCATGCTGTTCTATATATGCACCGACATCAGCACCTGCAATCCTGCTGTTCTGCACATGCACCGATGTCAGCATCTGTATTTGTGCTGTTCTGCACATGCGCCAATGTCAATTCGTGCTGTTCTGCTCCAGCGCTGATGTCAGCGCCTGTACTCATGCTGTCCTGGACATGCACCAACATTCGCACCTGTATTCATGCTGTTCTGCACATGCGCTGATGTCAGCGCCTGTACTCATGCTGTCCTGGACATGCACCAACATTCGCACCTGTATTCATGCTGTTCTGCACATGCGCTGATGTCAGCGCCTGTACTCATGCTGTCCTGGACATGCACCAACATTCGCACCTGTATTCATGCTGTTCTGCACATGCGCTGATGTCAGCGCCTGTACTCATGCTGTTCTGGACATGCGCCAACATTCGCACCTGTAGTTGTGCTGTTCTGCACATGCGCTGATGTCAGTGCCTGTATTCGTGCTGTTCTGCTCCAGCGCTGATGTCAGCGCCTGTACTCATGCTGTCCTGGACATGCACCAACATTCGCACCTGTATTCATGCTGTTCTGCACATGCGCTGATGTCAGCGCCTGTACTCATGCTGTTCTGGACATGCACCAACATTCACACCTGTAGTCGTGCTGTTCTGCACATGCGCCGATGTCAGTGCCTGTATTTGTGCTGTTCTGCACATGTGCCGATGTCAGTGCCTGTAGTCGTGGTGTTCTGCACATGCGCCGATGTCAGTGCCTGTAGTCGTGCTGTTCTGCACATGCACCAATGTCAGCGCCTGTACTCATGCTGTTTTGGACATGCACCAACATTCACACCTGTAGTTGTGCTGTTCTGCACATGCGCCGATGTCAGTGCCTGTATTTGTGCTGTTCTGCACATGTGCCGATGTCAGTGCCTGTAGACGTGGTGTTCTGCACATGCGCCGATGTCAGTGCCTGTAGTCGTGCTGTTCTGCACATGCACCAATGTCAGCGCCTGTACTCATGCTGTTTTGGACATGCACCAACATTCGCACCTGTAGTTGTGCTGTTCTGCACATGCGCCGATGTCAGTGCCCATATTCGTGCTGTTCTGAACATGCGCCGATGTCAGTGCCTGTATTCGTGATGTTCTGCACATGCGCCGATGTCAGTGCCTGT
The DNA here is from genome assembly GCF_004010195.1 of Chiloscyllium plagiosum. Classification (NCBI taxonomy): domain Eukaryota; kingdom Metazoa; phylum Chordata; class Chondrichthyes; order Orectolobiformes; family Hemiscylliidae; genus Chiloscyllium; species Chiloscyllium plagiosum. Next base: position 25,191,961 of record NC_057712.1, on the reverse strand, counting down.
ATTCGTGCTGTTCTGCACATGCGCTGATGTCAGCGCCTGTACTCATGCTGTTCTGAACATGCACCAACATTCGCACCTGTAGTTGTGCTGTTCTGCACATGCACCGATGTCAGCGCCTGTACTCATGCTGTTCTGGACATGCGCCAACATTCGCACCTGTAGTTGTGCTGTTCTGCACATGCGCCAATGTCAGTGCCTGTATTTATGCTGTTCTGCACCTGGACCGATGCCAGTGCCTGCATTCGTGTTGTTCTATAGATGCACCGACATCAGCATCTGTATTCATGCTGTTCTGTACATGCACTGATGTCAGCATCTGTATTCATGCTGTTGTGCACACGCACCGATGTCAGCGCCTGTACTCATGCTGTTCTGCACATGCACCGACTTCAGTGCCTTTATTCGTGCTGTTCTGCATATGTGCCAACCTCATTGCCTGTATTCATGCTGTTCTGCATATGCGCCAAGCTCAGCACCTATATTCGTGCTATTCTGACCTTGCGCCAGCTTTTGCACCTGTACTTGTGCAATCTGCGCATGTGCTGATGTCAGCACCTGTATTCGTGCTGTTCTGCACATGCTCCGATGTCAGCGCCTGTTTTCGTGCTGTTCTGCACATGCGCCAATGTCAGTGCCTGTATTTGTGCTGTTCTGCACATACACCGATGTCAGTGCCTGTATTCATGCTGTTCTATACATGCACTGACATCAGCACCTGTATTCATGCTATTCTGCACACACACCGATCTCAGCACCTGTATTTGTGCTGTTCTGCACATGCGCCAATGTCGGTGTCTGTATTCGTGCTGTTCTGCACATGCGCCAATGTCAATGCCTGTATTTGTAATATTCTGAATATGCACTGATGTCAGTGCCTGTATTTGGGATGTTCTACTCCAGCACTGATGTCAATGCATGTATTCGTGCTGCTCTGCACATGCACCGATGTCAGTGCCTGCATTCATGCTGTTCTATATATGCACCGACATCAGCACCTGCAATCCTGCTGTTCTGCACATGCACCGATGTCAGCACCAAAATTTGTGTTGTTCTGCACATGCACTGACCTCAGCACCTGTATTCGTGCTGTTCTGCACATGCGCCGATGTCAGCGCCTATACTCATGCTGTTCTGGACATGCGCCAACATTTGCACCTGTAATTGTGCTGTTCTGCACCTGCACCGATGCCAGTGCCTGTATTCGTGCTGTTTTGTATATGCACTGATGTCAGCATCTGTACTCATGCTGTTCTGCACACGCACCAATGTCAGCACCTGTATTCATGCTGTTCTGCACACGCACCAATGTCAGCACCTGTATTCATGCTGTTCTGCACATGCACCAACCTCAGTGCCTTTATTTGTGCTGTTCTGCACGTGCGCCGATGTCAGTGCCTTTATTCATGCTGTCCTGCACAAGAACAGATGGTAGCACCTGTATTCATGCTGTTCTGCACATACACCAACATTCGCACCTGTAGTTGTGCTGTTCTGCACATGCGCTGATGTCAGTGCCTGTATTCGTGCTGTTCTGCTCCAGCGCTGATGTCAGCGCCTGTACTCATGCTGTCCTGGACATGCACCAACATTCGCACCTGTAGTTATGCTGTTCTGCTCGTGCTGTTCTGCACATGCTCCGATGTCAGCGCCTGTTTTCGTGCTGTTCTGCACATGCGCCAATGTCGGTGTCTGTATTCGTGCTGTTCTGCACATGCTCCGATGTCAGCGCCTGTTTTCGTGCTGTTCTGCACATGCGCCAATGTCGGTGTCTGTATTCGTGCTGTTCTGCACATGCTCCGATGTCAGCGCCTGTTTTCGTGCTGTTCTGCACATGCGCCAATGTCGGTGTCTGTATTCGTGCTGTTCTGCACATGCTCCGATGTCAGCGCCTGTTTTCGTGCTGTTCTGCACATGCGCCAATGTCGGTGTCTGTATTCGTGCTGTTCTGCACATGCTCCGATGTCAGCGCCTGTTTTCGTGCTGTTCTGCACATGCGCCAATGTCGGTGTCTGTATTCGTGCTGTTCTGCACATGCTCCGATGTCAGCGCCTGTTTTCGTGCTGTTCTGCACATGCGCCAATGTCGGTGTCTGTATTCGTGCTGTTCTGCACATGCGCCAATGTCAATGCCTGTATTTGTAATATTCTGAATATGCACTGATGTCAGTGCCTGTATTTGGGATGTTCTACTCCAGCACTGATGTCAATGCATGTATTCGTGCTGCTCTGCACATGCACCGATGTCAGTGCCTGCATTCATGCTGTTCTATATATGCACCGACATCAGCACCTGCAATCCTGCTGTTCTGCACATGCACCGATGTCAGCACCAAAATTTGTGCTGTTCTGCACGTGCACTGACATCAGCACCTGTATTCATGCTATTCTGCACACACACCGATGTCAGCACTGTATTTGTGCTGTTCTGCACATGCGCCAATGTCGGTGCCTGTATTCGTGCTGTTCTGCACATACACCGATGTCAGTGCCTGTATTCATGCTGTTCTATACATGCACCGACATCAGCACCTGTAATCGTGCTGTTCTGCACACGCACCAATGTCAGCACCTGTATTCGTGCTGTTCTGCACATACACCGATGTCAGTGCCTGTATTCATGCTGTTCTATACATGCACCGACATCAGCACCTGTAATCGTGCTGTTCTGCACACGCACCAATGTCAGCACCTGTATTCGTGCTATTCTGCACATGCGCCAATGTCAGTTCCTGTATTTGTTCTGTTCTGCACATGCACCCATGTCAGCGCCTGAATTCGTGCTGTTCTGCACATGCGCCAATATCAGCGCCTGTAATTGTGCTGTTCTGCACGTGCACCAATGTTAGTGCCTGTAGTTGTGTTGTTCTGCACATGCGCCGATGTCAGAGCCTGTACCCGTGCTGTTCTGCACATGCACAGACGTCAACACCTGTACTTGTGCTGTTCTGCACATGCACAGACATCAACACCTGTACTTGTGCTGTTCTGCACATGCACCAACATCAGCGCCTGTATTCGTGCTGTTCTTCACATGCGCAGTTGTCAGCGCCTGTACTCCTGCTTTTCTGCACATGCACGGATATCAGCGCCTGTATTTCTGCTGTTCTGCACGTGCGCCGATGTCAGTGTCTATACTCATGCTATTCTGCACATGCACCGATGTCAGCGCCTGTACTTGTGTTGTTCTGCACACGCACTGACATCAACACCTGTACTCATGCTGTTCTGCACATGCACCGATGTCAGCGCCTGTACTCGTGCTGTTCTGCACATGCACTGACGTCAACACCTGTACTTGTGCTGTTTTGCACATGCACCAACATCAGCGCCTGTATCCGTGCTGTTCTTCACATGCGCCGATGTCAGCGCCTGTACTCGTGCTGTTCTGTACATGCACTGATGTCAGTGCCTGTATTCCTGCTTTTCTGCACATGCATCGATGTCAGCGCCTGTACTCATGCTATTCTGCACATGTGCCGATGTCAGAGCTGTACTCGTGCTGTTCTGCACCTGCACCGACGTCAACACCTGTACTCATGCTGTTCTGCACATGTACCAACATCAGCGCCTGTATTTGTGCTGTTCTGCACATGCACTGATGTCAGTGCCTATATTCCTGCTGTTCTGCACATGCACTAATGTCAGTGCCTGTATTCGTGCTTTTCTGCACATGCACTGATATCAGCATCTGTACTCATGCTATTCTGCACATGCACCAATGTCAGTGCCTGTATATGTGTTGTTCTGCACATATACCAATGTCAGTACCTGTCGTCTTGCTGTTCTTCATGTGCGCCAATGTCAGCACCTGTACTCATGTTATTCTGCTCATGCGCCAATGTCAGCGCCTGTACTCGTGCTGTTCTGCACATTCACCGACGTCAACACCTGTACTCGTGCTGTTCTGCACATGCGCCGATGTCAGTGCCTGTATTCATGCTGTTCGGCACATGCACCAATGTCAGTGCCTGTACTCATGCTATTCTGCACATGCACTTACATCAACACCTGTACTCATGCTGTTCTGCACATGCACCAACATCAACGCCTGTATTTGTGCTGTTCTTCACATGCGCCGATGTCAGTGTCTGTATTCATG
>NC_057712.1:25182423-25187187 GCF_004010195.1 Chiloscyllium plagiosum | reverse complement strand
TGTGAGAATGGGATAGGAGTGAGACTGGGACAGGAGTGAGAATGGGACAGGAGTGAGTCCGGGACAGGAGTGAGACAGGGAACAGGATTCAGAATGGAACAGGAGTGAGAATGGGACAGGAGTGAGAATGGGACTGGAGTGCGACTGGGACGGAAGTGAGATTGGGACAGTAGTGAGACAGGGACAGGAGTGAGAATGGTACAGGAGTGAGTCCGGGACAGGAGTGAGACAGGGAACAGGATTCAGAATGGGACAGGAGTAAGATTGGGACAGGAGTTAGAATGGGACAGGAGTGCGACTGGGACGGAAGTGAGATTGGGACAGTAGTGAGACAGGGACAGGAGTGAGAATGGTACAGGAGTGAGTCCGGGACAGGAGTGAGACAGGGAACAGGATTCAGAATGGGACAGGAGTAAGATTGGGACAGGAGTTAGAATGGGACAGGAGTGCGACTGGGACGGAAGTGAGATTGGGACAGTAGTGAGACAGGGACAGGAGTGAGAATGGTACAGGAGTGAGTCCGGGACAGGAGTGAGACAGGGAACAGGATTCAGAATGGGACAGGAGTAAGATTGGGACAGGAGTTAGAATGGGACAGGAGTGCGACTGGGACGGAAGTGAGATTGGGACAGTAGTGAGACAGGGACAGGAGTGAGAATGGTACAGGAGTGAAAATAGGACAGGAGTGATAGTGGAACAGGAGTGAGTCTGGGACAGGTGAGTTAACAACTTTACTTTTGAGGTCAGAAGATGTGCCCTGACGCTCCTGCCACCTGTGGTCCTGATATTCAGTGCCTTTGATGGTAAGATGGCAGATCCCTGACTGAAGGCTGGACTTTCTGAACCTGTAAAAGGATATGTGTATCACTGAGGGAAGGTCTGACTGAAACATTCAAACTAGATTCTCGTCGCCTTCACCTCAGGTGGATGGAAAAGAACCTTGAGGTATTTTTGAAGAACCCACTTGAATATGTGCCTAATTTGTCACATCAAAAGAAATTGAGTTGTGTAAAGTTTTGTGGTATTTCTCCTGGTATATGCCATCATGTCGTTAAGTGATTAACACTGCTGCCTCACAGCGCAAGGTTCTCAGGTTTGATTCCAGCCTCAGGCACCTGTCTGTGTGGAATTTGTACATTTGCCCCGTGTCTGCATGGGTGTGCTCTCTTTTCTTCCCACAGTCATGAAGATATGCAGGTTAGGGTGAATTTGCCATTCTAAATTGCTCATAGTGTTAGGTGCATTAGTCAGAGGGAAATGGGTCTGAGTGGGTTACTCGTCGGAGGGTCGGTGTGGACTGGTTGGGCTGAAGGGCCTGTTTCCACATTGTAGGGAATCTAATCTAACATCATTCCCATTGTATTCTTACTGTATCTTAGCATGTGAGCTGTGGGTACGAAGGTCTCAAGTACCATCTTCCTTGGGGTCACTTGAAACGCAACACACTAAAAAAAGTGTGCATCTCAGTTATAATGTCATAGTCTAATGTTCGATGTTGCACCCCTGATGAATGTAATGCCTTTGTGTAACAGTGAGCTGTGATAAACATTTGTCAGATTAATAAATGCCACAAGAACATGCCTACGTTTGTGTGTTCTGTAACATAAAACAAAATTGCGGCAGCCCTGTAAGGGGAAGCCCACATCAATAAAGTGTTTTGGGACTGTTGTGCTCATTCGTTTATGTATTTTATATTTCTTTCAGCAATGCGGAGATGTTTGGTTTGATATCACCAGTGCCATCTACAGTGGAGGACCAGGAGCACATGCATCCATTGAAGCACCAGCAAGTGCTTAAGAGAGCAGAGTAATAAATGGTGTTATCACCTGTTTAATAAATCCCCTGTTTCTTAAGCAGCTGCTCAAGGTCCAAAACCTGGATCAGCAGCTTGTGCAGATGGTGACACTCCCTCCACAGGCAGCTGGATGGGGCACATGTCACATCCATGACTTCACATGCCCTCCAATTGGATAGGGCTAGGGGCTAGGATTACAGTTAGGGTTTTAGGGTTACAGTTAGGGGTTAGGGTTAGGGCTAGGTCTATGGTTAGGGTTAGGGCTAGGGCTAGGATTAAGGTTAGGTAGTAGCATTAGGGCTGAGTTAGGGTTACAGTTTGGGGTAAGCGTTAAGGCTAGGGCAATGGTTAGGGTTAGGGGTTAGCGTTAGGGCCAGGCCTTATGTAAAGGGTAGGGGCTCGGGTTAGGTTAGGGTTAGGGTTCGGGTTAGTCTTAGAATTGGGATTTGTGTTAGTTTTAGGGCTAGGTTTAGAGTTAGGGTTAAACTTAGGGCTAGGGTTAGGATTAGAGTTAGGGAACAAACATGCATTAGGGTTAGGGTTAGTGTTAGGGTTGGGGAACAGATGTGATAGGGTTTGGGTTAGGATTAAGGTTAGGGTTAGGGAACGTACATGTCATCCCTCGATAGGGTCAGGGTTAGGGTTATGGTTCGGGTTAGCATTATAGTTAGGATTGGTGTTAGGGTTAGGGTTAGGGTTAGGATTGGTGTTAGGGTTAGGGTTAGGGTTAGGGTTAGGGTTAGTGTTAGGGCTAGAGTTATGAAACATATATTTCATCCTGCAGCTACAAAAACGATCAATTCCACATGGATTGATGGAAACCTTGACAGCCTTCTCCAATCGAAGCTCTCCGCTGTGCAGAAGTAAGAACCAATTACATGCAGCTGAACACAGCAGGATCAGAAAGGAACATCTTCTCCATCCACTCACCAGATCCCCACCTAACACTGTGTAACACTGGAACACCAGGCAATATTCCCCAGATTATCACACATCCAAGGTGGGATACACCACATTGACAAGCCCCTGACCATGGATACAAACTGTCTCCCCTTTCTTTATTTACCTGCCCACCCACTTTGGGTCATGGCAGTGACAGGGTTAATTTACAACAGCTCACTGCCATTGGCTGCCTTCCAGTCAGACCAAAGCCATTCATGTTTTGAAAGGAATTGATCCAACCTGGTTTTCTTAATTTAATCAAGAATGAGGGGCTTAATTAATAAACATGTGAAGCAATAATAAACCAATACAAGTTTGTAATAAAAGTAAGTTTCAAAATAAAGAACATATGGATCAGCCTTCGATCGTTGTTTGCGAAGAGTAATGGGTGGAATGTTAAGACGGTAGATTGACGTGATATTAGATTAAATTCCCTACAGTGTGGAAACAGGCCCTTCGGCCCAACAAGTCCACACTGACCCTCCGAAGAGCAACCCACCCAGACCCATTCCCCTACATTTACCCCTTCACCTAACACTACGGGCAATTTAAACCGGAGCACCCGGAGGAAACCCACACAGACACGGGGGAGAATGTGCAAACTCCACACAGACAGCTGCCTGAGGCAGGGATTGAACCCAGGTCTCTGGCCCTGTGAGGCAGCAGTGCTAACCACTAAGCTACCATGCCAAGGTCTGGTTCCTTTCAATGGTAGCTGAATTGTAAGACTTAGCGTGAGAGAGCCCTTATTTTGTCACATTTACATTTGACTTTCTGGCTATCTGACTTCTGCATTAAGTGTTAGATATAATACGGGGTGACTAGTGGGTGGTAATTTGATTGTGGCATTCACAGCATACTAACAGGTAGTACATCTCAACCCTCAGACACATACAAGAAGCACTGATCATGAGCACATCTTCTTCAACTAGTACACACAGAACAGCATTGAACTGGCTAGTAGCCCTTGAGACAAAGAGACTAATAGAGATGTACAGCATGGAAATAGACCCTTTGGCCCAACTCATCCATGCAGACCAGATATCCTAAATTAATCTAGTCCCATTTGCCAGCACTTGGCCCATATCCCTCCAAATCCTTCCTATTCATATACCCATGCAGATGCTTTTTAAATGTGTATTGGTACCAGCCTCCACCACTTCCTCTGGCAACTCATTCCATACATGCACCACCCTTTAAGTGAAAATGTTACCCCTGAGAAGCCTTTTAAATCTTTCCCTGTCATCCTAAACCTATGCCCTCTAGTTCTGGACTCCCTCACCCTAGGGAAAAGACCTTGCCTATTTATCCTATCCATGCCCCTCATGATTTTATAAACCTCCAAAAGGTCACCCCTCAGCCTCCGATGTTCCAGGGAAAACAGCCCCAGCCTATTCACCCTCTCCCTGTAGCTCAAACCTTCCAACCCTGGTAACATGCTTGTAAATCTTCCCTGAACCCTGTTAAGTTTCAGAACAGCCTTCCTACAGCAGGAAGACCCCAGAGTTGTACGCAGTGTTCCCAAAAGTGGCCTAACCAGTGTCCTGTACAGCTGCCACATGACCTCCCAACTCTTATACTCGTCCTCAAGTATCCTTGGAAATGGAAGACACAAAACATATCTCTCTCTCCCAAGCTGTTGTCTTCCCCTGTCATGTTAACAGTCTGACATAACTACCAGGAGAATATTGTTCAGCTTGTATTGTAATTGCTCCCTGTTAAGTTGTATTGTAATCCTCCCACTTCCTCCAAACGCAACTTCTCTTTCCAATCCTCCCACTTCCTCCAAACGAAAGGAGTAGCCATGGGCACCCGCATGGGCCCCAGTTATGTCTGCCTCTTCGTAGGATATGTGGAACAGTCCATCTTCCGCAACTACACTGGCCCCACCCCCCACCTTTTCCTCCGCTACATCGATGACTGTACCGGCGCCGCCTCGTGCTCCCACGAGGAGGTGGAACAGTTCATCCACTTCACCAACACCTTCCACCCCGACCTCAAATTCACCTGGACAGTCCCAGATTCCT
>NC_057712.1:25176011-25181389 GCF_004010195.1 Chiloscyllium plagiosum | reverse complement strand
CAGCTCTGATCTCCAGCATCTGCAGACCTCACTTTCCCTTTTAAGTTCAGCCTTTTGAAGTCTGCAGGCACTTCATCAGGTTTGACAATGCAGGTTCCCTCTCAACAGGTAGCAATTAAGTTTATATCTGCAATCGTCTATTGGCTGTATCAACATCATTTAAAAGAAAACAAACACATATATTAAAAGGTTCAATGTGTCTGTAAGTATGTGGAGGTTCCTCCATCATCATGGCATCTGTGCGGAAAAGTAGGTTAAACCTTACCCGTCCAAGTACCGCTCCATCAGTCTATTCTCAATCAACAGTAAAGTGATGGAAGGGGTCATCAACACTCCTATCAAGCTGCACCTGCTCAGCACTAACCTGCTCAGTGACGCCCAGTTTGGATTCCATCAGGGCCGCTCAGCTCCTGACCTCATTACAGCCTTGGTTCAAACATGGACAAAAGAGCTGGATTCCAGAGGGGAGGGGAGAGGAGAGGGACTGTCCTTAACATCAAAGTCACACTTGACTGAATGTGACAGCGAGGAGCCCTAGCAAAATCCCAGATTCTGGATTAGTGGTGCTGGAAGAGCACAGCAGTTCAGGCAGCATCCGAGGAGCAGTGAAATCGACGTTTCGGGCAAAATCCCGTCATCAGGAATAAAGGCAGAGAGCCTGAAGCGTGGAGAGATAAGCTAGAGGAGGGTGGGCGTGGGGAGAAAGTAGCATAGTGTACAATGGGTGAGTGGGGGAGGGGATGAAGGTGATAGGTCAGGGAGGAGAGGTTGGAGTGGATAGGTGGAAAAGGAGATAGGCAGGTAGGACAAAAATTCCAGTCAGTGGGAAACAGTTCTGGGGAGGTGATGGTCTAATGGTATTATTGCTGAAATGTTAAGCCAGCGGCCCAGGCAATGTTTTGGGGACCTGGGTTCAAATCCTGCTAGGGCAGATGGTAGAATTTGAAATCAATGAAAATATGTGGAAGTAAGAGCTTAATGATGACCATGAATCCATTGTCAATTGTTGGAAAAGCCCATCTGAGTCACGAAGGGCCTTTAGGGAAGGAAACTGCCATCCTTACCTGGTCTGGGCCTACATGCAACTCCAGACCCACAGTAATGTGGTTAACTCTTAACTGCCCTCTGGGTAATTAAAGATGGGCAATAAATTCTGGGCCGAGGCAGCAAAGCTTACATTCTATAAATTGCATTTTAAAAAAAAAGAAAATTCTCCAATGGTTGGAGACATACCTGGCATGAAGGGAGATGGTGGTGGTTGTTGGAGGTCAGTCATCTCAGCTCCAGAACATCTCCATAGGAGTTCCTCAGGGTGGTGTCCTAGGCCCAACCATCTTCAGCTGCTTCATCAATGACCTTCCCTCCATCATCAAGTCAGAAGTGGGAATGTTCAGAGATGATTGTGCAATATTCAGCACCATTTATGACTCCTTACACGTTGAAACAGTCCTTATAAAAATGCAGCATGTCTGACGAATAGCAAATAACATTTGCATCACATGTCGCTCCTACAAGGGAGAATATAACCATCACCCTTGACATTCAATGGTGTTACCATCACTGACTTTTCCCTATTAACATCCTGGGAGGTTTCCATTGACGAGAGACTGACTGGACTCACCATGTAATCACTGTAGCCACAAGAGCAGGTCAGAGGTTATGAATATTTCGGCAAATAGCTCACCAACTGACTCCCCAAAGTCTGTTTACCATTGACCAGTCAGGAGTGCGATAGCATATTCTCCACTTGCCTGGTTAAGTGCAACTTCAACAACACTCAAGAAGCTTAACACCATCCAGGACAAGTGGCTGGTCTAACTGACACCATATCCACAAGCATCCACTCCCTCTGCCATCAAGGCTCAGTAGCAGCAGTGTGTACTATCTACAAGTTATGCTCCAGAAACTTACCAATGGTCATTAGCCAAGAAGTGTCAGGGTGGAAAAGCACAGCCAGTCAAGCAGCATCTGAGGAGCAGGAGAATCGATGATTTGAGCATGAGCTCTTCATCATTCATTCCTGAAGAAGAGCTTATGCCCGGAACATTGATTCTCCTGCTCCTCGGATGCTGCCTGACTGGCTGTGCTTTTTCAGCACCACACTCTTTGACTCTGATCTCCAGCATCCGCAGCCCTCTCTTCCAACCAGGGGTCCTTTATCAGCACAGTAAAAACCCATGACCAGTTCCGTTTCGAAGGACAAGGAGAATAGATATTTGGGAACACCGCTATCTGCACATTCCCTTCAACACACTCACCATCCTGACTTGGAAATATATCACTGCTCCTACACTGTCACTGGGTCAAAGTCCTGAAACTTCCTCCCTGAGAGTATTGTAAGTCTCGCACATGGACTGCTGTGGTACAGGAAGACAGCAGAATACCAGCCTTGCCAGGGCACCTGGAGATGGGTTGTAAATGCTGGCCAGCCAGTGACACCATCGCTGACCAACTGAATCTATCATTTCTAAAATAGTGTTTAACTAGCTTCAGTTAAAAATGAATCTCTTCAATTATTTTTTACACACTCCAATTGTTCTTGGTTTGAACTAATGTTTTGTGATGAGGTAAAGGCTTTTGTTTCATACAGAGATCAATGCTCCCTGGAATATGGGGTTAAAGTTTAGATTTTTATCTGGCTATAAGGGTCTGATGTTCAATGATTTTCAACAGTTTCCATTGAAATCCTCATGATGGTGAATCACAGCTTATGAAAATACTGCAATATCGTAGGATCATAGAGATGTTCAGCATGAAAACCGAACTGTCTGTGCAACTCGTCCATGCCAACCAGATATCCTAAGCTAATCTAGTCCCATTTGGCCCTTATCCCTCTAAACCCTTCCTATTCATGGACCCATCCAGATGCCTCTTAACTGTTGTCATTGTACCAGCCTCCACCACTTCCTCTGGCAGCTCATTCCATACACGTACCACCCTCTGCATGAAAAAGTTGCCCCTTCGGTCCCTTTTAACTCTTTCCCCTCTCAATTAAAACCTATGGCCTCTAGTTTTGGACTCCCCTCCCTACTCCCCCACCCTATCCATGTCCTTCATGATTTTATAAACCTCAATAAGGTCACCCCTCAGCCTCCGACACTCCAGGGAAAGTAGCCCAGGCCTAGTTCAGCCTGTCGCTATAGCTCAAGCCCTCCAACCCTGGCAACATGCTTGTAAATACTTGAAAAACATACTATTAGCTTCTTTTAGGAATGTGATAAAGTACACTGGAGTTACAATATACTGCGTGGTAGATCTTAGTGAGTTTTATATTGAACAACTGTCTGTGAATCTTTCAGATGTGGTACTCAATGAATCTCTGTATGCACTCTCAATGATGGGATAATATGTATTTTATAAACATATGTGCATAACATATAAGAGATCCCATCACATGATTCCCACAAAGGGCAAGGAATGATGCCATGGCTAATGTTTTTGCCCCTCAATCATAGTCACAAAATCAGATTATCTTATAATCAGCTTGCAGTTTGTCGGAACTATATTTGGCAGCTATATTTTTCTTCATAACGACAGTGACAGCACCTCAAAAAAGTGTTTCCTTTCAGATATTCGCTGGTCACAAGCGCAGTTGGGAATGCAAACACGTCTTGTCTCTTTCTTCAATGGAACAGGGTAGCTTTACTCTGCATGCAACCACTGCTGTTTCCCATCCTGGGGGGGGGGGGGGGGGGGGGGGGGTGATATGGGCCGGGTGCTGGCAGGTGGGACTAGATTGGGTTGGGATATCTGGTCGGCATGGACGGGTTGGACCGAAGGGTCTGTTTCCATGCTGTACAGCTCTCTGACTCTATGTTTGCTGTGATACCATAGAGGGAGCTATGCTCTGTGATTTGTCAGCTCTATTCATTAGTACTGTACAGTGTAAAGGCAGCTTTACTCTGTACCAAACCTGTGTTGTACTTTCCCTGGGAATAAGTCAGAAGTCACATGACACCAGTCTATAGTCCAACATGTTTATTTAAAATCCAAGCTTTCGGAGCGCTGCTTTTTCATCAGGTAACGTGGGGGGAAGCGCACAGGCACAGGATATATAAGCGGAATGTAGTCAGTTACTTTAGGAGTAGTGTCCAAAGAGTCACAATGTGTGGTGCTGGAAAAGCACAGCCCGTCAGGCAGCATCCAAGGAGCAGGAGAGTCGATGTTTTGCACATAAACTCTTCATCAGGATGCTGCCTGATAGGCTGTGCTTTTCCAACACCACACTTTTGACTCTGATCTCCAGCATCTGCAGCCCTCACTTTCTCCCTGTGTTTAGGGAGTTAAATTCTGTTCCTTCCAAACACCTCTCGACTGAAAAGTGCTCGACAGTGACCCTGGGGTGCTTGAAGCGAAACTGCTCCATTCATTAGCACCAAAAGCCCTCAGTCTGATGTGCACTGGCCTGATGAGATATTTCTTAAAAATTCAGAGGTGCAATTTCCTTCGATCGTGGTGACAAGAGAGAGGAAAGAAACTAACTCTTTTCCAAGAGAATTTTATTGTGAATTGACTTCCCTTTTTCCTTTGAGGTAACCTTTTACAATGCGTAGAAATGAATGTCAGAAAAAATGTACAAATTACAAACTACAATGAGACACAATAATAAGCTTGCTGAAAGTCATGGACAATTGTTTGAAATTTGTAACAACTAGATGCCACTTAGCCGTCACACCTACTTAACTCACTTTAGATATCTTACAACACATAATAGACGATTATTATATTGACTCAAATCTTCCTGTTCAAGTAACTACTGTAGACTGAATGTCAGAATGGAAATGTACACATGAAATTATTGATAATTCTGGATCTTTAGCAGTATCCTTCTCCTCTCTCCCCTGTACTATGACAACAGGTGCTTTCTATTCTTCCCATTGGTTGCAAAGGGAGGGAGAGAACTTGTCAGGTTTATCAACCATGAAGATCATCACGCTGAGCGAAGCCTGTTCTTGGTCTCCAGCCAAAGCCCGCATGCTTTCTAACAGATAGTTACTGGATAGTGACTGGGGGGTGTGGGGGGGGGGGGGGGGGGGAATGAGCTTCACTCATTCCCAGTTAAGAGGCAGAGGTCAATTGAAGATGATTTTTGAAAGTGCCTGCCTATGCTGCAGATCCTATTTCACCTGACCGCCAGTATGTCAGGCCTCAGAGCAGCCTACAACCTGTGGGAGTTTCTTCAATATTCCAGTTATAGAATCCTTACAGTGTGGAAGCAGGCCATTTGGTCCATCACATATGCACCAGCCCTCCTAAGAGCTTTGCACTCAGACCCACCACGCTACCCTATCCACACAACCACACACTTATCATCGCTAATCCACCCTAATCTGCACATCCCTGGGCAATTTAGCATGGCCAATCCACCCTAACCTGCA
>NC_057712.1:25137984-25175511 GCF_004010195.1 Chiloscyllium plagiosum | reverse complement strand
CTCATGCTATTCTGCACATGCACCAACATCAGTGCCTTTATTCGTGCTGTTCTTCACATGCGCCGATGCCAGTGCCTATACTTATGCTCTTCTGCACATGCACCAATATCAGCACCTGCATTCATGCTGTTCTGCACATGCGTCGATGTCAGTGCCTGTACTCGTGCTGTTCTGCACATGCACCAACATCAGCGCTTGTATTCGTGCTGTTGTTCACATGCACCGATGTCAGTGCCTGTACTCATGCTGTTCTGCACAGGCACCGATATCAGCGCCTGTATTTGTGGTGTTCTGCACACGCGCCGATGTCAACACCTGTACAAATGCTGTTCTGCACATGCACCAATATCACCGCCCGTATTCATGCTGTTCTTCACGTGCGCCGATGTCAGTGCCTGTATTTGTGATATTCTGCACATGCACCAATATCACCGCTTGTATTCATGCTGTTCTGCACATGCGTCGATGTCAGTGCCTGTATTTGTGCTGTTTTGCACATGCACCGATGTCAACACCTGTACTCGTGCTGTTCTGCACATGCAACAACATCAGCGCCAGTATTCGTGCTGTTCTTCACATGCGCCGATGTCAGTGCCTGTACTCGTGCTGTTCTGCACATGCACTGACGTCAACAGCTGTACTCGTGCTGTTCTGCACATGCACCAACATCAGCGCTTGTATTCGTGCTGTTGTTCACATGCGCCGATGTCCTTGTCTGTACTCATGCTATTCTGCACATGCACCAATATCAGCGCCTGTATTTGTGCTGTTCTGCACATGCACCGATGTCAGCACCTGTACTCATGCTATTCTGCACATGCGTCGATATCAGTGCCTGTACTCGTGCTGTTCTGCACATGCACTGAAGTCAGTGCCTGTATTCATGCTGTTCTGCACACGCACTGAAGTCAGTGCCTGTATTCAGCTGTTCTGCACACGCACTGAAGTCAGTGCCTGTATTCATGCTGTTCTGTACATGCGTCGATGTCAGTGCCTGTACTTGTGTTGTTCTGCACATGCACCGACGTCAACACCTGTACTCGTGCTGTTCTGCACATGCACCGACATCAGTGCTTGTATTCGTGCTGTTCTTCACATGCGCCGATGTCAGTGCCTGTACTCTTGCTATTCTGCACATGCACCGATATCAGCGCCTGTATTTGTGCTGTTCTGCACATGCGCCGATGTCAGCGCCTTTATTCCTGCTGTTCCGCACATGCACTGATGTCAATGCCTGTATTTGTGCTGTTCTGCACATGCACCGATGTCAGCGCCTGTAATCATGCTATTCTGCACATGCGCCTATGTCAGTGCCTGTACTCATGCTGTTCTGCACATGCTCCAATGTCAGTGCCTGTATTTGTGCTGTTCTGCACATGCATCAATGTCAGTTCCTGTATTCATGCTGTTCTATACATGCACCGACATCAGCACCTGTAATCGTGCTGTTCTGCACATGCACCGATGTCAGCGCCTGTACTCGTGCTGTTCTGCACATGCGCCTATGTCAGTGCCTGTACTCATGCTGTTCTATACATGCACCGACATCAGCACTTGTATTCGTGCTGTTCTGCACATGCACCGACGTCAGCACCTGTAATCTTGCTGTTCTGCACACGCACCGATGTCAGCACCAGTATTCATGCTGTTCTGCACATGCGCCGATGTCAGCGCCTGTATTCGTGCTGTTCTGGACATGCACCAACGTTAGCACGTATATTTGTGCTGTTCTGCACATGCACTGATATCAGCGCCTGTATTCGTGCTGTTCTGCACTATGCCCGAAACGTCGATTCTCCTGTTCCTTGGATGCTGCCTGACCTGCTGCGCTTTTCCAGCAACACATTTGCAGCTCTGATCTCCAGCATCTGCAGTCCTCACTTTCTCCTTTGTGCTGTTCTGCACATGCGCTGATGTCAGAGCCTGTACTCATGCTGTTCTGCACATGCACCAATGTCAGCGCCTGTACTCATGCTGTTCTGCACATCCACCGACGTCCACACCTATACTCGTGCTGTTCTGCACATGCACCAACATCAGCGCCTGTATTTGTGCTGTTATTCACATGCGCCGATGTCAGTGCCTGTACTCATGCTATTCTGTGCATACACTGATATCAGCGCCTGTACCCATGCTATTCTGCACATGCCTTGATGTCAGTGCCTTCACTCATGCTATTCTGCACATGCACCAATGTCAGTGCCTGTACTCATGCTATTCTGCACATGCTCCAATGTCAGCGCCTGTACTCGTGCTGTTCTGCACATGCACGAATATCAGCGCTTGTATTCGAGTTGTTCTGCAGATATGCCGTTAGCGCCTGTATTTGTGCTTTTTTGCACATGTGCCGACATCAGGTGCTGACAGATCTGCTTTCTGTGAGAGATACTGTACAGAAAGCATCTTTCTTATATTTTTTAAATATACTGTTAAATTAACTTTTATTTCATTAATAAATTTGATTTCAATGTTCATTCACATTGTGCTATAATTTGTGTTAAACCTCTGATTTTTGAGCAATCGTGAGCGACATACTTTGCTCATTTGCCTCTAACCCCACTTTTCCTATTGGCCCCATTATTTCTCTTAAGCGATTTTCTATTAAGCGGGTTTTCACTGGAATGCAACTACGGTGTTATAGGAGAGCTGCCTATAATTACGCATTGTGAACGTTCTGCAAACTGACTGTCCCAAACCAGAACAGAAACTGACCTCGTTAGACAAACAAGATATGTTTTGGCCCTCGGTGTTCTTGTTCATAACAATTATTTATTCATTCACAGGACGTGTGTCACTGCCTACGCCAGCATTTATTGCCCATCCATAATTGCCCAAAGGATAATTGAGAGTCAACCACATTGTGTGGGTCTCAAGTCACATGCAGCCAGACTAGGTAAGGATTAGAGAGTTTCCTTTCCTAAAGGACATTAGTGAGTCAGATGAGTTTTTCCAACAATCAACAATGGATTCATGGTCATCATGAGACTCTTTTCTATTGAATTCAAATTCCACCATCTTCCACGGTGGGATTTGAGCCCAGGTCCCCACAAAATTATCTGGGTCACTGGATTAGCAACCCAGCCATCATACCGCTTACACCATTTCCTCTTCAGTGAGCTCGAAAAAATCTTGATATTCCACATTCTCAAATCAAATAAGAAATACAGATTGCATTCAGCAAAGCACTGCTTTCACCACAGAAGTGATATAATTGAAATAAGTGTTGCCAATTTTCTAGATCTCTTCTCTTGCTCAAATTTCCATCTGCTTCATATTACTATACATTCTCTAATTGTGTCTCTTTTTCATTTGACTCAATCTTCTAAATAATATCTGTTGACGTTTTTTTTCAGATTAAAACCATGGCCAAAGCTATTTTGTTTTTATATTTATTGCTGAACATCAAAGAAAACTAGATGAATGCACCTTATTAAATGTCCTCTTCATCAATAATGGAATATCTTATATTTATCATCAAAACTTCAAATTGATATGTCTGTGCATTGGTGCTTGATGCTGCTAAGACCATCTAATATAGCTTTCTTTCAACAGCTTACGTTGAAAATAAATCAGTTACATATACTTACCATTGTTGCTAACAAAAGTTAGATCTTCATAGGTTCCTTTGTGGCATAATATTGCATTACCTTGCCATGACCTTTTTATTTCCGTTCATTGAAACATTACTGTATCAAGAATTACCAAAAATGTTAAAACAATTTAATCAATTCTCATATCTGTGGCTTCCTTCTTTCATGCGAAGATGAATCCAAATATTGGCCTGACATTAATAATGTCATCAACTGCGTTAAAATTAAGCCATGTGAGTATGTCCAATCCATCAAATGTAACAATGTAAAAAAAAACTCTCTTTACAGAGATGTAACTCTTGAGTGCAAAATTGTGACTGAGATGTTCCGTGTCCATGGATGCAATAAACTTCCAGTGACTGACAATTTTGCCAAATTCCCTTTTATGCAACTATCTAAAGATTAGTTAGTGCAATGATTGTTGTTATGTTGACTATCATACTTAGTATGTTTAATGTACCAATTGTTTCTGACAACCACATCACAATAGAGTAGTGAGTACTTCCAATACATGCAGGAAATGGGGTGTTCCAAATATTACCCCCTTTCCTCATTACCCTCAGTGGAACATTCATTTGCCAAATCTATGGTTAATAAATGTAAAGAATTTGCAAAGAATTTGTTAAATCTCCATGCTACATAAATCAAAAGGCTACATCTATAAGCATGCAGACAGTTATCATAACTTGAACAAAATTTGCATAACACGTATGCAAATTTGACACTTTCACAAAGGAAAATGGCTTTGTGGAAAGGAAATACTTCATTGTGTCAGGCCTAAGTCATATGACATTAAAAAGAACAATGATCAAGTTCTACTAAAAAATAAGACAACATATCCAAACTGTATATCATCAACCACTGTCAAGAGAATGATGACTCAGGTACTGAAAGTATCGTCTTTGGCAACAACCACACATCCATGATAAATGATACACATCCATCAGCGATGACCAGTAGCACACTACAAATTATAGCTAAACTGCCAAGTCATGTTAACTGTACAAAACTAGATCTGGTTTTGTTGTATGCAAGCCAAGATGTTATCTGAATGCATAGAGACTGTGCCCTTGTACATGTTATCAGAAATTGACTCTCTCCTCTAAAGGATGAAGGAAGAGGAGGGATAATTATTCCATATCAAATAGGCTTGTAACTTTTAAGACAGTTAAATAATATAATAATATGATGTTCCAGTATAAAGGTTCCCAGCTCCCCTTCAGTTACTTGCTGTATGTAAAGGTGTCAGTGTTCAGGCTGTCATCTAGGTGTGTGCAATGTACAGTAATATCAGTAGGCACAGAACCCAGACTGTGTATATAGCTCTGTGATATTGTAGTTGTCTATATAGTTAATGTTACAAATAAAAGTCAAGATATCCTGCTCAGGAAGAATCCTGTCCTCATTGTTTTGGTCACACATGGAAATCCACAAAGTGAAACAGATAGGTTGCTAGAAAAACTCATATTGTTCTTCATATAACACCATGAAAACTCTTACATATATCTGACAGGGCAGAAAACTCTTAGTTTAGTGTCTCATTTAACAGACAATGCCTTCAACAATGCAACACTCATTGAAAGTCACTCTTAGTTCAAGTCTTAGGAATTATCTTTGAAGCCATACCCTCCTGACTCAGTGGTGAGAATGCTACAAGCTGAGCCACATCAGACCTGAATACCCTTTGTAGGGCTCTTTAGAAATCTTTTTTTATTTTCTGCAAAATCCAGAGTTTTGGAAGGATTCTGAAAATTTATCAAATTGTCTATTAACTGCATTGTGTAGAAAGAGCCAAATTATTGATGGACACTCAATTTATCATCTCTGGACTTGGGTGTAATATTCCATTTTTATTCGGAATAATTAGAGGTGATGGCTTTGACCTTGTTTATAGGAGAGCCAGTGGCTTATCGGCTTTGCATTTCATTGTGAAATGTTTGCATAGTGCACAGTTGCATGAGCTGAGCTTTTCCTGTCAGTAACGAGATCAAAGCAAATTTTACCTTTGTTAATTGTTGCAAATCCTTTTCTGACAGAAGTACTGTAGTGTAGGATTTGCAACCTACAAATCTTCTCCATGGCATTTAATATTGACCAACTTGCATGTCCTTTCAAACTCTTCATGTGAACCACACAACATCAATTGTTGCTGAACACGGTTTTCAGCCATTTCCAAGTAATAGCCCTTGACCTCTCTCAAATACTATTATCGAGAAGAAATTATTTATTTCAAGAACCATTTTTTTGAACAGCCTTCTATCATTCAGAAATGAATTATTCATGCTGCTGTGGGATTTGAACTCACCACCAAAAGCAATCACCACTCAGATCAGGCTGTGGTCTGAGAAAACCATTGAGATGGAACCATTGCTCGGAACGTATATTCACTATCCAACAAGGAATCGAATTCTTAACCATGTAGGAATTTCTAATATTGTCAAGGATTTCTCTCACATTATTGTGGGCCTCTGGTTGAACTATATTCCAGCTTTCAAGGTAAGTAACCTTTGCGTGAGAATGTTGTTTTGTCTAAGATTCAGCGCATTATTATGGTAGAAGTTTAGTGGTTGTGGTTACATTTTCGGTATACATTTCTAGAAGAGAATTCTTTCAATTTATCATGTGATTCACTGCTATGAGTGAACAGACCTGACTCCCATTTTATAATGTTGCTGCAAGTTCCTTAATAACTGACTTAATGTATGAATTAATAAGCTTTATTGTCACCAGTCCCTTTTGTAACTTGTTAGTATGCATGAGGAAAAGACAACGGAACATGTAACATTTTTCCACCTTGTTTGTAAGATTTTGATTTGATTTATTATAGTCACATGTACCTAGGTATAGTGAAACATTTTGTTTTGGGTGCCACACAGACATATCATACCATGCAAAGTGCATTAGGATAATAGAACAGAACGAGGGACACAATGGTTCGGCTGCCGAGAAGGTGTACAGAGAGCGAGATCGACATCAAATTTAAAATTTGAGGCACAAAACGTATTGCCATCAGTACAATACAGTCCTGTTGCAAGTAAATATACACGTTTATCGCAAGAGACAACATTTCAGAATCCATCTGCACACTTTAAGATCTCGCCTTAACCTTCTCATTTTTGTATATTGGAAATAGCATGGTATTGAAAATGGTCTCACTTTATAAACTTCATGATGGATCCCTTGCTGTTATTTTACATTTGTGTATTAGTTTACACATGCTGTACTGCAAAGCATCAGCATAAATCATCACAGCTGTCTGTTTTCTGTAGCTGAGGGTTGGAGATATCCAAAGAAAGCTTAATTGTTGCTGTACTAAAAGACATTATATTCTATGTAAGAATGTAAGTATGTAATGTCTGTAGTATAAGCTCTCTTGTCTTCAACTAATTAACTAAAATACACCAACAGAGTCAGATTTGGATCATCAGCCAACAGCCAAATGTATGTAACTTTAAATGGTTAATATAGAGCAAATAGATTGTCCGGATTCAATAGTTTGGATATGAATAGAAATGTTAAACAACTGGTTAATAGAAGGTGGCCAAGCATGGCAGGGGTTTTTTTTTGGGACTGGGGCACAATGGCATGTTGAGGAGAAGTAGATCTTTGAATGAGTGACTTTGGGTAGTCGCTCAGTCTGTGGAATTTTAAGTCCACTACACATCTTTCACAATTGACAGATTCATCAACAGCCATAACCCCAAGGGTAGGTGCGAGGAGGTGGAGGGGTTTGGGATGGTGGTGGCAATAAGGGACGGTGGTGACAGATGGGTTGATCCTGGTTGTAAAGGAGATGGAAAAGGGAACAGTATGACTGAAGTCTGAAGAGACTGTGGTCTGCGACCCTGAATAAGTGTATGATTTCTGAGTCTGGCATGAATGTAACCTGAGGAGAGGGGAAGGAAGGGGTTTCATTTTTAAACATGGTACAAGACGATGTTCTGATGGTGGGGGTATTTGAGAGGAGCACTTCTGTTCTTCCTGGAGAGCTAACAATGCAATAAAGATGTTTGGAGCAGTTCTCAGCTTCCTTCAATTGCCAGGTTTCCGGAGGACTGGTCGAACTTATCAACCCAGAGTGAAAGCTTGAACACTGGTTCATGTAAGTTTTCCAGAGTAATTGGCAGCCACCCATTGTCTTGCTTCAGTTGCTCCTGGGAGTAGATGAATTTGGTTCACACTTCAGACATTTCCACTTTTAACTTCTGTTTTTGCCCCAACCTACCCAATTTTGTCTGTTAACTGCATGACAGTTTTACACCTAGCTGACAATATATTGGTCCTAACTTAAAGTTGTGGTTTTTGTGTAAGACCATAGTCAAATGAGTTTAAAAATTACTTGCCACTATTCAAATGAACCTGGAATAATACATCTTCTGGACTTAATCTGAATGCTTACGGCAGATTTGTGACTGAATTTGGCTGATCCAATGGAAAATGTTCTCATTTGCAACATTTCATTTCCACCTTGAAAAATGCGGTTGCATTCCATTACAGCTTTCTATTACTAGTCTACCTTCAGACAAACTGCTGTTGTCTTTCCTCTACCACCTTGTCAAAAATCAAAGATGCCTCAAATACCATAATTCAGAGGAGAGTTTTGCTGAGGAAGCACCATCTCTCATTCTGAAGCACAAATTGACAGTTTAGCACCATTAGAGGGTGAATGTGAGGTGGTGGAGTCTGCATACAGTGATTCACCTAAAAGTCATGTGAAGGGCACACGGTGGTGATGGAAATAATCACTGAGGCAGCTGACTATGATGAGAGGTTGTGCCGGTTGCATTTGCTTCACGTCAGCAGTTACATCAAGTACTTGAAAGGCTTCCAAGGAGCTTCGAGGCAATGGTGCCCAGCCGGTGCTAGGGGATCTTGCAGACCATCAGCTCTTGGTGTTGTACTTTGCCAAGAGTGCCCTTTCCCGAGCACTGTGGCCAGGCCCCTCACCCCACATACTGTGGCTTTGGTGCAAATTCAAAGCAATTACCATGCAACCTCTGTGTTTAAAGTATTCTCCACTCTGGATAGATGGCTGACCAACTTGGAAAGATTGGTGGATACTGTTTTATCGGGTTTCAGTTTATTTTTTAGTGAGCAAATAATTCAACATGTCTTCTCTTTTTGTTTGGGCAATTTTGGTCATTGCATTCAGCCAGACCTGTAAGTTATTTAATATGGAAGGAAAAAATGAAGCTGAAGGGAACTCTTGAAGCAGTGGATTGTTTTTCCAATGTTCAGGTGAATGGTTGGAAAAAGCAAATCAATCGCTTCACCTGCCTGACCTCTCAGGGCTGCAGGCACCGGCAGCTCTTCTTCCTTTAACAAGCTGCTTAGCCAGGTTGAATGAAGTCTAAGTATGAGGAGAGAAATAATATTTTACCAATGATTAAAAATCAAATACTCTCTGGTGCACAAGAACCTTTCTAATTTATGGACTCAGGTAGTCTGCCTTTGCAAGCTTTTGTAATGGTACAGGGTGGAGGCCTGCAAGCATTATGGGGTAAGCTGGCTGTAAGTCAGTTATTCCCAAAGTTAAACCATCAAAATTAAAAATTATCATTGTGACATTGATGCAACTGATAGTTCAAAGGATTTGGTTTCTTATCATTCTTCTCTTGGCTTCCCAACTTTTTCCTTTGCCTTTTTGTGACCGAATAGTTCACTTGATAACTGTTCCCCAGTTCCTCATGCATTGTCGGTGGCACAGTGGTTGGCACTGCTACCTCACAGCACCAGAGACCAGGTTTCAATTCCCGCCTCAGACAACTGTCTGTGTGGAGTTTGCAGGTTCTCCCCGTGTCTGCGTGGGTTTGCTCCGGTTTCCTCCCACAGTTCAAAAATGTGCAGGTTAAGTGAATTGGCCATGCTAAATTGCCTGTAGTGTTAGGTAAAGGGGTAAATGTAGGGGAATCCTGTTGGGCCAAAGGGCCTGTTTCCACACTGTAAGAAATCTAAAAGTGATTATTGTTTTTGTGTGTGCTTTAGAATGTAGCCATTCAGTCGGAGATACCTATTAAACCCATTCCCCTAACTGCTTCAATCCAGTGTCGATACATCCACTTAGAACAGGTGGTAGGAAGCCTAGCTAATTTTACCTTCTACATGTCAAGAAATATTATGTCCAATTCTAGGCTCCACACTTGTGAAAGGATGTGAAAATTTTGAAGAAGGTATGGAAGATTTTTTAAAAAAGAGCGTATTTGTTAGAAATAGTACTAGAAATGGGGAAAAACAATGGCATGCTGAGACTGGAAAAGCTGGGATTTTTCTTCCCTGAGGAGAGAAATTGTGTGGAGAGTCAAGAAGGGATTTAAAACCAGGAAAAGGATCAGATTGAGTAGACATACAGGAATATTCCAATGGCTGAAAGTTGAAAACCAGAGGTACTGATTTTCAAGCGATTGGCAAAAAAAGAGGTAGGGCCAATAGTGAAAGATATTTCAAGAGTGGTTAGCATTTGCAATGCATGGCTAGATTAGGTAGTAGATATAGAACCAAGAGCAGCCTTCAAAAGAGAATTTGTTAAATATATAACAGAGAAAAAATGGCTGACATGTAAGGAAAGGGAGTAACTGGATTGAATTTTTAAAGATTTATGAGCTGCATGTTAAACTTTCCTCTAAGGTTCTATACCTTTTTTGTGCACCTACTCCTTTTCTATCTGAAGGAGTTCAGCTACATTTGGCACCTATATTAAAAGCAACAAACGCTGAAGATCACATTCCAGCATCTGCAGTAATTTGCTCCTACACTTGGTATCTGCCCTGACTTTATTGGTTATATGGTTCAGCTACTCAGTAGATCAAGTTATAGTGCCACTTGGAGATTTCTTATGGAGAGGATTTATTCGTTCATCTCTTCACTTCGGTTAACAATTTCTTCATTCAGTTTGGTAAATATAGCATGTTTCAATGTTGTTTAAACTGGTTTAAATTAGATTATCAAAGCCACAGGCTGTTTTTTCTTGTTCCTTAGATCACTTTTTGTCATTTCTGACGTTTTCACTGTTGGACAATCTTTTTATTAAAATATCACTTCAAAGTTTGGGAGAAGATTTGTAGCTCGGGTGCTCATTGTTGTGGTTCTGTTCGTCAAGCTGGGAATTTGTGTTGCAGACGTTTCATCCCCTGTCTAGGTGACATCCTCAGTGCTTGGGAGCCTCCTGTGAAGCGCTTCTGTGATGTTTCCTCCGGCATTTATAGTGATTTGTACCTGCCGCTTCCGGTTGTCAGTTCCAGCTGTCCGCTGCAGTGCCGGTATATTGGGTCCAGGTCGATGTGCTTATTGATTGAATCTGTGGATGAGTGCCATGCCTCAAGGAATTCCCTGGCTGTTCTCTGTTTGGCTTGTCCTATAATAGCTGAAAATATGTTGCTGGAAAAGCGCAGCAGGTCATTGGTTTTGCTCGTGCTTTCCTCTTTGGATATCCACTGTTTACCATCGAACATGTTGATGTAGTTTGCTGCTATATGTTGGACTTTGGCTCAATCTACAAACTTACTTTCTTCTATGTGTGAGCCAAGTCTTGCGTGTTCTTTTAAATGAAGCAATAGGAGAAGATATTCAGTCTCACATTCTTAATTTATTTTACACAGTATGTGAACAAAGCATTCAGAGTTCTGGGTCTAAACCTCTTTGTCCCTGACAAACTACAAAGTGTATCAGTTCAAAAAGAAAAGACCTCGTTTTGTCCCTGCCCCAGTCTTTTATACAATAAAAAATGTCATATAAACACGGAGGTAGAATTATCTTCTGATTGGGTGTTAGTCTGACTCCATTCCCCGCCTCCTCGCATTCCTAGCTGTCCGACCCCACGTGACCTTCTTTTGCCCGCGAAATGGAGCATCACGTGACCTCCTCGACCCACTTCCGAGGCGCGAAACGGAACGCCACGCGACCACCCCGCACTCTTCCGGGTGCGAGACGGGGACGCCACGTGACCACGCCCCCTGCTTGGGTTACAGGGTCACCACAGGGTTTTGAGTGCTGAATCCATCCAGAGTCACAGCCAGCCTTCTGTTTTTAAAGTAAGGAATATATTTACATATATGAAGAGGTCAATAAAATGAGAAGGATTTCTCAAACCTTCTAAACCAATTTGTTTACGCTCTTCAAATCTGATTAACCTGTTGGCCTTGCTATCAGTATTCCCCAAATTGTTGGAATCTAAAGATTTGTTTGTGTTCCTGGAATAGCTGCCCTGTTGCAGTCAGTGCTAATTAGCACAGGCTGTAACTCAACACTAATTACCAAAATAATTGCACTAACGAGGTGCATACTGCTGGATAAACAACTGAGTCTGCCCAATATCGCAAGACAGGCTTGATAATTTAAAAGTAGCTTTTTTGTAAATGGCTTACAGAAATGGCAACTGTTAATCACCTAGTGTAGGCAGCTGTTCCTTATCGCCACAGGAAGTATACATGGTGCGAACTGTGTTTAACGGATAAAGTACAGTGACTAGAGTGGTTCCCAACTATTTCCCCAGCAGTGAAGCAGTATTAACTGATCATAATGTGCTGCAATTGTGGAGTTATCAGTTAGCTGAAGTGATAGTCATGGGGGTGGTATGACCTGCAAGGTACGCTTTATTTTAAGATGTCTTTTGTTTAAGGGTCTGTCTATTCTGCCATTAGTTTTTTCTGTAATACTCATAACAATGGTTCTGTCTTAGTTTATTTTATAAACATTGTTATCAAAATCTAATTTAGTAAACATTGGTAAATGCATCAAACACTAGCTGAATAATTATTAATATTGGAAACATAATGTGAAAATTAACACAAAGTTTGACTTCAAAATAATTGTTTAATTCTGCTCCTTCAAATTGAAACTTTAATCAGTTTCTCTGTAGCAGCCAACTATAATAGAGCAAACATATTGTTGGCTACTAATTGCCTCTTGAAGTGAATGCTTAATTTGGCCCCTCATCAAAAGGATTCAACATAAAAACTGGTCATAGTGAATCCCAACTGTATGGAAGTAGGCCATTCAGCCTGTTGAGTTCACACTGACCCTCCAAAAAGCAACGCACCCAGACACACTTCTTACCCCATCCCTGTGACCCTGCATTTCCCATGGCTATTCCAACCAGCTTGCACATCCCTAGATACCATGGACAATTTAGCATAACCAATCCACCTCACCTGCCCATCTTTGGATTGCAGGAGGAAATCGGAGCACCTGGAGGAAGCTTGCACAGACATGCGGAGAATGGGCAAACTCCACACAGATAGTTGCCCAAGGCTGGAATCGATCCTAGACACTTGGCGCTGTGAGGCAGCAGAAGCGTTAACCACTGAGCCAGCATGCTATGCAAATGGATTATGAAGGGATGTGGGCAGGAATTTAGTCATACAGTTATCTAATCTCAGTTTGCCTCAATCTTTCTGACAGAGAGAATGGTCCAAAGCAAAAATATAAGTTTATAAAAGAAAAGAAAGCTTGTAAAAGTTTGAGTTGAGCTGCCTTTTATGCCATTTGTATGGTTACCTTGCAGTGTAATTTTTGAAATAGCATGAATGTTACACAACACAGCATTATTCAGTATAAGTCTGAAAAAATACACAAAATGTTATTACTGCCATGTCTGGCTGTTACCATCCTAACATAATACGTTATACAGCAACTGGATAAGTCACATTTAATCAACAAAGGAAATGCTTGTATTCTGATAGCACATTTCTTAATCACAGGGTGTCCCAAATCACTTTAGAGCCAATGACTTATTTTTTAAACTTAGTTGGCTGTTGTAACGTAGCAGACAATTTACACACAGTTCGGTTCCACAAAGGGCAATGCAATAATGCTAAGGTTGCTTGTTTGTTGATACTGAAGGATAAATACTGTGTTCTGTTTCAAAAAGTGATTTTTTTTTTATTAAACCAACTGTGGCATCTGTGATACAGCACTCCAATAACAACTGCTCTCTCAGTACAAGGCGAGACTGTTGGTCTAATTTGTGTTCAAGCCTCTGGACTGAATCATGAAGCCAAGGCCATCTGTTACAGAAGTGAGAGGTTGGACTGGGGTGTACAAAGTTAAAAATAACACAAGACCAGGTTATAGTCCAACAGGTTTATTTGGAAGCACTAGCTTTTGGAGCGCTGCTCCTTCATCAGGTGGTTGTAGAGTATAAGGTCGTAAGAAACAGAATTTATAGCAAAAGTTTACAGCGTGATATAACTGAAATTGCTGTTAGACTATAACCTGGTGTTGTGTGATTTTTAACTGTCAGAGAGAGAGCGAAAGAGAGACAGAGAGGGAGAGAGAGATAAAGACAGACAGAGTTAATGACAGACAAATCCATTATCGACCCACAGAACCAATTCAGCCAAGACAAACAAGCCAATACAATATCATAGGAAAAGCCAATTAAATTTACCTGTAAGAAATGAAAATGTCTTTTGTTTTAAATAGTTGCATTGTTTGCTATCTCTGGTTTTGCTGTAGTTTTCATATGTTTATTTGAAAAATCTATCCAGTGCAAATGATAATCTTTGATAATTTACTTTCACACTTCATGTGTATTTCATGCTTCAGGATACAGATTTTCTGGAATTCTTTTTTTAGATTTGACTTTTGATCTATTTGTTGGAAGCATTATCCTAATTTATGAGTTAGCCAGCTATTTGTGAGAAGTCATCAGTAATCATTTTCTTTAAGAAGGTAACAAGCAGCATCAGTGAAAGGGAAGCAGTGGATGTAATACAGTTGGAATTTCAGAGGTGTTTAATGAGCTATCACACATTAGGCTACTTAAAAGGGTAAGGTCATTGTGTTGGAAGTCATATATTTGCATCGATACCGGATTGGTTAAATCACAGAAGGTAATGAGTTGGGATAGGGGGACACTTTTGGAATGGCAAACTGTAACTGTAACTCTGTGGTGTACCACAGATATCAATGCTGGCGCCATTGTTGTTTACAATACATATTAATGACTTGGGTGACATAAGTGAATGTGCTACAGCCACATTTTGGATGGCACAAAAATAGCTGAGATGACAAGTGGTGATGATGACTCAGAGTCTGAAGAACAAAGAACAGTACAGCACGAGAACAGACCCTTCAGCCCACATGCCAATGCTTTATGCCTTTCTAAACTGGCAGCACATTCCAAGCACTTACCACCCTCTGGGGTTTAAAAAAAAACTTGCCTCTGACATCTCCTTTAAATTTACTCCCATTTTACCTTAAACCTATGTCCCCTAGAATTTGATATTTTTACCCTAGGAGAAAGACTCCAATTATCCATTCTATCCGTGCCTCTCATAATTTTGTAAACTTGTATCAGGTTGCCTCTCATCTTTGACATTCAAGTGAAAATAAACCAAGTTTGTCCAATCTCTCCTCATAGATAATACCCTCCAAAATAGGCAACATGCTGGTAAACCTTCTCCAAAGCCTCCACATCCTTCTTGTAATGTGATGACCAGAACTGTACACAATATTCCAGAAGTGGCCAAACTAAAATTTGACACAGCTGCAACATGACTTGCCAATTTTTATACTGTATGTCCTGACCGATGAAGGCAAGCATGCCACTTGCATTCTTGACCACCTTATCCATTAGTGTTGCTACTTTTGGGGATCTGTGGACTTGTAAGCCTAGATCCTTCTATTTTTTGATGCAACCAAGGGTTCTGCCACTTGCTGTATACTTCCCTTCTATATTAGATCTTCCAAAATGCATCAACTCACATTTGTCATTTAGTCAAGGATGTAGACAGGTGAAGGGAGTGGCAGGTGAAATATAATGCAGGAAAGTGTGAGGTTGTGCAGTTGGTCAGGAAGAGTAATGGAGCCAAATATTATTTAAATTGAGCAAGTTTGCAGAAAGCCAGAGAACAGCGGTATGTGGGAGTCATTATCCAGAGATCACACAAAACTGGTATTCAGGTTTAAAAGATACCACTGTTGGCCTTTATTTCAAGGTGAATTGAATATAAAAGTCGGGAGGTTTTGCTAAGTCTATACAAGGCACTAGTTATACCACAGCTGGAATGCTGTGAACAGTTTTGTCCCCTTGCGTACTGTGTGAAGATGTGCTAGATTTGGAGGCAATTCAGAGAAGGTTCATTAGGCTCAGACCAGGTATGGCTGAACTGTCTTGTGAGGAAAGATTGAGTAGTTTAGGTCTGTAATAAAGAAGAATAAAAGACAACCTTATACAACGTAGAAGATTCTTAGGAGCCTTGGCAGGATGGATGTGAAAAGACTGTTTTCCCTGGTGGGAGAACTTAGGACCAGCAGACGAAATCTGAGTTGAGGTAACACATTTAAGATAGAGATAAGGGGGAATTTCTTCTGAGAATAGTTAATCTGTGGAATTCTTTACTGAACAGGGCTGTTGCAGCTTGGTAATTAAGTATATTCAAGGGTGCCATAAACAGATTTTTCATCAGTAACAGGATCAAAGGTAATGGAGAGTATGCTGGAAAGTGGAGTTGAGGATTATCAGATTAGCCTGATCTCATTGAGTGATGGAGCAGACTCTGTGGGCTGAATGGCCTCCATCTGTTGGTACACCTTACGGTCCATTGGCACAGTTGTCATTTTTGGAATTCAGTAACTGAACAAAACTGATTGGCATATGTTCATTGGTAAATTGAACAGAACTGCTCTAAAGATATTCTACAGGACGCTTTAGGTTAAAACAAAAAATATGAAAGCTATAGTTGTAGCATTTGATTCTGATTGCTAAGATGATAGCTAATGCTATTATTCAGTGACATATCATTTTCTACATGTTATAACAAGAAACTAGAAATCTTTAGAATAAGGAAATGTAATTTTCCCCAAATGGACCATGTTTTATGACAGACCATGAGCAATTGCGTTGTCACCAAGCCTGTTTATATTTAAAATCCCAAGGGATATGGAAGCAGACATAAAGCTTTCTCAGAATTAGAACTCTGCTAGATGAAGATACCGTAGCAAATGTACAAGGTTATCAATTCAATTTTGCAGCCTATAACATTCATTCTTGGCTAGTTGATTTCTCAATTCACTAAGTCTCATCCTCTCAATAGGATTAGGCTTCTAATTAATGTTCATAAAGAAGTGATCTGCGCCAGATGAAGTTCATTTGGTAGCTTGATCATTTCAAAAGATTATCAGGCTTAGTTCTCTTATGTTAGTGCTTCCTTTGGAACCAGGATTTATATGCCAGGTAGACAAATGCTAAGTCTCAACAGAACACTTTATTGTTGATGCTCATACCTCTACAAACATTTCTAGAGTGGACCCAAGTTCTGCCCCTCCATGTCACCTGACGAGCTCACTTAAAAGGACAGATCCAACTACATACATAACAAGTGCTTACTGCACTAAATGCATGGAGGTACAGTCTTCGTTGTTGAGAAAGCTCACCAGTTTAAGTTCCAATCAGGTCCAATGGTGATGTTGTCAGTGAATCCCAAGACTGACCTCTGAATTTTTGTCCCACCAGAAGCAACGACCTGATCAGTTGCTAGTTGCCCAGATTGACGGGCTTAAATGATGAGCAGGTAACACCCTACTTTGGATTTAAATAGAGAGGGTAAAGTAGGGTGTAGCATTCAGCAGCCACCTCTTTGTTCCATCTTCCTACCCACATTGGGAAATATGTAGAGTGTCACCCAACCTGGCAGGCAGGTTTCCCTGCTTTCCTCCTCCAGAATCTATCCATCTTTCCGGCCTACAGGAAAGATAATCAAACTAGTTGAAAGCTGAGTCAAAAAGTGTAGCACTGGAAAAGCATAGCAGGTCAGGCAGCATCCGAAGAACAGAAAAATCAATGTTTTGGGCATAAGCTCTTCATCAGGAATGTGCTGATGATTTGCAGAATTATATTCGTAGAAACATTCTATATTGCTCAAAAAATGCACAATCTGCAGGCAGTCAATACATGTAATATTTTGTAAATTCCACTTTGGAAATAGAACCAGTCTGACTCAAGATTGGGATACAGCCAGGCTCTAACTTCACGCCCTTAATGTATTGTCCGAGCTGAGATATCACCTTTTGTTATAAAACCTTAAGTTATCTCGAGAAAGTGACTTAAAAGACGTTCTGGGATTTACATATTAATGAACTGAAACCTGCAACCCATTCTAGAAGATGAAAGATTTAACAACAATCTGGGTTTGTTCAATTTCTCATTTCAGTTGCATGATACTATAATCTTTTGCTATAAATTCTGTGATATGGTCTTATTCTCCACAATCACCTGATGAAGGAACAGCACTCCGAAAGATAGTGCTTCCAAATAAACCTGTTGGATTATAACCTGTTGTTGTGTGATTTTAACTTTGTCCATCCCGGTCCAACACTGGCTCCTCCACATTATGATGCAATAGGAAGATTAGAGCCTGGAATTTATCTGAATACAAAACAAAAACACTGAAAGAACTGCAGATGCTTGAAATCGGAGACAAAAACAGAAATTGCTGAAATGCTCAGCAGGTCTGGCAGCATCTGTGAAGAGAAATCAGTGTTAACATTTTAGGTCTGAATATCATATGTTGTGGTATATTGCCTTGGTTATATAATAATCAGTGTTATAAAGAAGTCCAAGCCTGCAGACCATTCTTAAACCAAACAATATCGGCAGCAGAAGTTGCCCATTCAGCCTATTGACATTGCTCTGTGATTTGATGAGATCACGGCTGATCTAATGTCCCTCACCCCACCTTCCTGCCTTTTTGACATTACCTTTGATCTCCTTACTGACTAAAAATGTCCTTCTCAGCCTTCTTAATGACTCATCCTTGATAGATCTCTGTGGTAAAGAATTTTATAAATTCATTACTCTCTTCAAGAAGAAATTCCTCCTCATCTGTCTCCTAACTATGCCAGCGTTGCTCTGAGATTGCACTCTCTGGTCCTAGACTCTTCCCATAAATGGAATCAACCCCACCACATTTACCTTGTCAAGTCTTCTAAGAATCAATATGTTTCAATATGGTCACCTGTTATTTTACTAAACTTCATTAGAACAATCCCAACCCATTCAACCTCTGTGCATAATAAACTCTCCATGCCTAGGATCAACCCAGTGAACCTTCTGTGGGCTGCCCACAATGCCAATGTATCTTCCCTGAGATAAATGGACAAAAACTATTCACATTATTTTAACTTGCGTTTTGTATAATTTAAGCACCACTTTCTTATTTTTATACTCCATTACCTTGAACTAAAGGCCAATAATCTATGTGCCTTTCCTGTTACCTGCTGAAAATAGATGTTAACCTTTTGTGATTCCTTGCCTTGTCCTTTACCAGTGTTGAGAGTGGGGTGCTGGAAAAGCACAGCAGATGAGGCAGCATCCGAAGAACAGGAGAATTGACATTTTGGGCATAAACCCTTCATCAAGAATGAGCAGCCTCTTCCAAGGATGCTTCAACCCAACTGCGAAGCCTCTTCTAAGGACGCTTCAAAACCACTGCAAAGCCTTTTCCAAGAATGGCCTCGGATGCTGCCTGACCTGCTGTGCTTTTCCACCACCCCACTCTCGAGTCTGATCTCCAGCTTCTGCAGTCCTCACTTTCTCCGAGTTGATTTCTCCTTTACCAGTCTGTTGGCATAAAACCATGTGACAAATGATTATGGAAGCGATGGAGTCCAATGCTTAGAGATATGTGCCAGCTGAAAAGAAAATTCAGGAAACCGACCTGAAATTGTTTGGAGAATAACAAAGTCAAAAACATTTTTTCAAATAGTAAATATTATCGGTACAGCTTGTGGAAATGGTAACAGCTTGAAAAGACACAGAGCTGAACAACTGAAATGAAAGGAAAAATGTCAAACAGAAAACCCCTGCAGAAAAATCACAAAGATGACTGTAAGTCTGAATAAAAGCCTTGAACAGTCAATGATAGGGGGCACAAGATGCTTTTAAAAAAATACACAATGAGAAAAGTAGCCAAGAGCAGCCAAAAAGGATAATTCTAAATTGAGAACCCAATGACAAAAGGCTGATTACTGGATATCCAGAGCAGATTCAATAGCTTAGAGGAAGGAAAAACAAAAACAGAGTGTTTTCCTACCTGAGAGATTATACTGGGAAATAGAATTAAGACTTCGAGCAATGACTTGACAGTTTCTGAACTATTTTCTCGAAGACTGGGTTAACAACAAGTGAATTAGGAATACTGTTTATGGGAAAACTTGAGGTAACTTGAGTGAAAAGGTCAGAGATTTTAAAAAAAATTGTTGAGATTTGAAGTCTCAGAGTGCTCCCAATGAAAATAGTTCAATCCTTATTTCAATTATTTAGCCAAGAGGTGCCAACTTCCTTTCAGCAACCACAGCTTTATTGATCTTAATAATTAAAAACCCAACATATCATTGATAAATAAGAACATGAATCTAATCATGTGTTGTATTTGGCTCAAAGTTAATTGGCATCAATAGCTTCAAAGCAGCCATCTTTGAAACAGTCAAAGAATCATTGGTTCTTATTGATAGACTTAATTTTGAGAAAATTCCTACCCATAGGTCTTTTAGACATCCTTCACCTGCCTTGGAATATCTTCATTCATTTCTCCAAAGATTTATTTTGAACACAGAAGGACTTTTCTATCATTAAAAATTTACTAGTCTTTGATTGACTGATAATTCCTCATTTATTGTGGAATGACACACTTCAGTGGGTTCACCAAGGTCACTTCAGATAAACAAGTGCAGTAGGAGCTCATGGGAACATTTGATTCTCAGCCATCTCTAAACAGTTAGAGGATCTATTAATTGTATTATGTGTCTCATAGACAGTAATGAATGATGGCAACTTCTCTTTCCTCCAGAGATTCCTGACAATCCCTGGCCTCGTTTGGACACGGACCTTTTTATGTGTTAAAGCATTCTTATATCGTCATGGTTAATTACTACTTGAGATGATTTGAGGTTAAAAAACTGACATCAGTGACAAATAAACAATTATGAAAACCCTATGTGAGATATTCACATCTATTGGTATTTTGGATGTTTTTGTTTATGTTATTGGCCCACAGTTTGCAAATGAGATGTTTAGACCATTTGCAAAGAAATTGGGTTTTCAATATGTGAAAGCTCACCCATGTACCCCCACTCCAATGAACAAGCTGTTCAAGCAGCTAAAAATTCATGTTTTCTACACTGCCCAGCTCCCTTACCACACCACCCTGCTCTCCTCAAAATGTCCTCATCAGATTACAACTCAAATTCTGACATTACTGAATAATTTGGTTCCATGAGACAAAAGTAGGGTAATTCAGATTGTTTCCTATAAGAAATATGAATTCTATTTTGGGTTGATGCTGAATTATAATGTGTTGTCCCAACATAATATTGCTTACATTGGTAGGTGGACCTCTGGCTTGGATAAAGGGCCTTCATAGAAAGGGCACTGTTAGACACTAACTGCCTCACAGCACCAAACATATTTCATTCCAATTAAAGGTCATATCTGCCTCAACCATGGTCACTTCATTACATTGTTGCAGGCAACCCACCATCTTTAACATGAGAACAACTTACTCCATTAGAACAAAATCAGGCAACACTAGTGTTGAAGCACCACTTCTTTTGACTCTTGGTTTATTTGGTTAGGCTACTAGATCAATAAAATCTCTGAAATAGGGAAGTTGACATGGGAAAGGAAAGCTCGCCAACTTTACCTTTAGTAATTCTATTGTGTGTCATAGAATTTCTTGTTCCACATACTGACACTGGTGAATCAAGTTAATGTCTTTGGGGAGGCCTGGTAAAAATAAGGAAAAAAATATACAGTAAACATTGTCACCAGAAATAATTTCTGTAACATGTTTGAATATGTATATAGATGCTAATTAATGTTTTGGTCTAAGAAAATATTCTGGAGAGTATGACCCTTTAAGCCTTGTGATAATGCCATAGATCTGTTCTGCATTGGGAATAAACAATATTATGGATGGAAGTTGAAGGAAGAGTAGAGAGAGAAGCATGTGTTGTAGACTGAATAGCATTATGGAAGTAGAGTTCATGATACAGCTGTTATATTATGTAAAATTAGATCTAGGCATGTCTCTGAATACTATATGTTGGAGCATGTAATTTTAATATAAATAAACAATGTTGTGAAGAAGGCCCAAGTTTGAATGCCATTCTTGACCTTGTCTTCCCAACCAGTCTATCTTGAACCCAAACTCATAGATGTCGCCATTACACTATATAACAAAAAACTTGTGGATGGATGAGGAATATAATGACCTATAGGTGCAAGTCTCCAGGACTTGTATCAGGCTAGATTATTGCATTCATCAGGAAGGTACTGAAGAACTTGGATTTGCTTTATTATTGTCACATACATTGAAAATTTTTGTTTTGTGTGGAGTACAGACAGATCATAAGAAACAAAGATTACAGGGTGATTGAATAGAATTACGGCTGCAAAACAAGTGCATGTGCTGTCTGAAATGCTGTTTCTCAGATGAGCCACTGAACTAAGTCCCTGTCTGTCATTTGACAGCAACATAAAAGGTTGCAGAATATTATTCAAAAAAACTAAATTATCGTTCAAACAACAGTGCCAAAGGAAATGAATCGGCCATTTTCCTCTTTGTTGTTCATGGAGATTTGTTGTGTACAAATTGGCCCTGATACTTCCTGATTTACAACAGTACCTATAAACCAAAAGTGCTTTATTGGCTTTAATGTGTTTTCTAATGTCCTGAGATGTAGAAAGAAAACTTGTTCTGAGTGTTCTTTAATACTTGCTCTTCTATTCTATGAATTTGATTGCTAGTAAAATTAATTAAAGTGCTTATATTTGTATCTGTCATGTTTTTGCAAGTTATTAAAAAAAGAGTATTTTTAAAAATCCTACTTTCCCCAATGAAAATAATCACACTTTCATTGTTTATCCTCATGAATTAGGTGTGAAAAATTTACTTTTCTCTGTTGATAATTTCTTGTAAAATGGCACATCAAATTGAATACAAGTGTAGTCTTCAGATAAAATCTTGTGGACTGCAAGGAATAATTGAATGCCTTAACATTATCCACATTTTAGCCTGGTTTTGAGTGATATTTTGATTTGCTACAATAACATATAGCTTGTAATTCTGTAGTGACTGCAGTTCAAAAAGTACTTCATTGGCTATGTATGGATTGGAACATCCTGAAGGAGAAAGTGAGGACTGCAGATGCTGGAGATCAGAGCTGAAAATGTGTTGCTGGAAAAGCGCAGCAGGTCAGGCAGCATCCAAGGACCAGGGGAATCGACGTTTCGGGCATAAGCCCTTCTTCAGGAAGGCCTCATGCCCGAAACGTCGATTCTCCTGCTCCTTAGATGCTGCCTGACCTGGAACATCCTGAAGTCATGTATGGTGTGATAAAAAATAATATCTTTATTTTATCTTTTTAAAATGGTAAAAGTTTAGCTATTTGAGGGGCCAGGAAGTAGAATTGATCTGAGCTCTGGAATTTGAGAAGTATAGACTGATGAACTAGAGGACATAAAACTGAGATGCTACTACTGGCAGAAAGATGTAATTCCAGAATTGCAGAATGATAACTTTACTTCAGCAGTTTCCATTTTAAATAGAGGCAAACATTTATAATAACAAACCTAACAAAAAGAAGTAAGGTTGTGTAGTGCACAAAGCCATAAAATATTGAATATATGATAGATGCTAAACTTTCCCTAGGTTATAAAATATTTGGCAGGTGAAGTATCTATAATTGTCCCTGTGGCATGATGGTCTGATAAAATTGTGTAGGTGAATCTAATAACATCGCATGCTTTCATAAATGATACGTTTGTTATTTTTCTGCACTTAGCAACCAGCCAAATTCATCCTGTTATTCCAAAATTTCCATAATTATCATTTAGCTATAGGGGAATTCACATAATTTGTGACTTTAATCAACTTGTCTTGATATATATCCTAATAATTATTCAGTATTCAACAACATTAATGTAATTTTGCAATGACTGAAAGTTTTGAGTATCTTTTAGTTTTGATTTGGACAAATTGTGCAAATGTTTCATTTTACCTTTATCGATGCTATGACCTTGTGAGAACAGGTCATGAACCTGCTTTTATTAGTGCTCCCTTTTCAGTTAATCACAACAATTTTTTTTATATTGTTATCATGCGTCAAGTAAACTTCGTCAACCAGGTCAAAAATGGAGAGTCAATTCCAAGATTTTCTTGAGTAAAAGACAGTGAACTTTTATTATCCAAAAGAAAACATGACAAAAACAACACGTGCAGACATGCAGGTAATGAGCTTAAAAAGAAAATGGAGAAGGAAGTTTATCTGGAACACACAAGCGAGTAAAGGCAGTTTTAACTATAGCTTTTTGGGAGTTACAAGAATGAAAAGGCCCAAGTCCAACTGTTTCCTTAATAATGGCAAAGCATTTCCTTCAGTTTGCCAAGAACTGTTGTCATGATTCCAAGTTGCTTTTCTTCAAATGGTTTCTGAGCTTGAAGTTGAGAGTGATGGACAGGCAGAGAGTGTCTCCGAAGTTTTTATTCACATTTTCCTTGTCATTTCTCTGCTGCTGAAAAGTAACTGTTGATAAATGTCCATTTGTATATTCCTGAGTCTTCTCATTGTTTTCCCAGGCTGAATATCTCACAGGCAACCTTTCATCTCAATGTGTAACTTCTTCAAATGTATGAATCAACTGGGAGATACAGATTTTGATTTCAGTGCCCTTTCATAATAATGCCAATTTCAGCTCCGACTAATCTTGTTTGCTGATAGTTTCATGAGCTTGTCTTAACCTAGTCAGGGTCGATAAAGTGTGGGGATGGAAAAAGCACCTGAGGAGCAAACGAGTCGACATTTCGGGCATGAGCCTTCATCAGAACCTAGTCAGGTGATGACAGCAAACATTTTAGGTCACTATTTGTTCTTACATTCAGTTCTTAATCAAATAAAGCCTCTGGTTTCAAAGGCAAATTATGAAAATTGAATATTTCAGTTTGTTTTCATTATAATCATAATACAGGGTATTAAATTATATTTGTTTATACGAAAGTTCTGTAGTTACCTATTTACAACCTTGATCTTTTTGAACATGGTTTGTCGTTCCCATATTTGTCACCTGGATATATTAGGTGGAACTTTTGAGCTAAGGGAAGTAAAATTGACTTCAAAGGATCAGCTGAGTATTATACATGACAGGGATTATTTTTAATTGAAGTTAATGAACCAAATGAACTGGAACATATGCATGAATTTGTGTACTTAGGAGGCATGATATCTGCAGATGGAAGATGCAACAGAGAAATAAGAACAAGGACAGAATCAGAAAGGCCATATTTGATGAGAAGACATGGGTGGAATATTACCAGTGTCTGAGTGATGTGGACAATGGCAAAAGTGTGACAGAATTGGTTATGAAGGTGAAGCAAGGTCGGGCTCAACAGAGAGATCATCTCACTCCATCTTCTCCATTTTTCACAAGCAACATGGTAAGGTTCTTGACTATTATTCAGGTGTAAACTCGTCAAATTCACCCCAATAAACAAGACAATAGGAAAATTTGACATGTAATTCAGACCAAGTATTTGGACCATTCAGTTCATTGCTTGCTCTAAACGACTCCCATGCTGGAAACTGGGTACAAGCATTTCAGGGCACAATCAATGGGCACTGGCCATATGCACCCTATGTTCAAGGACGTTGATATGGGATATATGTCAACCCTAATAACCAACATGGCATTGCTGATCCACATACAACACAGCAAGACAACTCTGATATGAGCCTGGTAATTCTGACTGATGGTGCAAAGCACAAAAAAAAACAAAATAAGACAAGAGATGCTGTGAATATTCAATTGGCTCTGGATGAGCGCCAAGAGAGCAAGTGAAGAGCCTGGAGATGTAGCCTGGTCCAGTGGATAAGCTGGATATATGTCCCTTAATTCACTGTATCCTTGTTGTAGCATTACAATGATAGTTGCCTGTTTAGTCAGAGATATGGCACTGTACATGGAAAGGATCTGTTGGACAAGAAAACCCAATGACTGAAGCAATGCTTATGGGAGTGAATGAACAATTTGTTGGATATAATAAGGAATAGGCAGAGGGACAATATAAGGCACACTTCAAGAGGAAACAAATGTTTTAGAGCTGCTATGGAGAGAAGATTTCAAAGAAAAAGGAACAAAAAGAATATCTCAGTAGGTTAGCTTGAACATTGAAGAATTGTTAGTGGCAATTAAAAGATTGGTGCAGGGTTAACAAATGGAAATAATAGTATGAGCCAAGGAACTATCTTCACAAAGAGCGTGATGATGGGCTTTTCCTGTCTGTTCATATATTTCTTGCTAGTCTTTTATTCTCTTGCTAAATTGTTTTGCTATTGTTTGGTTATGGTAATCTTTTCCTACATTCTAAAAGGTTTCCCGTCTTCTGGCCTATCCATAATCTTTGCAGCTGTGTACACCTTTTCTTTCAATTTGATACCATTCTGAACTTCCTGAGCTACCACAGATGATATAACTGACTTGAGGTATCCTGCTTTCTCAGTAACCTACATCTTGAAGAAAGTTGTTACTAGCTCTTTAAAATATCTTCTCCACAGTATTTCATTTTAAGCTATTTTATAATTTAGTGAATTTTGTATTCATATCTTGTAACTGCCTTTATTTAGGTTTAAGGTGTTAGTCTCAGATCCAGGTGTTACACATTCAAACTGAATGTGATGCTTTCTCATGCCAGGCCATCACTTTTGCAAAGTAGATCCATTACTATGAGGTCACAATTGTATCACATTGAATATCGCAAAGTGTTGATGTGCTTGTTCTTATTATCTCATCTAGGCCTCTTTCTTAGCTTTACTTGTGTATCTGGTAGCCAATGTAGTGCTGAAGGAGGTTAAACCATATGGAACGGGAACATGATAACAATGTAAATTGAGCTCTTTGCATACTTGAAGTTGTTTATCTCAATTCAGGAGATGATATTGAAATGGGATATGGGCACCAGATACATTAATGAGCTGCAGCTTACACTGGTTGGCAAATGGGAAGTCAACCAGCTGAGAATTGGGTAGTCAAGCTTGGAGGTGGAAATATATGATTCAGGTAAGCAATGTTCTGAAGTTGGAAATGGGCAATTCACATCACAGAGCAGATATAAAGTTCAAAGCTCAACTTCGGATCAGAACAGTTTCAGAAATTATGAATCATCGAAGTAAATCCAAGATGATCATTCTTCCAAAAGTCTCCTGGAATGGAAAATTAATCTTTGATTCATTGCTGCAAGCAATCAGCACAGAAAATGATAATGAAGTAATGTTTGCACATTGAAACTTGGACGTGATATATTTGTACATCCCAAGAGATGCTGCTCTTTCATTTTTTATTTGAAATTAATGTGTAGACCACCATCATGCTCAGCACTAGGTCTGTCTTTTCAAGTCAAAGCTGTCTGGCTAGACCATATGGAGCCATACTTTCCCATTTGTACCTGTATGCCAAGTGACAATATATGGACCTTGGGTTGATGTTTCTTTTTGCCACCATGCATCGTAGAGTACAAATTATCTTTAAAGCTTTGCCAGTTTTGCTTTCCTCCACCCTAACTTACTGTTCAAGCTTATTAGCATGTCATAAAACACACAATCTTCCATGAACAAATGCCACCAGACAGCATTAAAACATTTTGCATTAAAAAATCTAAGATATTTGAATGGTAACTTCGTAAACTGAATTCCAAATGTATTAATAAATGTGTATCACAAGAAGTGTTTTAATCAGAGCATCCAGTCCACTACCAGTAAGTTAATTTTAAGTAACTAAAATTGATTTTTGAAGTAGAAATGTATTTTTTTACTGGAAATGATGAATTCATTCTGGAGATGTGACAGTTTTCTATACTTGCCGCACCATATTTTTTTAAACTTGAAGGATTGAAGAGTCTAATTTGTACTTAAAACTCTGAGGTCTTCAAAGTAGCATAAAATGCAGAGACTCCAAACACTGAGTTGCTTTGACAAATCTACACTGATGGCAATAAAGTGTGGAGCAGGAAAGTCACAGCAGGTCAGGCAGCATCAGAGGAGCAGGAAAGCTGATGTTTTGCGTGAGACCCTTCATCGGGACTTTACACTAATAGCATCCACAATAAATGTCAAACAAGTTTGATTCATAGTGGCTTCAACACACCTTTTAACTTGGTTGATTTTTTTGGAACTGAGTGATCCTGAGGGTCCGATGATTAAAATCGGTGGCCAAAGGCTGATAATTGATAATGAATGGATTTTATTTGTTCGGAATAGATCTCACATTGGCAAGGTCACCATTTATTGTCCATTCCTAATTGTCTCCATAAAATCATAATAAATAGGAACAGGAACAGGCAGTTCAGTCCCTTGAGCCTGATCTAAATTTCAATAGGATCATGGCTGATCCAAGAATCCTCTTGGAGAAAGTGAGGACTGCAGATGCTGGAGATCAGAGCTGAAAATGTGTTGCTGGAAAAGTGCAGCAGCATCCAAGGAACAGGAGAAGAAGGGCTTATGCCCGAAACGTCGATTCTCCTGTTCCTTGGATGCTGCCTGACCTGCTGCGCTTTTCCAGCAACACATTTTCAGCCAAGAATCCTCATATCTACTTTGATACCTTTTTCCTGTAACCTTTGATTCCCCAAGTGATCAAGAATCAATCTAACTCAGCCTTCAATATACACGATGATCCTGCGCGATAGCACTCATGGTAAGAAGTTCCAAAGATTCTTAACCCTCTGAGAGAAGAAATTCCACCTCACTCTCACCTTAAGTTAGTGTCCCTTTATTCTGAGACTATGCCCTCTGGTCCTGGACACTTCCAAGAGAGAAACCATCCTTTCACCATTTACTCTGTCAAATCCCTTAAGAATACTAAGTCTTTCAATGAGTTTGCCTCTCGAATGCATAAAGCTCAACCATTTGCTCCTAAGAAAATGCCTCCATAGTAGAGATCATCTTAGTGACTTTCTTTGAACTGCCTCCGAAGAAATGATATCTTTCCTTAAATAAGGGGATCAAAACTGCTCACAGTCCTCCAGATGTGCTCACAAGCATCTTGTACAATTGCAGCAACTCTTATACTCCAACGCCCTTGAAATAAGGGCCAACATTCCATCAGCCTTCCTGATTACCTGCTGCATCTGTGTGCTGCTTTTTTCCGTTTCATGCACAAGTCTCCCAAAGTCCCCTCTGCTTTCTGCAATTTTTCTCCATTTAAGTAATACTCTATTATTTTGTTCTCTCTTTCAAAATGAGCAACTTCAAATTTCCCCAAATTAAATGATATTTCCCATTTTTTTTTCCCTACTCTCATAACCTATCAACATGTCTGTAAGCCATTAGGATCCTTCTTGCAAACTGCCTTTCCACATAATGTTGTGTTGCTTGCAAATTTGGTTTTATTACGTTCACTTCCATTCTCCAAGTCACTAATATATACTAAAAACAGTTATATTCCCAGGAATGATCCCTTTGGAACTACACTGGTCATGGGTCCCTGAAAAAGAATGCCTTATCCCCACTCGCTTTTCCTGCCCATGAACAAATTGTCTAACCATACCAATACACCACCTCCAACACTTTGGGCTTTTATCTTCTGCTTAACTTTTTTTTAGGAGAAAGTGAGGTCTGCAGATGCTGGAGATCAGAGCTGAAAATGTGTTGCTGGAAAAGCGCAGCAGGTCAGGCTTTCCACCTATCGCATTTCCAACGCCCCTCCCCCAAGTCACTCCTCCCTACCTTTTATCTTAGCCTGCTGGACACACTTTCCTCATTCCTGAAGAAGGGCTTATGCCCGAAACGTCGATTCTCCTGTTCCCTGGATTCTGCCTGACCTGCTGCGCTT
Organism: Chiloscyllium plagiosum; assembly: GCF_004010195.1. Taxonomy (NCBI): domain Eukaryota; kingdom Metazoa; phylum Chordata; class Chondrichthyes; order Orectolobiformes; family Hemiscylliidae; genus Chiloscyllium; species Chiloscyllium plagiosum. The sequence continues at coordinate 25,146,102 of NC_057712.1, read as the reverse complement.
TTCCAGCAACACATTTTCAGCTCTTAACTATTTTTTAACCTTGTTAAATTCATTTAGAATTCCAAAGAAAGCACATCGATTGATTCCCCTCTATTCAATCTGGCTTAGATTTCCTCAAAAGACTCCAATAAGCTAGTTAGACATGATTTGATGAAGCTATGCTGATTCTGCTGAGTTAGATTATGATTTGCAAAGTGTTCTGCTATTACTTCCTTAAGAAGTGATTCCAATACTTTTCCAACAATTGATGTTAAACTAATTGGCTTGTAGTTACCCATTTTCTGCCACCCTCCCTTTTGGAATAGGGATATTACATTGGCAGTCTTCCAACTTTCTGATATATCTTCAGAATGCATGGAATTTTGTAAAATTACAGCCAATGCATCCACTATCTCTGTCGCTACTTCTTTTAGGTTCCTAGGGTGCAAGCCATCAGGGCCCTTTCTGCCTTTAGCCCCATTAGTTTTACTAATACCGTTTCTTTAGTGATGGTAATGGCATTTCACTCTGTAATTTTTAGTATTCATGGAATATTTGAAGTATCTTCCATTGTAACACTGATGCAAATATCTGTATAACTACTTTGCGATTTCCTTTTTCCCCAAAACCATCTCCCCGAATTCATTTTCCAAGCTCTTATTGTCAAATTTTATATTCATTGCTAATTGCCCTTGATATTTGCTTCTTTCTCTTTATTGTCTTTTTAGTTCTCCTTCGCTGGATTCTGAATTTATCTTAATCTTCAGAACCACCTCTGATTTTTGACTTCTGATATGCTTTTTCTTTAAACTTGATTCTCTCCTTAACTTTCTTGGTTTGACATGATTCTTTATTCCTCTCTTAAAAACATTTTTCCATACTGGAATGTATTTTTGCTGAGAGACATGAATTACCTTCTTAAATGTCTGTCACTGCTTGCTTTCTGTCATTTCTGCTAATTTATCCACACAGTCACTTTAGCTTATTCTATCCTCATTTCATTGTAACTCTCTTCATTTATATTAAACAAAGTTGCTTCTGACTCAAGTTTTTCAGTCTTAAACTGGATATTAAATTCTATCATGTTATGATCACTATTTCCTAATCTTGTCCCATTTGCCAGCACTTGGCCTATATCCCTGTCAAACCCTTCTTATTCATATACCCATCCAGATGCTTTTTAAATGTCATAATTGTACTAGCCTCCAACACTTCCTCTGGCAGCTCAATCCATACATGCACCACTCTCTGTGTGAAAAAGTTGCCCTTTTGGTCCCTTTTAAATTTTTTTCCCTCTCACCCGAAACCTATGCCGTCTAGTTCTGGACTCGCCCACCCCAGGGAAATGACCTTATTTATCCAGGCCCCTCATGATTTTATAAAACATTATAAGGTCACCCCTCAGCCCCCGACACTCCAGGGAAAACTGCCCCAGCTAATTCAGTCTCTTCATGTAGCTCAAATCTTCCAATCCTGGCAACATCCTTGTAAACCTTTTCTGAATCCTTTCAAATTTCACAACATATTTCCGATAGGAAGGAGACTAGAATTGCAAACAATATTCCAAAAGTGGCCTAACCAATGTCCTGTACAGTTGCAACATGACCTTCCAACTCCTATACTCAGTACTCTGTCCAATAAAGGAAAGCATACCAAACGCCTTCTTCACTATCTTACTTTAATCTGAGGTCATTCAATAAAACAGCCTCATTACCCATTACTGGCTCCAAGAAAGTCTGTTTTCTTATTGCCTCCACAACATCTTGCTCTTGGAAACTGTTATAAATGCATTCCATGAATTTGTTGCCATAGATACACTTTCCAATTTGATTAACCCAAACAACATGAAGATTAAAGCCATCCATAATTATTGCTCTATTCTTTTCACATGGTCCTACTATTTATTACTTTATTGCCTTTCCTAAAAAATGGCAACAGTTTGGCAGTCTGTACACTACTCCTCCCAATGTCTTCATCAACTATCCACATTTCATCTCTTATTAACAGTGCTACCCCATCATTCCTGTCTTTCCCAAAAGTCAAATATCCCAAATGTTTCCAATTTTGATATCCTAGCAACCATATTTCTGTAATGGCTATGAAATCACGTTCATTTACCTCAATTTGCCCTGTCGGTTCATCTATTTTATTCCGAGTGCTTCATGCATGAAGACACAAAGTCTTTAAATCTGTTCTATTATTGAGTTTCCCTACATGTTTAAGTTCCCTGGTACAATATGACATTCACACATTCCATCCCTTCCTTTTATTTTCTGGTAACAACTAGCTCCAGCACTAACCTGAAATCCACTCTTCTCCATTAACTTTGATTTTCTAATTTTTCATTCAGTTGTGCCCACGAACCCATTTCCCAAATCCAACTATTTATTTGAAAGCCCTATCTGCAGCCCGAGTTATGCGTTTCGCCAAGACTCTTGATCTCTCAGAACAATTCCCTCTTTCCCAGTACTAGTGCCAATGTCCAGTGAATTCAAATCAATTTCTGCCAGATCAATCTTTATTCTATGTTTACTTCTTTAATCCTTGTTAACCCTGTGCCAATTAATTTGTGGCTCTGGTAGAAATCTAGAGATTATTACCTTTTTGGTCCTGCCTTTTAATTTAGCCCCTAGTTGCTCATTTCCTCAGCAGAGCCCCTTTCTTCAGTCTGCCTATATTGTTGGAACATATGTGGACAACCACTATTGGATCTTTCCCCTCCCACTCCAAGTTCCCCTGTAACCCTTGAACCCAGGCACCAGGCAGGCAACACAGCCATCATGACTCTCGATCTTGGCCACAGAGAGCAGTTACAATTACAATTACATTTCTCTTTTGTCCCCCCCCCAACTTGATTGGTTTGATGGTCAGTTTGCTCACTCTCTCAGCAGCTCCCACTCTCATTCACACTGGGATCAAGAATCTCAAACCTGTTAGACAAACTCAAGGGCTGAAGCACGACCTCCTGGATTCATTTCCTTGCCTCGCTCATACTCACACCCTCCTGTCCCTGACCACTGACCGAATTTAAGATAGTTAATTTACGGGGTGTGATTGCCTCCTGAAACACAGCATCCAGGTAACTATCCCCCTCCTTGAGGTGAAGCTCAGACTCCAGCTCATCAACTCAGAGCTGGAGTTCCACAAGCAACTGACACTTGACTGGAGATCTGGTCACTATGAACCATAATGAGGTCCATCAGCTCCCACATCATGCAGTACAACATATCACCTAGCACTGCATCTCTTTTATTTATTCTTTTGGTTTTTTTGTATTGTTTTATGTAATTATTCTGTAATTTTAAAAAAAATCCCTAATGGTCTTTTAGGTTTTAATCTGTAAAATATTTCCTCTGTTTCACTTAAATCAGAAAGCACTTATAATCAATAATCAAATTAGTAGCAATTTGCAAACCTATGGTTTTCCTGTGATGTCACTCTTTGTTTTGTGTCAGGCCCCTGTTCCTGGGTCAAGAGTGTGTTGCTGGAAAAGCACAGCAGGTCAGGCAGCATCAGAGAAGCAGGAGAATCGACATTTCAGGCATAAGCCCCTGATCTTGGGCTTCAGTTTATGCTGTTAAAATACCTTTCGAACTGTGAGACAAACAAGCAAGCAGAAAGCACATTTTCCTTTCTGCACTGAATTCTTACGCTGCTGCAAAATCCCCAAACTATATATATATGCTCACTTTACTGTGCCTCCTTCTGGATGTAATCTCTCCTTACTGACTGTGAAAAGCCTTGAGACATAGGTAGTGAACCATCCTCCTGAAATGCAGCAAATGTCATAGATAGATCCAGTGTACTTTAAGGGAGAGAGTTTTGACAGTGTTGTGCTAATGTTTGCTTGATAATCTGGCGCTAGCACACAATTTGGATTTTTACATATTCTTTTTGAACTTGTCTGAAGGCACCAAACAAGATTTGCAAGTTTGAAACTTAAATGCTGATTGATCTATTCACTGCTTTTGCTACAAAGACTGTTGTTGCTGTTCCTGGCCTCATATCCTTCTCAAATTCATTCTTTCCACAAGGAGGGCCCCCCTCGCAAAATGCAAGGGGCCGCCTTGGTCAAGTCCTTCGTTTCTCTTTGCTGTACATGCAGTTGCTGCAAGTGAGGTGCACAGATTTCCTGTTACATTTGTTTACAAAACAACTGCAGGTCTGCTCCAAAGTAAATTAACACCCAAAACATTTTAAGATCTCTTGAGAATGAATAGGGTGCAATTAAATGTGATTTATCTATCTTGATTCAGTGAAGTAGTGGCACTTCCATCTCTGAGGCAGAAAGTTGTGAATATAAATTTAATTCCCATGCTTGAGCATCGTCACCTTTCAATTTTCTGGGCCAATTTATCTGTGGACAGAATATTGAATCAATTGGTTTTTTTTTAAGGTTTTGCATACTCTCATGGTTTATTCATTTAAACAGGAAGCATTATGATGTTAAATATAGATTGTTTCTCTCAGAAATGAAATAAACATTAAATAATTTGTTAGCTTCTCCAGCAACTGGGAAATAACAGTCACCAATTATGTTGCAAAATGTCTTGTGCTGCTTGTTTGTGAACGGGGCCTAAGAAGATGAAAATCAGTTTTTGTCTCATGTGGTATTAAGTTCATACCTTTTAATCTTTCCCATTGTCTCCCGAATTGTACCTTCCCGAGTTTGAGCTTGGCCTCCTAAGGCTGCTAAGTGGGCGGCATGGTGGCACAGTGGTTAGCACTGCTGCCTCACAGCGCCAGAGACCCGGGTTCATTTCCCGCCTCAGGAGACTGACCGTGTGGAGTTTGCATGTTCTCCCCGTGTCTGCGAGGGTTTCCTCCGGGTGCTCCGGTTTCCTCCCACAGGCCAAAGATGTGCAGGTCAGGTGAATTGGCCATGCTAAATTGCCCGTAGTGTTAGGTAAGGGGTAAATGTAGGGGTATTGGTGGGTTGTGCTTCGGCGGGGCGGTGTGGACTTGTTGGGCTGAAGGGCCTGTTTCCACACTGTAAGTAATCTAATCTAATCTTAATCACATTTCCCATAGCTCTATATGGATAACCCTTATTACTTAGCCGCTAACCTCTAGTTTATTATGAAAGGTTCAAATGCAGATGGCAGGATGACTTCCTCAGAATGGATGCCTTGTGACTGTTGCCAAAATACAGAGCACTGTATGTTGTGCTCCTTATGGTTCACACTTTGGCTGCATGTTGAGACACAACAGAGTAGGTTTGAGGCACATTCAAAGCAAAGTGCATCCAGTCAGTGGGCCCCTGCATTCCTTACAGAATTCTTCATTCACTTTGCCTCCTTGTCTTGACAAGTGATAATGACTTGAAGTTATTTACCTTCACATTGAGGACATTGTGAACTTTCTTCCACTATAGTGCAACAATAAGTGCAAAATGTTGCTCGTGCCTCTAAAAGCAGCCTGGAACAATCCAGCTGTATAAAGCCATGGTAAAATTCACAAACATGACCTGCTTTGAGCCTCCCCTTAGGTATCAAGATAGAGAAAAAACTTGCTCTAATGCTTTCTTCTGAAAGTATTTCTTTTCTGCCACCAGCTCCATCATTTGGCAACATGTCCTACTCTGTGTGGCCTCAATGTATCCTCCCTGTGATTCTCTGTTCCATAAAGAATGATTGATTGTTTGTGCACCCCTATATAGAAACAATTGGTATGTGCAGAAGTGTTGAGGTCAACAAGAAATCCTTCAGTACACATCACAGCATTCTTAGCAATTTTTGAAATTTGAAGCAACTACAAAAACCATCAAGAATTGTTGTAGTTATAGGCATACCACAGCCAGTGTCAGCATATCTTGGTTAGCAGAGAGCTAGAAACTATTAAATATTTATTTTAGGTATTTTCTAATCAATGCTGTTCTGAAATGTTATTATATACCTCTGCATCAGGTGGAGAGTAGAACCCAGGTCAGTGGACTAGAGGTTGGGGTACTACCATTGTGTCATAGTAGCTTTATAAATATTTCTTGCATTTTTATAGTATTTACCAGGTCGTGTGTTGGAAGACCTTCGTCAGAACCTTTATCAGGTTCCAGCAACCTATGATCTTATGTTACTGATGGTGCAGTCGAGCAATTAGGACAGTAGCAATCAACCCCTTTGTACTACAAAATGGTTAGAGTTATATCAACAGCCAGAAGGTATCAACTGGGAACTACCTTGTTTGTTGCTAATTATGTTGGGTGGCATGGTGGATCAGTGGTTAGTACTGCTGCCTCACAACACCAGCATCTCAGGTTTGATTCCAGCCTCAGGCGACTGTCTGTGTGGAGTTTGCACATTCTCACCATGTCAGTGTGGGTTTCCTCCTGCAGGCCAGGTGAATTGGCCATGTTAAATTGCCCATAGTGTGACTTGCATTAGTCAGAAAGTGGGTGGATTACTCTTTGGAGGGTCAGTGTGGACTCGTTGGGCCAAATGGCCTGTTTCCACACTGTAGGGAATCTAATCTAATTATTTTAAATAACATGGAGTAGGGTATTCTTCAGCTATTTACTGACATGGTGAGGGATCAACATGCTCCAAATGTTGTCCACAGTAAACTGATTTGACATTTGGTGTGTTTTATGTTAAAAATGTAAGTGTACTTCTGTCATTTTATACTGCTAAAGGCATTGAAAATATTCCCAAAGAAGTCTAATTTTGCATTAACAATCTCCTTACTCACAGATGAGAATGGTAACACCTAACACTCATAGGAAGCAGATGCATAACATGACAGTTTCACTTGATGAAAAATTGCTAATGTGCCAGCATAGATCTTTGGTGCTTTACTAATTAAAAATATTTTACCGGAGGATGCCTTTTGCTTGCCCCATCAACAAATTCCAATTTGTTGATTAGGAACAACATTTGTTCCCCTATAAAAGCTTATCACTTATTGCAGCAGAGTTGGAACTGAATGATTTGCTCCCAGTTAACAAGCTCTTCCCCACAACTATTACTTGCAGACCAGCGATGAGGTATGACTGCAGCAAAAAGCATCATTTAACATCAAGATTCCGGTTTGCAATTGATCTTTTGATTAGTTTTGTTTCTGTTCAAATAGTTAGAAATATATTAAATGAATTCTTTATTAATGCAATTGATATGAAAACTGGTTGATATCCTACTATATATAAGTTGTGTGTAGTGACTTAAATTTCATCTAGTTTACAAAATACAGTATATCAATTACAAAATTAGAACACAATTGCATTTAACATAATTAAATTTAACACTATTAAATACAATATTATTGCATCGGATTTTTCTGCACTTTAATTTCTTGATTCCATGTGTTGAAATTCAGCAGACTGGGCATGAGCACATGGATGGACAATTTCAGGACAGCAAACAAATGCTGCTATGTAGTCAGGTTGTAACACATAATTTAAAATCGTTGTGAAGCAATCAGCTAATCACAGTGACAATGAACTTGCATAGTGTAAACCAAGCATTAAAGCTACTAATTCAGTGTAATTTAGATGTTACTGCCCAAGTTGACTCAGTAGCTGTGAGTGACTCCCTCTAATATGGCTGCTTGGCATGAATAAGGGGCCAGAATTCTTTGCATCTTTCAGCACTCAAACAACTTCCTTGCATGCCACACTGTCATTGTTACTCTCGTATGTATTTCCTCTGAACCCTCAAGTAACCTGAATTAATAACAAAACAGAAATTGCTGGAGAATATCAGTGGGCGTGGCTGCATCTGTGGGAAGAGAACAGAGTTTACATTTCAATTCCAGTGACCCTTCAATGATAGCTTTGCTTTAAGCAATAAATATGTGGTTCTGCCCACCCAGTATAGACGAATGCACAGTCTAGGGGAGGATGAGTGAACTGACCACAGCACCATGATCCATAACGTCATTCAGGTGGAAGGGAGCAAAGAAACATGTCGCAGTCATAATATAGTTAATAGAGCAGATGTTGTTTTCAATTTTGGTAGAACTAGGATGCGGAGGCGCTGGTGTTGGACTGGGGTGAACAAGGAAGAGAAAGTGAGGACTGCAGATGCTGGCGATCAGAGCTGAAAATGTGTTGCTGGAAAAGCGCAGCAGGTCAGGCAGCATACAAGGAGCAGGAGAATTGATGTTTCTGGCATGAGCCCTTCTTCAGGAATGAGGAAAGTGTGTCCA
>NC_057712.1:25087392-25137791 GCF_004010195.1 Chiloscyllium plagiosum | reverse complement strand
TTCCATTTCTTGCGGTTGCAGGGGAAGGTGCCAGGAGTGGAGGTTGGGCTGGTGGGGGGGTGTAGACCTGACGAGGGAGTCACAGAGGGAGTGGTCTTTTTGGAACGCTGATACGGGAGGGGAGGGAAATATATCCCTGGTGGTGGGGTCCATTTGGAGGTGGCGGAAATGACGACGGATGATACGATGTATATGGAGGTCCACTGAAGATGTTACCTCGTAGGGTGACGAAACATCTGGAAATGAACCTTCCAGCTCAGCGAGCAAACCTACATCAAGAACCTCAACTTGAGCTACAAATCTTCTCAAAACTTGCGATGAATGCCAGCATCACTCTGTACTTACTAAATTACCTTCAAGTTGATATAAATTGCAAAGTGAGATTTTAAATTTCCAACTGATGTTTTTTTCCACCATATCACATTAATTTAAATTAATAATTTATAACTGGACTGAAATGTCAGGGGTTTACCTTTATAAGGAAGGTTTGGACCTGCTGGACCTGTATCCATTGGAGCTTAGAATAATGAAACATGATCTTTTTGAAGCAGCTAAGATCTTGGAGGAAATTGGCAGGGTCAATATTGAAAGGATTTTGTTCCCTTGTGAGAGACAAGAACTGTGGAACACCATTAGAAAATTAGATGTCACCCAAGGATGAAGACGTTTTTTTTCTCTGAAGCTTGTGAATCTTTGGCATTTTGTGAAGAGTGGAGGAGGCAGGATCATTTAAAACTTTTAAGGCAGAGATAGATACATATTGACTAATAAGGAAGCCAAATGTTATCAGAAATAAGTAGGAATGTAACATTGAGGTCACAGTTGGATCAATCATGATCTTACTGAATGGGGAGGACAGGTTTGAATGGCAGAATGGCTGTTCCTGCTCTGAATTGGAAAGCTTGTATGTTGCTATTATAGGACATAATTAAGAAGTGAATTTAAATTAATTTTGATATTGATGTAACAGTGTTCAGCATGCGACTTGAGCTACATCTCACCCACTACACTCAGCAACAGGATACCAAATTTCCTGTTGCTGAATGATTTAGGCAAAGTTCATTTTATGATTGAATTTTTACAATGCTATAATTACACTTGTTCATCCTTTAAATATAAACACGTAAGTTTATATTATTACATCATTTCAGTTGGTTTTTTTACAAACTGTTATTCATTCTTTCGTAATTTTGGTATATCTGTTGTTTTTACAAAAAAAGAAAGCTATTAACTGAATATTTATTATTCGATTTGACTTCAATGATTCCGACATATAGGGGAGGATTAGATGAACAGATTAAGCTTCAAGTATTTCCTGTGCACATATACAGCTGTAGAATTCCTTGCCTGAATATAAACAGCTTCTGATTGGCCTTTTCATTTCCTTTGCACATTCCAATGTGCAACAGCTCGTGGAAGCTGCCAGTGCTCCCTCGCTGACTGAACTCCAGCCAGCAAGGATTTGCCTTTCCGTTGGTGCATGTTCATGCCTCTGCTAGTTCATAGCAGCGTGGCACCATCCTACCCATTAAGCAGTCTGAGAATCAGTGGCAGTTGTAAAGCTCAATGCTAATGAATCTGTTGCTGAGATCTGTGTCTTTATGTCATTGATGCCGTGTTGAACTTGAACTTGGCCATAACCATACTTCTTGCCCTCAGGTAAGAACAATAACAAAGCTGAGATATATGTTTTAGAACTGCAAACAACACAGCAGATGTTGTATTTGGAAAATGTGTGATTGATAAATGCAGATTGCTTTCAGACTAACAATAAGTAATTGCACAGCAGAATATGAAAAATGAATTTCTGCTTTTAGCCGATGAATACAAAAGTGATATCAGTTGCTGAGCAATTTTTATCAGGTAAAGGTAAAGCAGACTTTTAAAGTTCTAATTCATCTTTTACTAGTGATGTTGTCTGATCAGTCACCTTCAGTTATTTGAAGGAAGCAATTGTGTTAAACTAGTATGAAATCTAATTGAAGTAACAGTTATTAGTATACAATTTCCCTCCTATTTAAGGTTTTTTTTTCCTTTGCTGAATCTCTGATTTGCAGTTTCCGCCTTTGCACTTTATGGTGATTTATTTTAAAAAGTGTCTCAAGTCAAACAAAATAAGTTGTCATTAGGTTGAGTTGTCTTTAGCAATGATCCTAACCAGTAATTTGATGGTCCTTTTCTTAGCAGGCTTCCGGCATTCAGGTTTGCTATTCTGATTCAAGAAAGCTCACTACTCTTTGATTGAAAAGACTCATTGTCCTTCAACATTTGGATCAGAGGAAGTTTTTACATTCTCCAGAGTAATCCCTGCAGTTACAGAGTTGGGTTTCGAAGCAGGTCATAGATGAAGAACACTAAAATTATTTAATTGTCAATTAGATGCTTTAGTGTAGAAGTTGCAGAACTTCTCTGGATTGATGAGGTATGGCTATTTTATCCATGTCCATATTGTACTGTAAACAATCTCCAAAAGAGTAACACAAATATAACTAACAGAATTGAAATATTGAAGAAGTAACTGAGGTAGTGTGTGGAGGAACCTTATCAGTGCTGTGCTTATGGAATTGAAGTTAGATTATTGACCTAGTTATAAGATTTGTGAACTAATAGAAAATGAGAAAGTAGGGTAAGTGATTATGAACTTAAGTGGACAAAAGTGATTATTTGTGTCTCATAAGGATCTGTGCTGGGACATCAACATGCATTACCTTTTAACTCAAAGTGTTAGGCCACATCACATCAAAGTTGATCATTGATGGAATGTTTGATAATGTAGCAGGTATCGTAAATTGGAGCCCCAACTTTACAAGAGATTAAGAGCTAGATTTTCTGAAGAGTTGCAATCTTGCACAGATTGCCATTTCAGTCCGTGTTCACGCAAAGAGAGAGCCCCACATTTCTGACAGGAGGTTTGATCAAAGCTCATTTAGAAATGCGGATTTGTACTTCCATTCAGACAAGTCTTTTGTAGAACAGTCGAGGGAAAGGCAGATGTTGCCTCCTTTTTATCAGTAATCAGGTGCCATATTCTGTAATTTAAAGGTTTAGCATCACAGACACCACTTTGTCAGCTGCTTTGAAATGACAAGTACATTCAGTAAGTGTGAGGGAAGGGAGTAAGGTGCTAGATAGGTCGGGGGCCAGGTAAGAATGGACAATGCGAGTGATAAGGTGTTTAGGGTCAGTTGAGTGGTGGAAGTTATCAAGTCCAATTGATGGGGTGCAGTAGTGAGCAGTTGGTGCTGTGTCCTGGGGGAGAGGGGTCATTTTGTTAGCGTCTAAGGGATGTAAAGATCTGTGAGAAGTATATTGAGGATTTGAGGACTAAGCTGTAGCTCAGTTAAATAGTTATTCAGGAGTTAGACTAGATACTTAATAGACTAACATTTCTTGAATTGCTTAGTTACTTGGCACAGTGGCTCAGTGGTTAGCACTGCTGCCTCACAGCACCAGGGACCCAATTCCAGACTCGGGCGACTTTGCAAAGTTTGCATATTTTCCCTGTTTCCACATGGCTTTCCTCCAGATGTTCCAGTTTTCTCCCACAGTCCAAAGATGTGTAGGTTAGCTGGGCTAGCCATAGAAATGCAGGGTTATAGAGGTAGGGAATTGGGTTTGGTGGGATCCTCTTTGGAGGGTCAATGCAGACTCAATGGACTGAATAGCATCTCCCTCATGTAGGAATTTAATGATTCTACTTCACTACAGTGGAGCCTTCAGAATTTTAAAAAAATTAAGTGATATATTCAGAAGGTTTTGGGCACAAGGGGGTAGCCCATTAGGATTTACATTTTCCTAGGCAATTACTTGGAGTCTGCTATGATTAGGATTCTGCAGGGTCCCCATGCACAACCTTCATTTGTGCTTCAGAGCAGCCATCAGCCTAAAATCCAGGCCTAAATGATTGGGCATAACTCCATTTTAATGCAGCTAAATATGAAGTCATCCATTTTGGACCAAAATGGGTAGGTCCATGTAATATTTAAATGGTAACAACCTAGGAACAATTGACATTGCGACTAAATATAGGGATCGAGCACAAATAAATTAAAAAACTAATAGAATGTTAGCCTTCATAGAGTGCAAGAATATGTAAGAGAAAATGTTTTGCTGGCATTAAAATAAAAAGCCCTGGAGCACTTGTACAATTCCAGTCATTTTACCCTGCAAGTATATGTTTATATAGGAAGGAGTATTACAGAATATTGCGAAGGCTCCAAGAGTAAGAACGTGAGAAGAGAAAATATCAAATGTAGAAAGTTAAACTGAGATTTGATTCAAGTTATTAGAATTTTGAAAGAAGCTGGTAAGAAAGAAGAGGAGAAGCTTATTCTTGTGGGAGAGTCAGGAAGAAGGGGATATAACTTCAATCTCAATCAGAGCAAAGACATTCAGAGAGAAAGGGAGAAACACTCCTTCACACAAAGTGTGATTAATGAATGAACCTATTGCCCAACAACCATTAAATAAATTTAATCCTTAAATCAGTACATTTTACTAGCTAGGGGTATCAAGCGATGTTACATGAATGGAGTTAGAATCTGTTCCTCTGTTGATAATATGATTGGTTGAATGCACTGAACTTTATGTCCAATTCTTTTATTTATTGTTAAGGCAAGTATTAACTTGTACATTTTAAATGGGCTGTGATCAGTACAGAAAGGAACGCTCTGTGCTATTAGTAACAGCACCCATAGTAATTATTAGGTTTTTGTGTCGATTGGACTGTAAAATTAGAATTCTTTCAAGTCTGCATGCAAGCTTATCTAGAAGTTCTCATTTGCTTTTGAACTCATGAAACATTTGAGGCTGAAAATAAGTTTGCACCATTATTCAGGTGCACGTTTCATGATTTGTAAGCTGCCTCGACTAGTTCTAATGGGGAAAGAAACTCATAGAGGCTTGTGCTAGAGTTTTGGTGGTCATATAGGGCCATGCTTCTGTTGCAAATCAACCTTTCTCTGAACTCTGTAGAGAATCAAACCCTATTGTACTGATAGCATGTGGTGCAGTCACTCCTCTGTTCTGGAAGATATTGTCTCTCCTAAAGAGAAGCTGCAATTAATTCAATAGCATTGCTGCTGAATATTACTGCTGGAATCTTAAGCAAGAAAATGAAGCATTAAAGCAGAGAGAAGGGTGACAGATATGGTAATGATGGCTTAAGTGGCAGTGAAAGAGAAAAGGAGCGATGACATAGTTCACCAGGGCACCAGGAGGTCCTCATGAACAATCCTCAAATGATCATCAAGATCAATTCCCAGCTGTTGACTCTAAGCACTGCCATTAAATGTCTAGTGTCCTCATATAAGTGGCCAAGGTCAGTGGATGCGCCTTCATGTGACACTAAAAAGTGCCCATTTCTCAGTTAAGTGGAAGACAATGTTGTTGCTTTGTTTTGATGCAGGGCACTCAGTGAGGACCCCTGTGGAAAAACAAAGGGAGAGTTTGGTAGGAATACACATTGCCACATTGGACATCTTACCTGGGCTCCTGGACCATTCCCAATCCACACCAAGAATCATGAAGGAGTCACAATCCAAGCTGGCAGAAGGCATCATGCAGAACTTTCCCTCTTTCTGCTCCTGCTCCATCTGTAACCCCTTTACCAGATGGAGCTCTTCTGGGGATAAATGTTCTGCCCTCACTGTGAATATCCTTCCTTGCTGAATCCAGGAACTCACCACCTCCAAAGTCACACCACGTACAGTACTTCTTGATATAATGTAGTAGTAAAGATTCTTCAAACTTGTGACAATTTCAAACTGGATAAATATGTTGTAACAGGGCACCTCATGCACCTGAATACTTGATCTTTGATGGTGATATCCTTTTCATTGGTCCAAATTTAGAATCTGGCATCATATTAGCTGTTAATTCTCTGAAATGTCATGATATCAGTTGCTTTATCACTGCAGAGGATATTTATGTAAAACACCTTCTCAAAATGGCGCACTGCCCTGACTATGCTGAAACGCTTCCCCAGGAGAGTAAGAATTCTGCCTGCAGTGCTGCTGATGTAAATTCTACACCCTTCATCTGCTGCTGTTGTATGTGGAGTTTTCTCTAATATTCATGATTACTGATGGTACATTCACACATTTGGTTTAAAAGGTTTAGTATCTCTGAAGATTGAAATTTAAATAGACAGAAAGAGATGCCATTTTACTCAAGACAACAGATCACTTTGCCAGTTTCATTCTGGATTAAGATGATTGTTTTTTGCACATTTCCACATGGAATGTGTGCATCTTTGGCTGGGCCATCATTTATTACCCAGCCCTGATTGTCTTTGTCTTTGAGAAGGTATTGAACCACTCCAGATCTAATCTGACTACATGGTAGTCAGTTAAATTCACTGTTGAACAGAAGAAAAAATGGTTTCAGTGATTTAGCAAGCACTCAGTTTGTTTCCAGTTTGTTACCTCAACAACTTGCATTGCAAATCAGCACTTGGCAACTGATGGTTGCTAATTCATATGTCTTATTTATTGCATACAATAAAACTCCACTTTTGGAAATTCCTGTCTAGATACTGATGAAGAAGTTTGTTTAATTGAATTAACATGTGATTGAATTAACATGTGCCTATTTTAGTTCTGTTGCCTTAACAAGTTCATTATTATTAATTTATCATGCAAACCTTCAGTCACTTGACATTATCTTGAAGGGTGTAGCTGCAAACACAGCTAAGCATGTATCAACATGTCTTCCCCGTGCTCAAGGATTGACTGTACCCTGGTGATGGATTAACATTTCTCTAAATATGCAACGGCACTCTTCATTTCTTGGATTAACATCTTTACAAAATACCCAGCGAGAAGCTCACCTCAGGCCATGAGTGAGACTGTCAAAGCTAACAAATCACAATTACTGATTTTATCAGCAGGCCCCTGGCTTAAAGCTGACAGATGGTATTTTGTTCCATGCTCCGAAAGTGGATTTGTGAACGTTAGCAAGAGCATGCTGTGGGAACTGGTTAGGGACTAACTATGTGATACCATGGTTTTTAGCCTATAGGATGCCAATCATATTTCAATTGGTAACACTTTTTCTTCTGAGATGTGAACAGCATTGGTTCAAGTCCAACTTGAGATAACTGGCTGTGAAATCTGATAAGTAATGATGGAATGCTCAACTGCCAGATAGGTTATCTTTCAGATGCGATAATACTCACAGATATGTATCTGCCCTCCTAGCTGGACAAAAAAAAAATTCCATGCCATTACTTTAAGGAAGACTGAGAGAGTTCTTCTGCTTAGCCCTGACTAAACAACCAATGACAGTAAAGCTAATTGTAGTGATGATCTATGTGCAAATTGGCTGCTGTAAATCTTATATTACAACCGAGACTACACTTCAAACAATATTTCATTGGGTGTTGTGTGATGCAAGTCTTATTTTTTCACATAGTTTTAGTCAGAGATAACTTAAGTCATATTGAAGTCCATTTCCCCAATTTCTTGGGAAATATTCAAGGATAAAATCATATCCTGCTCACTAAGTTATAATTATTGAATAGAAAACTAAATAATTAACTTAAGAGGTTTGATTCCTGATTCTGTTTATCTTCTGATTGAATTAAAATCAAATAATTTTGAACTTCGTGACCTTAATGAATGTTTGGAAGATACATCAGTGTTGTGCTTAATTCTTTGACTAATGCTTCATCATACAGTAAAACTTCACTGATCTGGACATTTTTGGGTCAAGCAAAGATTTCTGCAGATGAAAGGCAGTTATTCTGAAGTGATTATTTTTGTTTTATAATTCTAATGCAACACAGTATCAGATTTAATAAGTAGTCAATTTTAAGTGTGGCAGACAACACTTTCTTAACATAGTGCCTGTAATAAAGTAAAACATATTTTACTGCAGCACGAAAGGAGACATCTATGTAGTTACCTATCACTTGCTGAAAGAAATGGACTTTAAAGACCATCTTAAATGTGAGAAAAATGAAAGAGCATTGGAAAGGTTTAGCTCAGGAGCTTTTGTCCATTCATGGGATGTAGATGGTAATGGATAGGCCAGCATTTATTGCCTATCCATAATTAATCAGAAACAAGTTAAGAGTCAACCAAATTGTATGCACCTGGAGTCACATGTAACCAGACAGGATAAGCATGGCAGTTCCCTTCTCTAAAGGATATGAGAGAATTAGATGGGTTTTCCAAACAATTAACAATGATTTCATGGTCATGACCTTATTTCCAGATTTTGATTGAATTCAAATTCAGTGATTGTGGGATTCTAATCTGAGTTCCCAGAACATCACCAGGATTCTGGATGAGCAGTCGAGTGAAAATGTTATAGGCTTTCACCTCTCTGTTCTGGTTCCAGTGTTTTGAACCTTGCCAGCTGAAGCCATGTCTAACTGCAGAACAACTTCGTTCTTCCAAACGAAACGGGCGGGGAATATTTGGTTCAGATAACTGGTTGTTCAGATAACTGATTGTTCGGATAACGGATAACGCTTTTACGGGACCTTGAGATCTTGTTCGAATAATCTGAAATTCGGATAATTGATGTTTCGAATAAAATTAGGAGCGCAGAAGAAATCAGAAAGGGAGAAGCAGATTTTGGACTGGGGAAGGTTTCAGATAAGGAGGAAATGTAGTGCACTGTTGTTTTTCAAAAGTGTAATGCAATCACAAGTATGTTGGAGACAACTTTAAGAGATGTAAAATCCAGCCATTAAACTGTCATGGAGGCACCAGAAGATGACAGTTACCAATTGTCATAGAATTACAGAACATTTGCTATGTTTGTGCCTGTTGAAACCCACTTTCCAGCATTTAGATCATGACTCTGCAGGTTACAGCACCTGAGATGCACATCTCAATTTTACAAAAGGATTTTACACTACCTAACTCAACAGGCAAAAAAGACACTTACCCAAAAGATGTAGCATTTTTGTTTCACTTCTGCAGATTAGGGCTCACTGCCAATTATGAGATTGATGTGGGAGGCCTCAGATGCCAATCCTGCCAACTGTCCAGTCTTGGGCGGCAGCTTCCTTTGGACATCAAGCTATGAAGTCAGTCAGTGGGGTTTAAATTAGATCCAGGAGTTCAATTCCAATGGATTTGGTGCACAGAATAATTCCAAACTTTCAATATATAGGCTGGAATTAAAATTACACCAATAGAATCAATGCAAAAGTAAGTCCTGCATAAATCTATTAACAGCATAAATCTATAAATCTATTAAGACTATATCACTTCCTTACGTTGGCTTTGTTAAACGTTTTAAATTGAAACACACATTGATAGTCCACTGGATCAATTTTCAGTTTACTTTACAGTTGTTGTATTGATCATTAAGATATTTTGCCAGCACTGGCATGCTTATGACTGAAGTTCTGTAGATGTTCAATGCTGTAAGAGCCGAACTCTATAACTCGGTGTCATGCTGTTACACTGCTTTGAAATCAGATGCAAGTGAGAAACCAAACCTTGCAAAATACTTGTAGCAAGAAGAAAATGCACAGAAGTGTACATTGCTGCAAAATAATGCAAGGTGCAAGGAAATATGGGTGTCTGGTAACAGAGCTGAATCTCACCTATGTTTAGATAAATTGTCATTTTTGTTGAGATCCTTAGAGTTTCCCCATGGTGATGAAGTTTTCTCATGCTACCTTCCCACACCTGCCTCATTAGTGACCTACCTCACCCTTAGGACACCCCTCTTGACTGACACTTGGCCAATTTTCCAATGTAAGTACTCGCCACACCCAGGATGTACTGACATCCCTGCAACCGGTGCCATATTTGAAAGATCATTGTGCATCAGGTCAAGAGCTGGTAATCCAAAGGTGCATTGCACATTTGTAGACATTCTCCCTGGATATAAGAGGAAAACCTGGAAGTCCTGATGGATGAGGTATTACAGAGGAAGAATGTTTTCATGTCTTCAACCTGACAAAGAAGACCACAAAAGAATTTACTCGGATGTTGCCTGAAATCAAAGGTCGGAGTTATAGGGAGAGATTGGACAAGCTAGGACTTTTTTTCTTTAGAGCATAGGAGACTGAGGGGTGACCTTACAGAGATTTTTAAGATCATGAAAGGCATGGAAAGGGTGAATCCACACAGTCTTTTTCCCAAAGTTGGGGAATCAAGGACTTGAGGGCATCAGTTTAAGGTTAGAGGGGAAAGAATAAAAGGGAACCTGAGGGGCAACCTTTTTACACAGAGGATGGTACACATATGGAAGGAGCTGCAAGTGGAAGTGGTTGAGGTGGGTAAATTAACAACATTCAAAAGGCATTTGGACCAGTACATGGATAGGAAATAATTAGAAGGGCCAAGTGCCGGGAAATGGGGTTAGCGTTGACGATATTTTGTTTGGCATGGACCAGTTTGGACTCGATGACTCTATGACAACAGACCCTGCCAGCCTGCTCTGAGGTTGCCACCTGGATCAGCACAGTCTTCATGACTTAAAGGAGCACTCAGCCATGCAGGAGGAAGCTCAATGACCTTCTCCATTCCACCACATAAGTGCCACCATTTTTCTATGCTACCTCACACTCATTGCATCTCTGCCATTGCATCCATCCCACCACAACTCATGCTTTTGCCCCTCCCTCTGTTGTACACAACATCTTCCGTCACTCGCTCTCACCTACCCCAACCTCTTCCAACTCTATGTTGCTTCTGTCCAGCCTACTCACTTACCTGGATATCTCACCATCTTTTTCCCAACCTGCCCAACCACTAACAGCTGTGCCACTCACTTCTATCTCACTTAATCTCTCCCGTTCTCTCATTTGAGGAGCAAACCGCCCAGGATAGGGCTGAAAGACCCAGGATGGGTGATGGGATGCGGATATTAGTCTTCCCACCCCACAATGAGGAGAGGATGTTGACTCTGGTCAGGAAAGACCAGGACCATTCCTGTGAGGATGCAGAGACCTCTCTGACCTCACAAACAAAATAGAAGAAAAGTTCATTCTTGTGTAACACTCGCATTACCCCATTGCGTGTTTAAAGTTAACACGCCACAACTTTTACACCTGGTAATGACATTGTTGCTTTTGTCTCCTGCAGGCACCAGTGCAGATCCATGGTAATTGCCATCAGGATGGTGGCCCTGCATGACATTATCTCTTCCTCCACCTCTAATGTCTGAGATGAAGCATTGACAATGCCCATATCAGCTCAGACACTCCCTCCTCAGTGGGTATTTTATCTAGATTAGAGCCAGAAGTACCTGCTGGTGAGCACTTCATTGCTATGTCTCTGCAGCTAGTTGAGGAAAAAATGCCCCAGGCCCCTGCAGCCAGAAGGACTTCCAGAGATTCGGCACTTGCTCAGTCCCAGGCATGAGAGGACCCCATGGCTGTCTGTAATTGGGGCCTGAGTCAGCACGTATGGTCAGCCACAGGAGTGGTAATCAGGTTCGTCAAGGAGCTGGGCAATCAAACATAAACCAGGACTGCAACAACATGATTGGGACTTTGCTGACACAGGCACTCATACATCCAGGTATTTTCATGCATGTGTTGCCATGATGAACCAGGTTCAGCTGTGTTAGAGTTCTGGTGGATATATGCACAGGCCTAAACTGCAACATTCCAGCCATTAGTACTCAGCACCAATGGCAAGACATCAGGGGAATGAGGAATCCTGAACTAACTCTAGGTGCCTTTTCCTCACAAGGAGACAGGGTGCTGTCATTCGGCACCTAGACAGAGGAAAAACCAAACAGTTCCCCAAGCAGTCTCCTCTCTCGACACTCCAGAGTTGACTGGGCCTTCCATTTCCAGCTTGCTCCCCTCAGCCTATGGGAAGTTAAACTGAGGGGGGAAAAACTGCCTCAGGTCAGGACACATTCAGCATGTCTGAATCCTCAAGACAAAATGCCTCTAGGGCCACCCAAATCTCCAAGGTCCACATGCTCCACTGTCGGCCTCCACCCAGCTGCAGAACTTGGGATTGCACTGAGCCATACTGGGAGGCAAAGAAAGAAGACAACATTGTAAGGACACATACTTGGCATTGATGTCACGTCATTGTGAATAAGTTTTCTCAGTTGTAAATATATGTCATCTTTTCACCACCATCGATGTGTTTGAATGTCTTTGTCACAACAACTGCAACATTTTAGACATGGAGTCCATCCATCCTTAGAGCTACACAATGTCCCATGTCCAAGGTGTAATATAGGTAAAAACAATGACTACAGATGCTGGAAACCAGATTCTGGATTAGAGTGGTGCTGAAAAAGCACAGCAGTTCAGGAGGCATCCGAGGAGCAGGAAAATCGCGTTTTGGGCAAAAGCCCTTCATCAGGAATACAGGCAGAGTGCCTGAGGGTGGAGAAACCAAGGTGTGATATAAGCAGCTACTGTGCTGAGTTCAAGCTATTGATAAATAAATCGTAAGTGCTATTTTGCCAACTAGGCTCCCTCTTTCTTGGTGGACAAACATTGATAGCACATGATAGACAGTAGAGGGATTCATTCATTATCCCCCATGACATGACCAGCAGCATTTGGGGCTTGGGTCATTGGCTTTCGGATTTCGATTACATGCAGGAAAATAATGCCCACAGTTCACATAGAATATAGTGCTGGTGTTTTCCAAAGTTTAACCAGAGAATGAGTTATGAGTGCTTCTTAATTTCACTCCTGAATGGTCTGGCTCTAATTTTATGTCCTGTGATTCTACAGTAAATGTGTAACTCTGGAAACAAGCCAGTTTCATCTGAATGTGGCTTAATATGAGATGATTTGTATTTGAAGCTGTTGAACCACTGTGGAGAAAGTGTGGCTATGTTCTATCTTCAAAGTTGTACTTTTGTAATGTTAGCATATAATACAGAATTTCTCTAACAGTCAAACATGATGTACATATCTGATCGATGATTTGCATTTCCACTTGTTTTCCTCTTTCTCATGTATTTACATCAATGTATTTCTCCATGAGCGAAATAGCTTGGTTCACTGACTTCATAGTAACCGTAACATAAACCCAAACATATCCTGAAAGAATCCACTGCCCTCAGGGATAGCTTGCTGAACTTCTGATGATTGGAATGAGTTTCTGATATCTAGACCAAATGTTGGTTAAGATCAAGATCAAAATAGTCATAGTTTGTTAAATGATCCATTTCCTCCAGTGACTCTTTAAGTCTGTTATTTGAGGGTTCTGATAACTGCAGATTTGATCCTTTTGGCAGAATGACTTTAAGGAGAATAATGGAGATTAAAATCTTCCAAGCTCCTGAAAGCTGTTGGCAATGGTAAGTCAATTGAGAAAGTATGGCAACGTTGAAAATTAGAAGTCCAATTTTGCACGCCAGATTTTTCATGGTGAGACTAGATTCTCGCTAGTAAGTGGTAGGAGACTTATTTGCATGCTTCATATCTTCGAATTATCTATTCTCAGCTCATTTATGTGTGGTCTACCCTTATATTAGTGGAGATAAACACGATAGTGCCAATTCCTGACAGGAACATACAACCCAGAAACAAGTGTTGGCCTCTGGGCACTTTGGGTCTGCTCTATCATTCCTTGAGATGATCGCTGATCTAACTTTAACCATAACTCTATATTCAGAACTTGTGTCTTCACAGTATTCTGCCATCCCTTGGACATAAGGCCAGGCAACCTGTGATGGTTGTCAGCAGCCATCAGTAAATGGGTGGACATGGAGTTTTTTGGCACTGTGCTATGCCACACTCACAAAACAGAAGCCAGCAGCTTTTGCAGCAAGCCCATTGCATGGGTTTCAAGCAAATGGCCATGTCTCAAGGTTTGAAGAGCAAACCTTATTCAAGTCAAGGGGAACTGTCATCAATAAAGAGGTCCCACAGCAATCAATCAAGAGCAATAGTCAATCTCAGTCCAGGGGGTTTGACATAGTCAGTTGTCTAGGTGAAAGTGATGACTGCAGATGCTGGAGATTAGAGTTGAGAGTGTGGTGCTGGAAAAGCACAGCAGGTCACACAGCATCCGAAGAGCAGGAGAATCGACATTTCGGGCAAAAGCCCTTCATCAATAAAGAGGCTATGAGCCAAGGGGATTGAGAGATAAATGGGATGGGGTGGCACTGGGGGGAAGGTTGTTGAGAGTGCAATAGCTGGATAGGGGTAGGGGTAATGATGATAGATCACAGAGGAGGATGGAGTAGATAGGTGGGAAGGAAGATGGACAGGTAGGACAGGTCATGAGGGCAGTGCTGCATTGGAAGGTTAGAACTGGGAGAAGGTGGGGGGAGGGGAATTGAGGAAAATGGTGAAACCCACATTGGTGCTGTGGGGTTGGAAGGTACTGAGGCGGAAGATGAGACATTCCTCCTCCAGGCAACGGGTAGTTAGGGGGTGCAATAGAGGAGGCCAGGATCTGCATGTCCTTGGCAGAGTGGGAAGGAGAGTTGAAGTATTCGGCCACAGGATGGTGGGGTTGGTTGGTGCGGGTGTCCCAGGGAAGCGCTCTGCAAGTAGGCATCCTGTCTCCCCAGTGTAGAGGAGACCACATCAGGAGCAACGGTTACAGTAAATGACATGTGTAGAAGTGCAGCTAAAACTTTGATGGATGTGGAAAGCTCTTTTAGGACCTTGGATGGAGGTGAGAGAGGAGTGCAGACTTTACAGTTCCTGTGGTGACAGGGGAAGGTGCTGATAGGGGAGGGTGGGTTGGTGGGGGGAGTGGACCTGATGAGGGAGTCATGGAGGGAATGGTCTTTACAGAAAGAAGATAGGGGTGGTGAGGGAAATATATCTCTGGTGGTGGAAATGGTGGAAGATGATGAGATGTATATGGAGGTTGGTGGGGTGGAAGGTGAGGACCGGGATGGGGGTTCTGTCCTTGGATGGGACAGTTGGATGGGTGGGGTTCAAGGGCAGAGATGTGGGAAGTGGATGAGATGCACTGGAGGGCGTCATCAACCACGTGGAAGGGAGAATTGCGGTCTTTAAAGATGAAGGTCATCTAGTGTTCTGTGGTGGAACTGGTCCTCCTGGGAACAGATGTGGCAGAGACAGAGGAATTGGGAATAAGGGATAGCATTTTGACAGTAGGCAAGGTGGAAGGAGGTGTAGTCCAGGTAGCTATGGGAGTCAGTGGGTTTGTGGAAGATGTCAGGTTTGAATCAGTCACTGTTGATGAGAAGGAGAAGTCCAGGAAGGGAAGGGAGGTGTCTGAGATGGTCTAGGTGAACTGATGGTCGGGGTGGAATGTGTTGTGTGAAGTTGATGAACTGTTCAACCTCCTCGTGGGAGCATGAGGTGGTGCTGATGCAGTCATCAATGTAGCAGAGGAAAAGGTGGGTAAAGGTGCTGGTGTAACTGCGGAAGATGGACTGTTCCACATAACCAAGAAACAGACAGGCATAGCGTGGATCCATTTTGGTGCCCACGGCTATCCCTTTTGTCTGGAGGAAGTGGGAGGATTCAAAGGAGAAATTGAGGTAAGGACCAGTTCACCAAGACAAATGAGAGTATAAGTAGAAGCGTACTGGTGGGGTCGTCGGGAGAGGAAGAAACAGGGGGTTTGGAGGCCCTCATCATGACAAATGGAGAGACTGGATGTCTGTGGTGAAGATGAGGTTTTGGGACCCAGGGAAACAAAAGTCTTGGAGGAGGTGGAGGGCGTGGGTGGTGTTCCGACAGCATATAGGGAGTTCCTGGACCAGGGGGGGTGGGAATAGGACAGTATCAAGGTGTGTGGAGATGAGTTTGGTGGGGCAGGAGCAGGACGAGACGATGGGTCAGCTGGGGTAATCAGGCTTGTGGATCTTGGTGGGAGGTAGAACCAGGCAGTGTGGGGTTAAAGAACTATGAAGTTGGAAGCTGTGGTTGGGAAATCCCCTGAGGTGACGAGGTTGTGGATGGTCTGAGAAATGATGGTTTGGTGATGGGAAGTGAGGTCATGGTCGAGGGGGCAGTAGGAGGTTTCTATGAGTTCAGCAGTGTAGAGGTCAGTGCGCAGAACTACCACTTGTCTGCTGATTTGATGGTAGTTTGGGGTTGGAGCAGAGGGAGTGGAGAGCTGCGCATTATGAGGGTGAGAGGTTGGAGTGGGTGAGGGGAGGATGGTGGACAGGTTGAGGCGGTCAATGTCCCAGTGGCAGTTGGAAATAAAGAGATCGAGGGCAAGTAACAGACCAGCATAGGGTGTCCAGGTGAATGGGGCGTGTTGGAGGCAGGAGAAGGGGTTCTCGAAGGATGGGTGGGAGTTTTGGTGGAAAAGGTAGGCCCGGAGGCAGAGGCAGCAGAAGAAGTGTTCAATGTCATAACACGTGTTACATTCGTTGATCTGGGAATGGAGAGAGATGAAGGTAAGGCCTTTGGTGAGGACTAACTGTTCATCCTCAGTGAGGGGGAGGATTGGGGGGATGGTGAAAACACAGCAGAGATGGGAGCCTGGAACCTGGTACAGGATTGGAGCTGGGAGTGGGAGTGGAGTCTGTAACTGGAGTGGGCATGGTAGTAGATGGACCAGGGGTGACACATTTATGGAAGTGACACTCATCTTGGACATCGGGGAAGGGCCAGTGGTGGTGACTGTGGGAGCCACGGTGGGGAGGGCGGTGGTTGTAGACAATTATGTCAGCAGTGTTCAGGTGAGTGGCATCAATGGGGGCTGATGTGGTTGCGACAGTAGCTGCTACGTGGGCAGATGTGGCAGAATGCGTGGCATCGGTGATGGCTGTGGCGACTGCAACAAAGAGAGCGGAAGTGGCAGAATGCGTGGTGTAGGTGATGACGGTGGGGGGCAAAGTTGTCTGCTCAGGGTGATCAGAGTCAGGGCTCCATCATCATTACAGTGCCGGGATTAGAGCGTAGTCAGCCCTGCAGGTCCAGGGGAACCAGTCCAGCGTATAGCAATAAGTTTGTGAGGGAAATGCGCAGAAATCAATCAGAGATCTGGTCAGTCATCCTGATGAAAGGTTCTGACCTGAAATTTCGACTCTTCTCCTCCTCTGATGCTGCCTGACCTGCTGCACTTCTTCCAGCTCCACTCTTTGTCCACATCAATCAGGGTTTTCATCCAAATTCAATCACTGGGTGTAAGCAGAGATTTGAAGGCAATAACTTTCTAGATCTATTGGAAAGAAAATCTCCATGAAAATCCCCAAATTTGACACTTAGCTCCTTGTTGTTAAAATTCAGCATACAGTTTTGAATTAGTATTCCATGTCAAAGTGATAGACCAGCTTTAAAATAGTATTTGTCAGTTATTAATAGCTACATATTTGTATTAAATAATTAGTGGCAACATGGCAACAGACCAACATTCTAATTTGACTTCAGAAACACTAAGTTAGATACGAGTTGTAAAGTAAAACCAATCAACACTCTCTTACAAAAGCACAACATATTTGAGCTTGTGCTAACTTTTGTTTACCTTTCACATGTAGCAATCATAAAAAAATTTGATCTTTTCAAAACTGCTTTGAACATAGAATATAGAAGAGTACAGCACAGTACAGGCCCTTCGGCCCTCAGTGTTGTGCCGGCCTTTTATCCTACTCTAAGATCAGACCAACCTACCTATACTTCATTGTACTATCTTCCATGTGCTTATCCAAGGGTCGCTTAAATGTCCCTAATGTATCTGACTCTACTACCACTGCATTCCACACACTCACCACTCTCTGTGTAAAGAACCAACCTCTGACATCTCCCTTAAACCTCCTTTCAATCACCTTAAAACTATGTCCCCTCATGATAGACATTTCCACCATGGGAAAATGTCTCTGACTGTTCACTCTATCTATGCCTCTCATCATCTTGTACACGTCTATCAAGTCACCTCTTATTCTTCTTTGCTCCAATGAGAATCACCCTATCTCCCTCAACCTTTCTTCATAAGTCATGTCCTCCAGTCCAGGCAGCATCCTGGTAAATCTCTTCTGCAACCTCTTTAAAGTTTCCCTATCTTTCCTATAGTGAGGCAACCAGAACTGAACACAATATTCCAAGTGTGGTCTAACCAGGGCCCTGTAGAATTGCAACATAACCTCCTGGCTCTTGAACTCAATCCTCCTGCTAATGAAAGCCAATACGCAATGCGCCTTCTTAACAATCTTATCAACTTGGGTGGACAACTTTGAGGGATCTATGGACATGAACCCCAAGATCCACTATTCTTACACACTCGGAGAAAGTGAGGACTGCAGATGCTGGAGATCAGAGCTGAAAAATGTGTTGCTGGAAAAGCGCAGCAGGTCAGGCAGCATCCAAGGAGCAGGAGAATCGACGTTTCGGGCATAAGCCCTTGTTCAGGAATGAGGAGGGTGTGCCAAGCTGGCTAAGATAAAAGGTAGGGAAGACGGACTTGGCAATGTCGCACCTTCCCTAGAAGGGTGGTGTTAAACTTATTGCACAAGTATTTCATGTGGCTGAATGATGTTTGCAAATGAGATTGACTTAATACAGGAAAATCATGTACAGTTTGCATGACTGTGCCTGATTTCCATTTTTGAATCCAGTTGGAAGGAGGAATTGTGATGAACAGAGCTACAATGCTATGTATGCTGTTGCTGTTACTGGTGGAGAAATCTAATCAATGTGAGTCATGAATGTGGTAAAATATATTAGTATTAGAAATTCTGCTCCAACTAGGCCTTAATCCATCGTTAGCTGAATAATGTCAATATGGTTTAATTAATTTTCCAAAACTACCTTTATGAGTCAGTTAACGTGGGCATTCTGTCACACTGATGTGGTAGTGTTACTGTTTATATAAATGACTTTTCTTTACCCAGTTGGAAAAATATGGAAATACAAGAAAGGAAGAAATAGGCCAGATTTATGCCATACAGCCCGTTAAGGCAGCTATTTACCACGGTCATGGCTGATCAGACCACGACCTCAACATCTCTTTCACCCTTTTCCTCAATATTTCTGACTTTCATATCATTCATAAACCTGTCTCTTTCAGTCTTAAATATATTCAGGATCTCCATTATTCACTAGGACAGAGATTTCAAAAGACGATGATCCCCACGGAAAAGAAAATTCCAGCTCATCTCCATATTAGATTTAAGATCCCTTGTTCTGAAAGTGTTCCTTCTAGTTTTAGATTTCCCACAAAGGGAAGCATCCTCTGACCTGCCAATCTCCTACAGAACCTGACATGTTTTAATAAATTAAGTTCTCATTCTTCTAAACTTTAAAGAGGAAGATAGACTGAATCTGCTCAATGTTTCTTTATAAGATAATTTAAAAGCAGCATAACTCGACTCTCCAGAGAAAGTTAAATCTTATTCTTTAATCAAATCCACTCAGTGCGCCATCTTTGAACTGCTTCTAAGAGGTGCATCTGTCCTTAAATAAAGGAGACCAAAGCTATATGAAGTGGTTTGATCTCATTAACACCCAGTGCAGTTGAAGTGAGTCATCCATACTTTTATACTTCAATTCCACACAACAAAGGCCAACATTTACTTTGCCTTCCAAATTACCTTTGTGCTGAAAATCAATTTTATGGTTTATATAAAAGAACACTGAGATCCCTATGTGTAGCAATATCCTACAGTGTCTTTCCATAAAAAATATTTTGCTTTTCTATGTTATGAGCTATTTCTGTTTCTTGATATCTTATTGCATTAGTCTTAAGGCAGACACTGGAAATGGTACCCTGATAATGTCATTGATCTGGACCAAGTAATTTCTCACTAACATTTATTACCAGTATAAATCCCCATTATACGAATGTACAAATATTCAAGGGAAAGAAGCATTATACTCGGCAAAATAATGAATAAATTACATTTGAGGGCTGTTGGGATACCTTGCTTAAGAATAAATTCTATTTGTAGGTAGAAATTGAAACCTTGCAACAATTTTTTTTTAAAATGGTGGATATTATAAATGATTAAAAACATTAACTAGCTTCTATGAGGGCAGATGTCACATGACACCAGGTTTTAGTCCAATAGATTTATGCGAAATCACAAACTTTCAGAGTGCAGCTCCTTCATCAGGTGGACTAGCTTCTATAAGTAGAGAAACATTACATGTACCTTGAAGCCAAGAGTCACATCAACATAGTTATTTCCTTCTTTAATAAGTAGGTGTACAATGGGCAGTAGGACAACAGGCTTAGAAATAATTGCTTCTCTATGGTTTCTCTAGTAGCAGGGTAATTTTGTTTTGTACTAGCATAAGATGTGCCACAAGGAATGAGCAATTTAAACAAACAATGATCAAAGTACACTTAGTTACACGGTACTTATCATTATAATCAATTATATGTTTCAGGCTGCAAAAAGTTTTATCTACCTAGACACTGTGCAGTTATTTCCATTAAGATGTGGAATTGTAATTTTGTCTCAAAATAATAGGCTAATGGCACTTTCCATTATTTATGCACAAATGTTACAGCAACTTCAGTGAGGGCAAATGCATAATCAAATATAAAAATCCAAAGACTGCTCCGAGTTGAGATATCTCACTATTAGCTCTTTGAAAACAGCATCTCTGTGTCTAGCTCACCATTACCATATGTTGAGTGTGATGAAGTTGCTGTTCTTGTGAAGTAATTACAAACCAAATTCTCCACAGGAAATTAAACCTTGTTCATATCCATTTAAATACTCTTTTAACCACATGGTAAGTTGCGATATTTTCAGGTACTGAAAATTAACCATTACAAGTATTGGATTCTCATTCTTTCATGATTTGATTGTTGTTGGAGATTTATCTCCTTGAAGCTTCCTTCCATGCAATGGCTGTATACATTCTTGTAATGCTTTTTGAATACTCCTAACCTCCAAAGATATTAATGCATGTATGATATCTCCATGTATCCTTCACATGTTCAAACGATGACAGCCTCCTACTCTAATTATTTTCCCCACAGCTAAAAATCTACATGGTATTTCATAAAGATTCACTATAAATAAGACAAGGGACCATCAGCAGATTGTACTGCACATTATTCTACCCTTTATTGTCAATTATAATGCCTAGTCTTATAAGAAACACTCCATTTAAGGGTCATGTGTAAAATTTATCCATAGTTGAAAAAATGTGTGAATAGTAACAGGATTAGCATGTAGAATTTTTCAAAATTCCCTCATGTATGATGCAGATTTTGCTGTGCTTATCATAGAATTTTACAGTATGGAAGGAGGCCACTCAAGATATCATATGTTTACTTGCTCCCAAAAGAGCTTATTTGCTCCTCATAGGCATTTGTGAAGAGAGTTATTAAATCATGCTAACAGAGGACATGAGTAACACAAAATGGAACAGCACTGTACAGTATAAGTGGTATGACTCTGATTGCAAGTCTGATCAATTTTGTTTTTTGCTTCATTGGTGCAAGTGGATGATGTGAATCAAAATTGACTGAAAGTAGATTCTGACTTCATTAAGTTGGATAAAACAAATTACTTTCTCAAACTGATCCAAGTTAAGTGAATGTTTTCAGATGTTGCCATTATAACAACAGAAATAATTGAAATTGCGCACCAGTTTGAGCCTTACCTTATCAGGATAGAATGAAGGAGCTCAAGGTTTCAGTTGCAAGGTAGAATAAACAAGAAATATCAAAGTTTATCAAAAAAAAGTAGAACTGCATTGTCTGTTGCAAATACTCATTAATAAAATAATATCATACACTCTATAAATAAGTGTATAAATTCATTTATTCATTATTTTAGCTGCACATATGGGCAGCATGGTGTCTCAGTGGTTAGCACTGCTGCCTCAAAGCACCAGGGACCCAGGTTTGATCCCTGCCTTGGGTGACTGTCTGTGTGGAGTTTGCATATTCTCCCCATGTCTGTGTGGGTTTCCTGTGGGTGTTCCGGTTTCCTCCCACAATCCAAAGGTGTGCAGGTTAGGTGAATTGGCCATGCTAAATTGCCCATTGTGTTAGGTGCATTAGTCAGGGGTGAATATAGGGGAGTAGGTCTGGGTGGGTTACCTTTCAGAGGTTCGGTGTGGACTTGTTGGGCGGAAGGGCCTGTTTCCATACTGTGGGGAATCTAATCTAATCATATTACAGTGCATTAATTTATTAATGTTGAATATATACTTTAGAATATTACCTAGGTGATATTCAATAAAAAGTGTTTTGCATTAAATCTGATTTTTTACCTTCAATTTTATTAGTGATTTATAATTTTGCCTGCAATAACACAAAATAATAGTTTATGCTACATCTGAGTTCCCCTCCATTTCCTTTACACACTGCTGCCCAAATTCAATGCTCTAAGTACTGAGAATTGCCATTGTGTTGGTTCACAGAAAAGTCAGCATTATACTTTGAATTTACTGGTGCCATCTTTCTCTAATAGGTTAGATGTTGTGAGTTATGTGTAATAAAAAAGAAAATGTACTCCTGTTGAGGTTGAAACAGAAAACATTGTTAGCACATTAGACACATTAATATCTGACCCACACCACTCTGGCATTTTCTGTTTTACTTTCAAAATGTCCTTTGTAAAATTTAATTATATTATACACAGCCTGTGCCTTATGTTATAGGTTTGTAATATCTGAATACCAAGCAAAACTGCTGCTTGTTTTGTTCCAGGAGATCATACTTTTCTGTGTCATAGAACATAGAACATTACAGCACAGTACAGGCCCTTTGGTCCTCGATGTTGTGCTGACCTGTGAAATCAATCTGAAGCCCATCTAACCTACACTATTCCATTCTCGTCCATATGCCTACCCAATGACCATTTAAATGCCCTTAAGGTTGGCGAGTCTACTACTGTTGCAGGCAGTGTGTTCCATGCCCCTACTACTCTCCGAGTAAAGAAACTACCACTGACATCTGTCCTACGTCTATCATTTTTAATCAAGCCAGTCCTTGTGACAATGATGCTTGAATACAATGGCCTGGACACAAGTGTCTAGAACAGACTTTATTTGATCCCTCTGTTCTGGCATTGAGATGGATGAGTGAACATTTTTGAGATTAGTTGTGAGCTGCTTTTTGAATACTTCTCTTTAGGCAGTGTGCTTTAGAGCTGAGACATTGATCTTCAACTTGAACAGTGACAGGATCCTTAAGCTTCCAATGCATTGATCTGAATGCTTCCATGTCATTTTGTATTTGCCTTTCAGGTGGAAGAAAGTGTTTGTTATAATCAGTTCATGCTAAGCATACTTTGCCAGCTGGAGTACGCTAGTTGCACTGACTTTTCCCTCAGCACTTTCCCCAATGATTCTTCTCCAGACATCGGAGTCCAAGCCTGACATTAAATTTCCCCATAAGGATGATCTTTTCCTTTTTTGGGATAGCAGTGAAGTCTTTATTAAAGTAAAATACAACTTTGTCTTAACATCTTCATCCATGTCAAGGGTTGGGAAATAAATGCTGAAGACATTACGCCTGAGCTGCTGGTGTAGTGTCATGATGCTTTCATTAATACAATTAGGGAATTCTGAGATTGTGCCCAAGCCCCTACTCCAGATGGTGAAATAGATTTTGTGGATTTGAAAGTTCATGCTAGTCTTGCCTTTCCATTAGGAGAGGTGTTCTTTCGGCTATCCCTCTACTGGCTTCACCAAAAACACCGGTATCAATTCTGTATGATTTTGAGTAGAGTAGGCACAGTAGATAGAAAATTGAATATTTATAAATTATTTTAATATATGTTATTTAACTTTATTAAGGAACAGCAGTGTAGATATGATACTTTAGCTAAATAGAAAAGTGTATAACCCACAACAATTGTGAATTGGAACCGAACGAGTTGATTTCAGTAGCTTGCAATGACAATGTCTGCTCTCTAGATCAAGCTGAAGTCTTAGATCTTAGTCTGCCTCCATTTTACCAGTTCCATCTTCTATCTCAAGAAACCGGCTGCCTAATGAGGACTGTTATGTGAACAGGATTGTTCCATGCTGCTGAGCATGTTTATGTCTATTTCCAGGGATTGGCAGCTTATCCTCGCTCAATCACTGGTTCAAACCTGTCAAACCAATTAAATCAAGATGTCAGATGGTCACCTCCCTCTCTATCCACCATTCAGCTCAAGGCTACTTTTGTGTTTACCTCATGTTGAAGGTCATTTACTAATCCTGGCAATAGATAAAAATCGAAGGGTATACTAAAGACTATTCTACTGACTTAGTAATGTCAACATGGGCGCCTGAACCAGGAAACACTGACTTTTTGGGAGACCATTTATGCATATTTCTACAGAAAAAAGAAAGTAGTTCTAACTGCTCCAAGCTACTGAAGTTCCTCATTGCTGGAAACATTCTTGTGAATCTTTGACATACAAACCAAATTCAGAGCAGATGTAGGCTATGGAGCCTCTTCATCCAACTCTGTTATTCACATCGCATCTAATGTATTTGTGTTTCAAATTCCATATCCCCAGCTGCACCCAATAATCTTTGATTCCCTTCCTTAGCAAGAATCTATTTCTTCCTTATGCCTTAAAATATTTACACCATCTTCGGAAGGCTGAAAGTTCCGAAATCCGAAAATATATTTCCTTATCGCTGTCTGAAAAGCGCAACCATTAATTTTTAAAGAGTGCTCCGTGGTTCTCAATATGCCCACAAGAGGAAGCATCAGACTGAATTTGTCCAGAAATGGGCAAAGTGTCAATTTTAGAGGGTTTCATGGATTATTTCTCTCTGTTCGCTCTAGCCAGTTATTTGTGAATTCTCCTCTGCTCACGAGCAGCAGAGGTATTATTGGGACCTTCCAGGTTTTCCACTGCCAGTGGCATATTTAATACCCAGCTAAATATTGCCAGTCATAACCCTTCACAGTAGTTGTAAAGAGACCGAGGACTCCTGAATGACTTGGGATACACTTCATTGTAAATAACATTTCACATTTGTAAATATATTGGCATTTAAAACATCTGTTTGATCAGCTGTCATATTCTGCTGCATCCACAAGAAAGAATTTACAATGGCTACTTGTTCTGAGCAACATCCCACATTAAACCCAGTCTGAAGGAGAGTTACTGTTTCCCTAATGCCAAGGATAGCATAACACAGTCGAATGTAGTAACAGTGCCTTCAATAAAGCCTTCAAGCCATCATTAACACTAACTTTTATTAAAGAACAGGAAAAAGGGAAGAAAGAACAAAACAAAGATGCTGCATTTGTTTCTGGGTCTAAACAGGGGCTGCTTTTCCACTCCTTGCACTTGGCCTCGACATGATCCACTTGATGACACTTGAAGTGATTGACACTATTGCGGGCAGTGATTCTCCAATTTGTGCATTCTAAAGCTAGTGATTCCCATGTGTCATTGAGATGTTGCAATTGTTTAGGAAAGGTTGCACACTGTTTTTGTAGCATTTCATCTACCTTTCTAAGAGTTGCTTGCCTTTGCAGAACTTAGAGTAGAGCACTTATTTGGGGAATCATAAGCAAGTAGCTGGTTGTGCTTGATCAGTGCCCTGATGCTGAGGATGTTGGCTTGGGAGAGGATGCTCCTATTGGTATGATTATTCTGCCAGTGGATTTGCAGGATTTTGTGAAAGTAACGCAGGTGAAAACACTTGAGGAATTTGGGGTGACTATTGTGCGAGGTCTGTGTCTCTGATACATACAATTTAATTCATTCATGGAATGAAGGCATCACTGGCTAGGCTGGCATTTATTACTGTCCATCATTGGCCACAGGGCAGATAAGAGTCAAGCACATTGCTGTAGGTCTGGAGTTACATGTAGTCAAGATAAAGATGTGGTTTCCTTCTCTAAAAGGCATTCAATAGTTGGGTGGGTTTTTCCAACAGTCGATGATGAATTCATGGTTTTCATTAGACTCTTAATCCCAGATTCATATTGAGTTAAACTCCCATCATTTGCCATGGTGTGATTTGAACTCAGACCCTCAGTTTTCTGGATTAACTGTATAGCGTTCATACCACTAAGCCATCACTTCCCAGTTTACTAGAGCACCATTCAGTTTCTGGTGTAAATGGTAATACAGCACCCACTTTCCCCAGTATTGATAACCTGTAATAAACTGGAACCTGATTTCTCACACCGGTCTTTGATCTACATATTCATTTCACTAATCTTATGTGTCCTCTACCCATTGGCTCAAGTAACAATCCAGAGGTTATTACACTTGAGGTTTTGACCTTCAATTTGGTACCTAACTCCTCATATGTCTGAAAAGAATTTCTTGCTCAGTCCTGCCTATGTTGTTGGTGCCTATATGGACCACAGCAACTGGATCATCCCTCTGCCACTCCAATTTCCTATCCAGCCCTCAACAGAAATCCTGAAACTGATACTATAACTGCTCATTTCCATTACACAACTATGTTCTATAGAAATAAAAAAAAAACATTATGTTGTCAGGTCAGTAGGCTTAGTAAACAACGTAGCCTTTAGGACTCAAACTCTCATCTGTTCTCACTATCTATTGTATCTATTGTCTGCTATTACTACTATTACTTACTACTACATTTCTTTCTACTACTCTCCCTTTGAAATCATCTTGATCTAAGGCACTTAAGATCTGCTTCTCTTCTGTACATGTCTTGTTTTCATCCACACCACCAAGTGCCTCAAACCTGTTGAACAATTGCATGGGTTGAAGCTTCTGAACTACAGTATTCTCCAACCCTTTATCTGCCCCTTACTTGTAGTCACACTGTCCTGTCTCTTATTACAGATGGTACTGGACTGGCCTACCCTCAGGGTTGTGGCCATCCTCTGGAATTAAATGTCCAGGTATCTGGTCCCCCTTCTTGATACATGACAATATCTTCATCTCAGCTTCCAAATGAATAATTTTGGGTCTCTGCATTCTCTCCAATGTCTTCAATCCCTTTGTAAAATGCATCTTCCAGAATTGTTTGCAAAACTCCAGGTGAGGTCAAACCAGAGTCTTGTACAAGTTCAACATAAGCTTCTTGCCTTTGTAAATTATAAGGAAACCAGTAAACCTGGGTTACTGTATGTACCATTTATTACTTTTTCAATCAATCCAGTGACCTTCAATGATTTATGTGTTTATACAAGCAGGTCCCTCTGCTCCTGCATGCGTTTGGAATTGTACCTTGTATTTTATATTGTCTCTCCTTGTTCTTCCGACAAAACTGGATGACCTCACCCTTCTCTATAACAAGCTACATCTGCTACTTTGTTGTTCATTTTACAAACATGTCCATGGTGTTTTGTAGTTCTATTTATCCTCTGTACTGTTCATGATACTTTCAAGTTATGTTTCATGCTCAAACATTGAAATTGTGCCCTGTTCACGAAGGTTTATGCTATTCATATACATCACAACTATCTAATAAATAAATATTGTTAGAGATACACTGAATGCAAAAGTATGTGCATGATTTTCTTCATTTGTTGGTCAGATGTCTCTCAGAAATATTCAAAGCATTTCACTAGAAAGATTTGGTGCCTCTTGTTATGTGTACAGATTACTTTTTTATTGATGAAGCCATATGTAAGGGTCACAAGTTATCCTGCTGCATCATACCCATCCCTAGCTAATCTTTCTACACATCAATGTACTAATCACAGTATAACAGCAGCATAGAATATTATAGAATATATAATGTACTGTAAGGTCATTCTGATTGAAAATGTAACATTATTTGCAATAATTTTCTGCATTAAGTATTTTTGAATTTGTTTATTCAGGAGACAATCCAAAATATTAACATACGGTTTATTGTGGATTCTAAAATCCACTTGTTTTGCAATGTCAGGAACATTCAGAATAGCATACTGGCTATGGCCAATCACATAGTCCGCTGCTTTCAGGAAGTTAGTAGTCAACATTTGGATTTATGTGTGCAATTTTATGAAAATATAAATAAGCAGTTATTGTAAGGGTCAATGTATTGAAAGGGTGTTGGTCAAGTTTATGTAAATATGAGTGTTTCAGTACTACTTGATTGGTTAATGGACATCCAGGCTCAGTTAGATGTGGAGTCTCTTGTAATTTTCATTATAACTACTGAATCAATTGGATAAATGTCTTTTGATTATGAAGCACTCCTTATGAAAGCTTCAGTTCTTCTCTTTACAATCAATCATTGTGACAACTCATCTCTAAGCTGAGCTGGTGAAACTTTGATGCAATGGGAGGTTTTATTTCTACCAGATAGAATGGCTTTCTAGTTGTGGTTTATAGCTATTATTAATATAGACTATCTCGTCAATCTTAAAATAAAAGTTGAAAGTTAAGACATTGCTAGTAAGTTTGCATGTGAAGCCAGAATTGGTGGTATAATGAAGAAGGTTGTCTAAGAGTACAATGGGATATTGATCAACTGGGCCAGTGGGGCGAGGAGTGGCAGATTGAGTTTAAATTGGATAAATGTAAGGTATTGCATTTGGGTAAGACAAAGCAGGGCAGGGTTTACACAGACAATGTTTGGGCCCTGGGGAGTGTTGTCAAACGGAGAGATCTAGCGGTTCAGGGGC
Source organism: Chiloscyllium plagiosum (assembly GCF_004010195.1). Lineage (NCBI taxonomy): Eukaryota > Metazoa > Chordata > Chondrichthyes > Orectolobiformes > Hemiscylliidae > Chiloscyllium > Chiloscyllium plagiosum. Next base: position 25,109,436 of record NC_057712.1, on the reverse strand, counting down.
ATAGATCTTTGAAAGTTGCATTGTGGGTAGACAAGGTGGTAAAGAAAATGTTTGGCTTACTTGCCTTCATTGCTTAGACCATTGAGTATAGCAGTTGTACAGGACATTGGTCAGGCCACTTTCGGAGTACTGTGTACAGTTCTGGTCAGCTTGCTGATAGGACGCATATTATTAAATTGGAGAGGATGCAGAAAAGATTTGCCAAAATGTTACAGGGACTGGAGGGTTTGTAGAGGCTGGATAGGCTCAGCCTTTTTGTCCCCGTAAGTATAAGAGGTCGAGGGGTGACCATTATACAGGTTAATAAAATCATGAAGGGCATAGATAAGGTGAATAGCAAATGCTTTTTCCTGAGTGTAGGGGAGTTCAAAACTAGGGGGCATATGTTTAAGGTGAGAAGGGAAAGAGTTAAAAAGACACCTGAGGAGCAACTTTTTCACACAGAAGGTGGTTCGCATGTGGAATGAACTGCCAGAGGAAGTGGTAGATGCAGGTACAGTTACAACATTTAAAAGACACCTGAACAGGTACATGAATAGGAATGGTGTCAAGGGATATGGGCTAAACACAGACAAATGGGACGAGTTTGGTTTGAGAAACTTGGTCAGCATGAAAGAGATGGACCAAAGGGCTGTTTTCCCTTGGACTAAAGCGTCATTGCAGTTCTGAAGAAAGAGAGATGACCTTACTGAAAGATATAAAATGCTTAGAGGATGTCAGCAGATAGATGCAGAAAGGTTATCTCCTCTTATGGAGAATCTCAGACAAGACAGCATAATCTCAGAGTCAAGGGTTGTCCATGTTAAGCAGAGAGAGAGGGTTTTCTTCTGTGGGATCAGTGAATCTGTGGAATTCTTTACCACAGACGCCTGTGGGACTGTGTCACTCAGAACATCCAAGGCTGAGATAGACAGATTTTTAATCAGTAAGGGATTCGAGGGTTACAGGGGATAGCTAGGGAAGTAATGTCAAGGATTATCAGATCAACTCTGATCTTATTGAATGGCAGAGCAGAATTGATAGGCTGAATTGCCTACTTTTGCTCTCACATCTTATGTTCTGAAAAAAACTGAGTTGATTTACATAATTTCAAGTATGAATATGACTTTAAGATAATTTATTTCATTAAAAGAATGAAAATAAAAATGATTGTACAATTATAATTTGTTAAGTATTGACTACCAAGTGTTCACGTCAGTGAAGTTATGTGTGTCTGGTGTTAGTTGCTGAATAATAGTGCATCAATCATTCATAAGAAAATCAGTGATTGGGCTCAAAAATGATTTTACCTGTTTTTAGATCAGTTTCCTGGTTTTAAACCAAAACCTGACAGCTGAGCTGAAAGTTTCTATTGACTGTACGGGTTGTAAATAAAATGTTCCTTTCAACACGGCCCTTAATTTAACATTAATCAATGCACTTTATGGCAGTTGCTCACAAGGCAGAATTAAATCTGCGAGGCTTGGATTCAAATCCCAGCTTTCTTCGCTGGCACCTAGTGCAGAGAGAAGTTAATTTTCATTTTAAAGAGCAGTCAGTGACCACATTGGAAAGTGAGTGTTTACCTGGTCACGGGACACAGGAAATGTCCAAAGCCAGTCTCACATTGCAGATCTGCTTATAAAGACTCCCCAACATGGGCATTTAGGTAGGAAGCTGATAGACAGAAGTAAAAGCAAAATATTGTGGATTTCGGAAAGCTGAAATAAAGACAGAAAGTTCCAGAGAAATTCAGCAGACCTGGCAGCCTCTGTGGAGTGAGAGCAGAGCTAACGTTTCAAGTCCAGTAGTTTCCAGTCATGAGTTCTTCAAATGATTCATGTCAGACATTGAAGGTTAACTCTAGTGGGCAGAAGTTGCAGATTTGGCAGGATCTCATCTGGAGACCAAGCCCTTATTCCACTTTTCTACTCTATTTTCTAACCCTGTCATTCACCCGGAATTCTACATCATTCCCTAGCTGAGAAACCCCACAACCCCCTCTCTCCCCTACCACCGCCATCCAAAGATGTGCAAGTTAGGTGGCTTGGCCATGCTAAATTGTCCATCGTGTCCAAGGCTGTGTACATTAGGCGTATTAGCCGTGGGAAATGCAGGGATAAGGTAGAGGGGTGAGTTGGGGTTGACTTGTTGGGGTGAATGGCCTGTTTCTACACTGTAAGGGTTCTATGATGATTCTATGGTTTCAGCTCGTCTTCTGCAGTCCAATCAGGTCTTAGAACCTGACCCTTAACCCACCCATTGCTTTCTTCTGACAGTCCAGATCCATAAACATTCCTTTAGCTCCATGTTCAACAAAGATAGCTGCTTGCCTGGAGCACCTCACGCAGAACACTCTACCTTTAACAAGTTGTAAATCATATATTGTGTCCTTCCCATTTGCCTTTGACACAATCATAAAGTCTGACTTAATTTGGAGGAGTTGCAATTGTTAGTGAGCACTCAAGGCATCAAAATATAGGGCAAAAAGATTCCCCCCATCAGTTGCTGTGTACCCTAATCTACCACTGAAATATCCCCAAATTAAACCCTTAAAATCAATCAATATCTGGAAACAGAAATTTTGGCGACTGCTTGACTCAGTAACCCCACCTGCCATGATTCCAACTCCTAGTGGCCTCATCAACTTACACTCCAAGAGACAATATTAGAAGGTGAGCAATTTTTGTATTTGAGTGTCTTTCCTCTATTTGTGCAATGTTGACTCTTCAACTAAATTAATCAAATAGTTAATTGAAAAACATACAGAGGATGGTCTAACTCATTACAAAAAAAATCCTTTTCTTGCCTGTAATCCAATGTTTTCCTCGACATGTTTCATATAGCTTTATGTGCAAACATATGAAGGAGAACGGGATAAGAGCAGTTGATCTGTTAATCTTTCCCAGTAGAACTACTTTCTCCTGCCGCAAATTTAAAAATCACACAGCACCAGGTTATAGTCCAACAGGTTTACTTGGAAGCACACTAGCTTACACAGTGCTGCTCCTACCACATGTATGTGGATGAGTGAGCTCACTGACATTCATACACAAGGGCTGAGGTGGGTGTCATGGAATGAGTTAGAACAGAAAATAAAGGGTGCAACTGGCTGAATTTCTTATGTTCTGATGGTAGGGTGAGCTGAAGAAATTAAGCTGGCAGAGTGTCATCTTTCACATTAGCCTGTGCTTCATTTGTGGAGCACATTTGCAAGCTATGAATGCTTATCAGTTTAAAACCTTTTTATCATTATAACCTCCCTTCAAGGTAAAGTCAGTGGTACATAAGAATCTCTCAACACCCAGTTCACATTCACTTGAAGATGATCAGATTTGTGCAGTTATATTTAAAATCAGAAGTTTTCCTCGATCAAATTCTGCAGCACAAGGGAAGGATAACAGCTCACATAGAGGCTTTTGGACTGGAAAAGGACAAGTCAGGGGTGAGCGCAATGAGTTTGGAGTAGGGTTGGGGGCACCAAGATTTGGTAATGGATGGAGCTGGGTGTGTTGGGTACACCAGGAGAAAGTGAGGACTGGACATGCTGGAGATCAGAGTGTTTAGAGTGGATAATGGAAGGATGCTGAAATCTTACTGCTCCTCAGTTCTAAGACTTCGATCTATGGATACATATGATAATGCTGTCTACTTTGAGACATGATGTTGAGGTGCCAGTGTTGAACTGGGGTGGACAAAGTTAAAAATCACACAACACCAGATTTTGGTGTAACAGAACCTGTTGGACTATAACTTGGTGTTGTGTGATTTTTTTTTTACTTTTACGCAATTCACTTGCTGGAATTATTCTGGGTCTCAAACAGGATAAAAAGAATGTGAAGTGAAGGCCTCTCCCTGGTCAGCACTGGAGCCCACAGCAGCAGCCAGCAGCAAACATAGAGAATGGTCAGCTAGGAAAGACATCATTAAAGACAGACACTGGTGTTCGGCATCAAGTTTATGCTCAAGATGTGGAGCCCCATCTTTTTGTCCAGGAGGCTCAATCGGAGCCCACCATCAGCTGCAGCATTGTGAACTGTAGGGACGTTGCACCACTGGAGATCTTTCCTCATTGAGGAAGTACACATGTTTGCCATGCAACTCATTGGCACTAAGACTTTTTAATGTAAAATTGCCTGCGGAATGAGAAAGAACAGAAGCAGCACAATTGAAGGTTTTACTGTGAGGAATGGTCACCACAATTAAAATTCTCTCAACAGTGTCTCACACAAAACACACAGAGTTAGTCAGACGTACACATATATTAAATACTGCATGTAAAACAAACATACTTAGGCATGCCATTATACCCATAAATATGCAAGGAATCTATTTTGAAAAGGGTGATAGAAAATGCATTATAACCATTGGGGGACAAATCAATTTCAATTTTTATTTAGACATTGATCATCACTGGAGACTACCAAACAAAAATGTCTTATAAGGAATGGCAATTGATCAAATCATTCACTTTTCATCAGTTGGAGAAGATATTTGCTGCTGCGCTTTGTCAGCAAAAAAAAACAATGTGTTGAACACTGTGCCAGTCATGCAAGGTTTTCTTGGCTTGCTACACTGAAAACAAAACAAAGTCAAATAAGAAATGATTGCCTGATATTCTGATCCCTGCGACAGGACTATCATATGCGATTTCACCTCAAGGGGATTGACCTCACTGTAACAGAGATCCCTTTGAGACTTGTGTTGTTTGGTGAATAAACTCAACGTTTGAAATACTACAGTTTGTGGACATGGATTCCATTGCTATTCTGTGCATGTTGTCTTGCTGAATATGCTATCTACTCTGCCTTTTATGTCTCTCACTGTTGCCTTGTTTTCTCTGCAGTCCAATCCAGCTGAGATTCCTCTCCAAAATCCCAGACGACTCCCAGCCTTCTCCACATGCTGTTGATGAAATTTATCCGGACTGCACATGGATCTGAGTGAGCTGGAAGTTGCAGTAAGTTGGATGACCTTAACTAGATATATTCCTGTGTGGAAGTGCAAATGGCTTTTGCTCATTCTACTTGTACTATTATTTTGGGTTTCTGCAATGCCATGTGAGTAGTTGGATCCTATATTTAGAATCTGATATTATGGTTTGTGAAAGACTTTTCCATGTTGGTAGTATCATGTTACCACAGGTATAGGTTTCTTCTGACAGTATTTCAGAGTTATTCAGGAGTCATTCATTCTTAGTGTAAATGTTTGAATGATATTTGCGAACATTTAAAGGTAATGTATGTTTTGATCGAAATTAATTGCTGTAAAGTTAGATCATTTTTGCTGTCTTTCAATGCAATGTATTATTTTTGTTGCAAGGTTCATATGATTGTGGCATAAAATGACAATAATTGATATTAATTGGAAGAACCATCTCTTGGAAAAAAAGTATTGTGAATGGTATGGATAAATGGAAAGTATGAGGCTTTTTCCAAGGTCAGGGGGCCAATTACTAGGGACACAGATTGAAAGTGTGAGGGGGGATAGTTAAAAAAGATGTGGCAAGGCAAGTTTGTCACACAAAGGATGGTGAGTGCCTGGAACACACTGCCAGAGGAGGTGGTGGAAGCAGACGCAATAACAGCATTCAAGAAGCACCTGGACAAATACAGGAATAGGAAGAGAATTGGGGTATACAGATCCTGTAATTGAGGACAGGTTTAGCATGGAAGGGCGAAATGTGGCAGCGTAGGCTTGGAGGGCTGAAGGGCCAAATGGACTGTTCTTGTGCTGCCTGTTGTTCTTTCTTTGTTTTTTGTAATACAATGGTGATAAAAAATATTTAATGTTATGGTACTTAAATAATAAGGTAACAACACTTAAGATGTAGGCAAATGTTTATTTGCTGCCAATATAAGTTAATGCTAATTCTGATCGATTTTGACATAATCAGTTGAAAATTCATTGCAATTATTTTGATTTTTGCAAACATCTTTTGTGCTTTATTTCTTTGACAAGTTATATTCAACCTTCTGGTTGGAGGTTTTAACTATCTTTAACTAGTTCTGTAGTTGAAGTACAAGATCAATTGTAAACCATTGTAGTTAACTCTGACCAGTTTGTGCCTAGCTGTTCTAGACGTCATTTTACAAATTGTGATTGTGGTGAGACAATATCAAAAGAGCCCAGAAATGGAAACAATTTTATGTGGGGAATCCAAACCAAACTCCAGTTTATTTTGCTTGCTACTGCTCCCTAGCCGGAGCATTCCAAGAGTCCTTGCCCTCCACATATTGATGAGAAAGGATTCAATCTGTCCTACCCAAGTTGTCAGCACTTCCAGGCATCTTGAATTCAAAATCACAGATTTGGAACTTTATTGAGTACTTTTTCAAAGTTTCATTAGACACTATGCATTGAACAATGCTCATCTGGTGACTTACTTTTCTTCAGAGTTCCAGTAAATTAATAAACCGTATTCTAATGTGGAAAATACAGGCAGATTAGTTTTAATGAGTTTCAGCTTAACATACATGGTGATTTGCATAATGTCCTATCTGAGCTCACGATGTAATTAGAGTCTGCACATTGCTGCTGTGAATTTGTTGTGTTTTGTTATGTCAACAATAGGATTTGTACAGATGGTGTTAATATTACATGGAAATATACACTCTGGCAGCAAGTGTATTAGCAGTACCTTGCAGGTAGTTCTCATATGAAAATAGGAACAGAAATATCCTATTCAGTTGGTTGTTCAATAATTGGTGATATTCAGATGTTAGAATTAATATTTTGATATAATTACATACATCTTATTGAGAGATAATCTTCAACCAACACAGGGCAGATGTAAATTATACATGTTCTGGTGCAGCATATTACTCAATAATTATGTTACATATATACTAAGTATTAAATTGACCAGTAAATGAATGTCAACATGTAATATGATAGCTTATGCTGCATATTGCCATTTGGAGTGAAGGCCACAGTAGCCATTAATTACCTTAATGATCGGTTGCAAGATTTGAACATTGTGTCAATGTACAATATGTTTAATCAATTGGGAATAAAATAGATTTGTCTTTTATTTAATGTCATTTATATATTTCAAAAATAATAAAGATTTCATGGGGCGAGTTTACTTTTTAATCCAGCCTTACTCTTCACCGAAGGCTTTCCTATTGTGTTTCAAAAGTTATCCAAACATACTAATAATTTCTTTGCAGCCAATATTCCTTGCATAAATGCTTAAAATTCCATATGTTTTCAATCATTTATAGTATGCTGTAGCATGTTTAATAATTGGGGTATAGATTTTGGAACTTTATTTAAAATTGAAACAGAACTATTGATTTGAATACTTTTGACCATCTGTCAACTATCGACAAACTAAGCAGTTCTGTACTATCATCTTCAAAGGCGAAACAGGTATGCTGTATCACAGGTTCAACTCCTTAAAGACAAAATTGTCACCAAAATGTACACTCACTTCTTGAGTGTGATTTGCTTTTTTGCCATTGCCTACCTTCTGTAGTCAGGTAAGTGCTAAGTGTGTTATTAGTATTCAATTGTTCTTTACTGAAGTATTAGCAGACATTCAAGCTGTGTTTTCATTGTGGCATTATTGAAGAAGTATAGATACCATTGTGATGGTTGTCAGATTGAACTGGTTATTGGGTGAATAAGTTGCATTGGTTTCTTTTTACAATTTCCCAGGAAAGAGCACAAAAAGGTATGAACACTTGGGACAGTCATCAATCTGGTTAGATTTCTGAAGAATTGATATTACAGCTGTTTTGTGGTTTACGTTTAGCTGTCTCACTCTTAATTCTTAGTGATGATGGTATAACAAAGTGAAATTTGAATCTTGCTATTTATTGTTTCAATCTTCTATCTCTCATACACAGTGATATTTGGAGTTGTGGGGGATGCGTAGTTAGAGATGATCTAAAAGGATCTGCAGTTTTACAAAACTTTTTCATCATGTGAGAAAGCACTTAGCTCAAGATGTGTATATATTTGGTATGCATGATCCTATCTGAATTCTAATTTTAATATTTTTATATTTCTAGTTTCAGTACCTGAATCTTACAGTATCAAGAATATTAATCCAAATGTAATGATGTATTTTTCATGTATGGATTTAGGAAGGATACAGTTGGAGTTCAGTAGAATACCCTAAGATCTTCATATTTAGAATAACAGCATTTTCCCGTCTAACATACATTCGATTCATGCTTTATCTACTACTGCTGTCTAAGACATTCATAATGTGATGCCATATTGTTGCAAACAAGTGAGAAGGGATAAACCAGTCCTCTCTGTTAAGCCTCTTTGGTGGGTCATGACAAAGATTTAAGCTTCTCTTGCACAAGGCACTTTCTCCAATTAAAAATGTAATTGACCATTTTTACTGTAACCAATAAGGAGTCAATTGCCCAAAGTTTTCTTGTGTTGAGGAAAGAGCAAATTTGTTTTCTGCAAACTCTGAGTAAAATAATAAATACTCAAAGTCAAGTGTTTCGCACATGCACATATACACACAAAATATGGTTTAGAGTTCTTTGGTTACCTCTGAGGTGTAAGGTTTTAAATTGAGGACAACGTTGATTCCTGGCTTTCTTGGATGCAGTCAGAAGTAGCAAATATTGACATTATTTTAAAGTTCTCAACCCCTAATGCTTCTTTTCTGGAGCTGTTTCCATGGGAAATCAGATGCTGGTTTCTTTGAGACAGAGAGAAGCAGACTTAGGGGCTTCTTTTAGAGTAATCTGCTGTAAGTTCTCAAAATGTCTCTTGAAATACTAGTTCCAATGTACATGTCCAAGAGGTTCTTTTAGGTGGTCTGTCTATGATAACCAAGATGTTCAATTTTCAGCACTTGTTCATGTCGTCCTGAGACTGAGAGAAGTTTCATGTTCACTCACCTCCCACCTTTAGGTTGTTTTGCCTTTGTAAACAGTTGGTCTTCTGTCTGTCCAAATTTACAATAATTTCAATCAGTTAGAAGTGTTAAAAATCATATCTTCCAAAAATAAACTTGTGACAATATCTACTTCAAGTTCAGTGGATTCAATAAGGTGAGTGGCAAATATGTGTCAATTAATTTGATCACAAATGCCTGAGGAATAATATTTGTCAGGGCTCAAACTTTGAATTGGCATCCTGTAACTCCTGTTGGAAGTGTCCATGGATGAATATCTGATCCTTGATAACAATATTCTAAATAGAAGTGGATTCATCCATTTTATAAAGAGCTGTCAAAGTGTTTACTTTGAATTACAATTAAGCAGTTTCCTTGAAATAGAAACAACTTTCTTCAAACTAATTGACTATTCACATCCTAATATTTATAATTTCATGCCTAAATGTGAAGAGGGCAGGTTTATTTCCAGTTCGTATGGCTTGCTGCTGATTACAATCTAGTAACAAATATAGAATGAAAACTTGGACATTGACTTGAAGAATGACTGGACAATATGGAGCATAAATTCTTAGTTCAGGAGAGTTGGAGAAATCCAAATTTCCGCTTAATCTTCTCACTCCATTCCTTTCCTTGCAAGGTAAGTTATTAATCTGAAAAATGTATAGAGGCAGTCCTTTATTACGTCATCCAAAGTGGCCTTATTTCATTTCAGGTAGCTTGTATTTGACCATTTCCACAATTCTGAATGCCCTTGGTTATCTTCCAGTAATGTTATGTGCGGTACTGAACATTGTGCTATCATCGGTGGACATTTCCAATACTGACTTAATGATGTGGAGAGGTCATTAATAAAACATTTGAAGATGGTTCAGCCCAGATTTAGGACCTAATTATTTCGCATCAATCCATAACTTAAAACTCCACACAGAAAATTGATTTGTTCAGGTATGTTTTGTAAGGAGGCAATATTTTAGGAAGCATGCATTTAAGGTGAGAGGGGAGAAGTTCAAATTAGATTTGAGGGGCAAGTTCTGTTTTCCACAGAGAGTGGTAGGAGTGTAGAATATGCTGCCAGGGTGGTGGTGAAGGCAGATATGATAGAAGTATTTAAGAGACTTTTAGATAAGCACATTAACATGCAAGGAATGGAAGAATGTGGACCAAGGGCAGGGATTAGTTCAATTTGGTGTCACATTCAGCACAACAGCATGGGCCAAAAGGCCTGTCTCTGTACTATACAGTTCTATGTTCCAGTACAATAAAGATTTGACTGCATCAGACTTAGCTATTTTATCTTAACTCAGCTCTGTTTGACACCAGTTAAGAAATTATCCAGAATTGACTGCTTAGATTAAACATCGAGAGTGTGGTGCTGGAAAACAACAGCAGGTCAGGCAGCATCCGAAGAGCAGGAGGATCGACTTTTCAGGCATAAGCCCTTCATTCGGAATGAGGCTCATGAGCCGGGGTTGAGAGATAAATGGGGATGGGGGAAGGTAGCTGAGAGTATGACAGGTTGAACACTCTCAGCTCCCTTCCCCTCAGCCGCGCACACCTCCCCTTTATCTCTCAGCCCCCGGCTCACAAGCCTCATTCCTGATGAAGGGTTTATGCCCACAACGTCAATTCTCTTGCTCCTCGGATGCTGCCTGACCTGCTGTGCTTTTCCAGCACCACACTCTCGACTCTAATCTCCAGCATCTGCAGTCCTCACTTTCTCCTGTCTAGATTAAACAGTTGGTTTTAATCTCTTCATCAAGAAATTTAAATCCTAAAAATTGAAACAGAGTTGAATTTGTCTTTTCATTGACTTGTTGTGTCTGGGCCAGAATATGAGCTATTTGGAACCTGAAGTTTAGTTTGATGGGTAGTGCTCAGATTGGATCCAATTAATTTTTTTTTAAAATTCCTTCGATCTTTGTCATGTGTGCAGCCAAGAGAAATCAAATCTGAAACAAACTATTTAAGGCGTGAGCTTAAAATTTTGGAAGAAAAAGAAGGAAGCGTATGTCAGGTAAATACAGGAGAGATCGAGAGAATCCTTTGAAAAACATAAAGGCAGCAGGAGTATACTTAAGAGGGAAATCAGGAGGGCAAAAAGGGGACATGAGATAGCTTTGGCAAATAGAGTTAAGGAGAATCCAAAGGGTTTCTATAAATACATTAAAGACAAAAGGGTAACTAGGGACAGAATAGGACCCCTCAAACACCAGCAAGGCAGCCTTTGTGTGGAACTGCAGGAGAAGGAGAGATACTAAACGAGTATTTTGCATCAGTATTTGCTGTGGAAAAGGTCATGGACGATATAGAATCTGGGGAAATAGATGGTGACATCTTGAAAAATGTCCAAATTACAGTGGAGGATGTGCTGGATGTCTTGAAACACATAAAAGTGGATAGATCCCCAGGATTTGATCAGGTGTACCCTAGGACTCTGTGGGAAGCTAGGGAAGTGATTGCTGGGTCCCTTGCTGAGATACTTGTATCATCGATAGTCACAGGTGAGGTGCTGGAAGACTGCAGGTTGGCTAATTTGGTGCCGTTTTTAAGAAAAGTAGTAAGGAAAAGCCAGGGAACTATAAACTGGTGAACCTGACTTTGGTGGTAGAAAAGTTGTTTGAGGGAATCTTGAGGGATAGGATTTACATGTATTTGGAAAGGCAAGGGCTGATTAGGGATAGTCAGCATGGTTGTGTGCATGAGATATCATGCCTCACAAACTTGATTGAGTTTTTTGAAGAAGCAATAAAGAGGATTGATGAGAGCAGAGTGGTGGACGTGATCTGTATGGACTTCAGTAAGGCATTCGAAAGGGTTCCCCATGGGAGACTGGTTAGCAAGGATTGATCTTATGGAATACAGGAAGAACTAGCCATTTGGATACAGAACTGGCTCAGAAGTAGAAGACAGAGGGTGGTAGTGGAAGGTTGTTTTTCAGACTGAAGGCCTGTGACCAATAGAGTGCCACAACGATCAGTGCTGGGTCCACTACTTTTCGTCATTTATATAAATGATTTGAATGTGAACGTAGGAGGTATAGTTAGTAAGTTTGCAGATGATATGAAAATTGGAAGTGTAGTGGACAGTGAAGAAGGTTACCTCAGAATACAATGGAATCTTGATCAGATGGGTCATTGGATTGAGAAGTGGCAAATGGAGTTTAATTTAGATAAACATAAGGTGCTGCATTTTCGAAAAACAAATCAGAGCAGGACTTAGACACTTAATGGTGAGTTCCTGTCGGAAGGATGTTGTGAAACTTGAAAGGGTTCAGAAAAGATTTACATGATTGTTGCCAGGGTTGGAGAATTTGAGCTATAGAGAGAGTCTGAATAGGCTGCGGTTGTTTTCCCTGGAGCGTCGGAGGCTGAGGGGTGACCTTATAAAGGTTTATAAAATCATGAGGGGCATGGATAGAATAAATAGACAAGGTATTTTCCCTGGGATGGAGAAGTCCAGAACTAGAGGGCATAGATTTAGGGTGAAAGGGGAAAGATATAAAAGAGACCTAAAGGACAACTTTTTCATGCAGAGGGTGGTGTGTGTGGAATGAGCTGCCAGAGGAAGTGGGAGAGGCTGATACAATTGCAACATTTAAGAGGCATTTGGATGGGTATATGAATAGGAAGGGTTTGGAGGGAAATGGGCCAGGTGCTAGCAGCTGAAACTAAATTAGGTTGGGATTTCTGGTCGGCATGAACGAGTTGGACCAAACAGTCTGTTTCCGTGCTGTACATCTCTATGACTAATTGACACAAACTGTTAAACATAAAGCAAGAATATCAAGGAAGTTTGGGCAAAGGTTGTTAAATGTAATTGATCACCCTTGATCTGCTTGATGTACTGAACAGTACATCAAAGAAACTGAATATCATGTTTAGCATTCAGTGTTGAAATGATTTGCAAAGTCCTAGACCGTCAAGTAGAAATTAAATATCCAAGGTACCTAATACTTGAGCTCAGGCATTCACAGGAATGACTTACTCAGTCTTATATGTGTAGATTCAACATCTGAAGCTGGCCTGAATCATAAGATTTTTAATTTGACCTAAATTCCCAAATCTTTCCCAGCTAAGTTCAGATTGCAGTTACATTCTATTGTCCTCTCAATTCTGACACACACATGACCATATATGCATACTGTTCACACATTTAGCAACATTATTTTAGTGATTAGATTTCTTGTACCTGGGCTACAGAGCTTTTCATTGACAATACTGGTACATTTTCCTAGTATAACTGAACTTCACACTTTGGAGAATTATAAATGTGATTATGAACAAGCTGCATGCAGAAGATAATTGAACTGAGATTGATTGGATTTCTCTCCAGTGACCACAGTCAGTTGAAAGTTCAGAACGAGAAATGTGAATTAGCAGTACCATACATTTCTTTGAAAAGATCATCATCATCAGTCTGAACATTAAGTTGCCCTCAGGCCTTGTAGCTCTAGAAATTCAGAGATTCTGAATACAACAGTAAATACAAAAGAAATGATGTCTCAGGCCATCCAAATCTATGCCTATTGATATCTGAAAGGCCAAAGGCAGCAGATACATGGGGTACCAACACCTTTATGTCTCCTCCAAGTCACATACCATCTTGACATGGAAATGTATCGCCATTCCTTCAGTGTCACTGCTTCAGAATCCTGGAACTCCTTCATTTGCAGCATTTGTGAATGTGCATTTACGAAACAGACAGCATTGGTTCAGTAAGGCAGCTCATCACCACCTTCTCAGGGGCAAATGGAGATGGGCATTAAATGCTGACCTTCCCATCAATGCTCACATCCCACGAATGAATAAAACAAAAGATTAAAGTGAGAATGTGAGTTGACATTGGACTCACAGGACATCCAGGCCTGCAGAAAGACCGGCCTGCTTTCTCTGTGCAGTAACATGTAAATAAGTTACCTTTGAATGTATTGTGGAAGTTGCAACAAATATCATAAAAAATACTTGCCCACATCTTTGAAGTGAATTGTGAGCTAGAATATGATTGTATCACAAATATCGCACTAGTTTTGAGAATATGACAAGTACTGCATAATTCAACCCATAAGCACAAAATAGACCAACTATTTTTCCATTATTCTAATGACAATAGCAGTAGTTCTACTATTAATAGATCATGGCTATCATCCAGTGTGTACACTCTTGATTTGACAGTATAGTCCTTAATCATGTTTGGCTTTTTGTCTTGTTGAAACACATTGCTTTCAGTAATCTTTCCATACAGGGAATCACATCAATCAATTTAATGCTTTCTAGAATATTAGTTGCCTGCATCACTTCTCCCCCCTGCTGCTGTCCTGGTTCTTTGTTTCAGTACTTTTGCTTCGACACCGCGATGCAGTTTCAGTTGGCCTCTGACATTCACCGACTCTCTTTAAAGAATCGGGCTGGCTACCTTCCATAGAGAAACATTATACACTAAACGAATGCATTTTGTTTCAGGAAATGACTTCTAAAACTGACTCACTATCATTAACACAATCCTGATGGGTAAGAACATATGTTCAATATCAATGTTCTTCATTACTCAAAATTTGATATACCAAATTCTTCTCATGTTTCAGTGTTGATACAATTGAAAATTAATTGCTACAAATGTTTCTACAATTGCAATACAATATTTGCATTGTGTTTGTATTGAAAATTGGAACTAATAAGGAACTTTTCGTGTCGAGAAACATCCCACATAAATGGACAGTCAGTGAAAGTAGACACGCTAAAACTTTGACTAAACAAGTGTGATTGAAGGAGGGACTTTGGCAAGGAGGGACATGTAATGGAGTTGAGGGAAAGAAACATAGTGTGAAGGTAGTGACAGAGGAATGGGAAATTCAAGGTGGGGGGAGGAACTGTAGGTACAGAAAAATGGGGGAAAGAGTGCAACTCTAATGAACTGTGTAGATGTAAGAGGAAGAATTTTAACTTGAAGGCTTTTGGAACTGGGAATCCAATGTAGGTCAATGAGAAAGGATGTTTGGTGAGTATGACTTAGAGTAGATTGGACACAGGCATAGAATGTTGGATAAGCTGGTGAACCAGTAAATAATGAAAATAAAAATGAAACTTAGAATTTACAACATCACTGAACACATGAATGTTTTTCAGGACTATATTATGAATACCATTTGAGGACAGGATTTCACCAACATTAGTAATTTAAAAGAGCCCAGCACAGGGGAGAGTGAGCCCAACATAGGGGAGAATGAGCCCAGCAGAGGGAAGATTGAGCGCAGCACAGGGGAGAGTGAGCCCAGCACAGAGGAGAGTGAGCCCAGCACAGAGGAGAGTGAGCCCAGCACAGAGGAGAGTGAGCCCAGCAGAGGGAAGATTGAATCCAGCACAGGGGAGAGTGAGCCCTGCACAGGGGAGAGTGAGCCCAGCACAGGGGAGAGTGAGCCCAGCAGAGGCAAGAGTGAGCCCAGCAGAGGGCAGAGTGAGCCCAGCAGAGGCCAGAGTGAGCTTAGTACAAGGGAGTGTGTGCCCAGAACAGAGGAGGGTGAACCCAGTACAAAGGAGAGTGAGCTTAGTACAGAGGAGAATGATCCCAGCGCAGAGGAGAGTCAGCCCTTAGGAGACATCTATGAGGTAGGCCTAGTGGCAAAAGATGGCTCCTGTGGATTGGCAACTTCATTGTTGGCAGGTCCGGCACTAGTGGTGGCAAAGTGGTGGCTGGAGAGCACCACGATAACATCAACAGTGGCGATAGTCTCTGAATTTGGTGTAAGTGGATACTGCAGATGCTGGATATTAGAGTCAAGAATAGAGTAGTGCTGGAAATGCACAGCAGGTCAGGCAGCATCCGAGGAGCAGGAAAATCAATGTTTCAAGCAAAAGCCCTTCAACAACATCTGATGAAGGGCTTTTGCCCGAAACATTGAATTTCCTGCTCCTCGGATGCTGCCGGACCTGCTGTGCTTTTCCAGCACTATTCTGATCTTGACTCTGAATTTGGTGTGCCTGGTGTGGGCAGTAGTGAAGGTGAATTGGCCCAGCGGCAAAAGATGGCATTTGAGGATTGGCAACTGTGACATTAGTTGGGCCCGGTGAGGCAGTAGTGGTTCTGAGCCTGCTCAGAACTCATACATAGCTGAATTTCTCCTTAAGCTATATATTTTCATTTTCTCTTATTATTAGACTATCAAAATTGTGTCAGATTATGGTAACAAATGAAAGCTTTTCATTGTGTCTTGTTGTATTTTATTGTAAAATACATGTAACAACAAATCCATTCATTCAATGTTTTATGCAAAGTTCTGGGAAGACTTGGATCCAGTATCAATAGCTCTTTTGTTCATCACACGCCACTTTATGAAACGTATGATATCCTGTTGTAAGAAAGTATTATCCATTTTATACTATTATTTTGGTATGCTGCCGTTCTATCACTGTGATTCCAAATGTCAAGTATTTGATGGCAGTGTTTTAATGCTTACTAATGCATTATACACAAATACATGCAAGGAAGATGCTAACTGAGCAAATGTGTATTTGTTATTTTCTTGATTTTGTCATAAAATTCCTAACCACTTGCAGCAAAGTTGAAGGTCACACTTTGTTTCTGGAAAGAGTCAGTATTTTTGAATGAAAGCAAGTTTCCTTGCATTCTACTGTAAATATAACATAAGCAGTTGTTATTCATCCTCTTATTCAGCATGTGTTTGTTCTAGAAGTATTTATCTTCAACCTTCCTTGTGCCATCCATCTTATGCCGCACACTAATTTTGTTTTTACAGATAAACTAGTAGCCCTGTGAAGTCAGGCAGACAAATATATCTGAAGATGTTGGATACAATTACAATTCCCCCCTCCCCTCCCCCAAATGTGTTTGATCTTCTATGTACCTTTTATAATGACAGGATATTTTCCATTTTATCTCTGCTTGGCTGCTAGCCCAGTCACATATCATTGCATCCCATTATTCTTTGTTATAAAATTTAAAGTTCCCTTTATTTTTAGACATTGTCTTTGTGCCAGTTATATTTTTCTCCCCCTTGTCTGCTATTTGTTGTAGCTGCCAATTCAGTGCATCCTGTACATGGCAATGTTTCTACCTCATGTTTCCATCCTTCTTTTCGCTAATGGTGTTCTGCGTGTTCATTGCCAATCAACAGTGTCTTCAATTTAAATAACCTATTTCCACATATCTATCACATCTTCATATCATCTTGTGTGTCTTACCCAGGCTGATTTCAGAACACATTATCAATAAATCTTTCACTTTTGCTTGTGCTTCCTGTGCATCCCACATGAACGGTCATTTGGAAAGTCCTCAGGATTGGTTTATAGTGTTCTGTTCTTTTCAGTCCTTTAAATTTCTCTGTGTGCTCACTTCATTTTGGTGAAGTCACTACATTTATTTATACATTTTTGCAAAATGATCACCTTCAACACCCCCTCTTCATCTGTGACTGAAACTCATTGTCAGACTGTTTGTGCAAAGATATTTTAAAAAGTGATTAGGTTAGACATAATCTGAGAAAGTAAAGAGAATAAAAGTGAAAGAAAAGAAATAAATACGGTTGCAAAGCTATAAAGACAAGAAGAGAGACAATGGAAAGTAAGAATTTAAAAAGACGGCAGGGGGATTTCAATAAATTTGCAAAACCATTGTCAAAAGTTCACTTTGTTCGGAACCACTTAGGTTAAGTCAAATAAAGAGTGAAAGGTCCTTAGAAATTAATGGTTAAATTCCGCTTAAGTTTGGCATTAAATAATAATGTGGGGACGAAGAGAAAAGTAATACTCCGTGATTTTGCATTTCTAGAAAAGTATGAGATATAGTATAACAATGGAAAGAATCTTGATTTCAAAACAGCAGATTTATAACCAGATTACACATTTAGATTAGATTTCCTACAGTTGGCCCTTCGGCCCAACGAATCCACACCGACCCTTCAAAAAGTAACCCACCCAGACCCATTCTCCTACCCTATATTTACCCCTGACTAACACAGTGGGCAATTTAGCATGGCTAATTCACCTAACACATCTTTGGATTGTGGGAGGAAACCGGAGCACCCGGAGGAAACCCACGCAGACACAGGGAGAATGTGCAAACTCCACACAGATAGTCGCCCAAGGTGGGACTCAAACCTGGGTCCCTGGTGCTGTGAGGCTACAGTGCTAACCACTGAGCCACCATGCCACCTCAGAGCTTATCAGGAAAAAGGGGTCAAATTTAAAAAAGCAGTCACCAAAGTGTTGATTTATTTTTTAAAAATTGTAGTGAGGTTAAAAGAGAGGAGGCACTTTGTGTGGTACTGGTAGTTGGATTGCCTTCTTAATAGAGAAATATTATTGATTCCTTTCAGCATAAACTTGTACAAAAATCAGATTCAGAGACATTGAAACATATGCCTTCTCAGTGCTTAAGATCAGCATATTTTGTGGTTAGCCTTCAGTTCCAGCATGATTGTGATTCTCTATTTGGTGGACCTCTACGTTTTATCTTCTTGGCTCAATTGCACAATGCTTGACATACACACAGATTGCAGAAATTGCTATAAATTGGAAATGCTCAAATGATCAAACACCATTTGCCTTGCCCATTCCTATGTTATTTATTATTTGTTTTCATCTGATTTCAGGCTATCAATTCTGTGCATTAGTCTTTCTCTGGTGGGTTTTAGATTATACCTGCTGATTGGAGCTTTATTAAATATTTCATTTTACCATTCGGGGAATGGTAGTTAGTTGATATTTTCACGTGATCCAAATGTAAATTGAGAGTGTCTAGATTGCTCCAAAATCAAACTGAAGCTTAACATTGACACTGACATTGTCATTGCTGTTTGCCCTCTTTGATACAATTAACTTTTGAAATGGTTTCTCTATAACTCTCTGCTTTCAACATTAATGCAAACTCATTATCTTCTATGAGGTATAGTTATCAATTTTTGCTATGCAACACTTGATGGCAAAATGCGTTTTACGAAGATACTTATTAGATGTCTGACTGAATCCTACAACAGTGATTAGTAGTGAATCAGTGGACCATGATTAGTAATCAGCTGGGGTTTCTAGTGGCTGAGTTTTCAAACAGATTGGTTATTCTTGGCATCCCCTTATGCCTAATTGAATGAACAATTTAATCATTACTGAGCTACTTCACCCAAGACCGTGAAAGTTTAGCTCTTTTATCATACTTTTAGATTTCATATGATCTTCTAAGTCTAGTCTTCTAAATAATCTGTTTCCATGTTTTTCTTTCTTTCTTTCTAACTGACATTATTTTGGAAGTCCAAACAATTATTTCAGGAATCTGTGAATCCATCTGTTCCATGAACTGTCTCCAAGGACTTAGTGATTGTAACATAGAAATCAAGATACAGCTGTTCTTAGATAGTATTTCTCCTCAAGATCTTACAAACTTGATACCATTATTACAAAGGAAAATGCAACCCTCAATTTGTGTGAATGCAAATTGCAATAAAAACAAATGAAATGAATGGTAGGGTAACAACAAATGCTTGAAGAAGGACTATTGGTAAGGACACAGAGAAAATTCCCTTCTGTTCCTTAACTAGTGCCCGGTGATCCTGAGCAGCAAATTGAAATAATGTTAAAGCATGCCACTAATTCTTTAGTGCTGTGAGTCTACCGATTTATTTTTATTTGAAATTTCATGGATGTGTGTTACCTTTTCGTTTTCCAATTACTGATAAAGATTTGCAATTTCTTTTCTATGACCTTCCTGTTGACGTGTTCTTCAATAGCTTCCTGACTAACAAAATGTACTTTGACCCTTACATTTGTCTTTTTTCTACAGTAACTGTTTCCTCATTATTTACTGACCATTCTTTAAATTTCCTCCTGCTTCCTGCTGACTTAGGGTTTGTTCAAATGTTGATAATCGGACTTTGAAAGGAAACCTTGCCAAGTTCCATGTTGTATGAATCTTTGTGTAACCATTTCAGTCAGCAGTTTGTAGCAGATTAAATGTTTTGTCTTAATGTCTCTATTTACTAAATACAGGGGAATCTCGATTATCCTTACAAGATGGGCGAGCACTATTTCATTCAGATAATTTATTATTTGGTTAATTGATTCAATGGCTCTCCTCTGGGGCTCGGAGTTTTCTGCAGTTTCATTTTTCCTTGCTCTGCCTGCCTTGTTCCCTCTCTCTGTCTCAGGGTTTGTTTCTGAGCAGGCACACACTTGTGTGTAAGGGACCTGTAGCATTGCTGAGCCTCCCAACTCCCCTCTCCCCCTCTCCCCACTCACGCCCCCACCACCTCCTCTCCAACCCTACCATCAGTCCAATGGGATTGACACAGCGAGCACTTGCTAAGTCCGCTCCCTGTTCAGGAGACTAAGCAGCAGCACACTGCATGCGAGCCCCCGCCCTCCATCCGCGCCCACCCCCGCTCCTGTCTTGTAATTTCAGGATATCTTTGTGTGTTCTTTCATCTGCTATTGCAGCTACTATCTCCTAATCTGTAGATTTTACTTTGTTGAAACTTTATTGCTGGAACAGCACAGCAGGTCAGGCAGCATCCAGGGAACAGGAGATTCGACGTTTCGGGCACAGGCCCTTCTTCAGGAATTCTTCAGATTTTACTTTGTGGCTATTTAAAACAAAATCTGTTGAAACATTTGAGTAAAATATCTACACAGATAAAAGCAAGAGAAATAGACTTTACAATGGGCATTGCTATTTGCCATTTTAATCAAGATTCCATCTCACATGAGTTTTTTGCAAAATACAAAGTTATCTTGGAGTAGCGTAATTATGGCCATGGCAATTCCAATGTATATATTCAGAATGTACTTCAGTGCCAGGACAGATCTGAGAAAAGACTAAATTGACCCACCTTAAGAAGTCATGCTGCACTCTTTCTGAGTTTACCAATCATGCGTACAGACTGTCAAGAACCCCAGTGTCTTAAAAGCTTGTAAAATTGATTCTTTCCAATCAACAGGGATGGATATTTTCCAAAACTGGGGAATAAAGATAATAAACCCTGTGACTCGAAATGTGCATTTGCCTTTTTGTATTTATACTGTTATTATATGTCCTTCTCTGTTGGTGACCTGCATAAAACAAGGTCAGGTAGAAATTAATAAAATGTTATTTTTCACACTTCTGGTAATGTGCAGAATTTTGGACAATGCATGAAATCACTCAATTGAATGTGGACAGCTTCAATTGCTATAAAGTGGACAGAAAACAAAAACCCGTGTTAGATCTTATCAGAGGATCATCCTATGTGAAATAAATGAAATAGTGACTATTTATGTTGCTGCATGAGTAATCTATTGCTATGAAAGCCCTTGCAATTTTCACTTCCAAAGAACTGACCAATCGCAGAGCCTTGCTGTTTCAGATTGCTTCTCAGCAATCTGAATTTGCTTAGTTCAGAGGCAAATCATTTTCCAGTACAATGTGCGTGAGATGTTTTTGACCAGCTATAAATTTCATAAATATTAAACTCTGAGCAAAATACCTTGGAGATATAATAGTTGTCACTTTTCATCTAGATAAAATATTAACACCATAACTGCCTCTGTAGTGGGATACATTAGGGTTCACATAGAGTTTGGGTCTCAAATTAAGATTAATTAATGGTCATCTATTTTCAAATCTTTTTTTCATGATATCTGTGTGTCTAAAAACAATGTTTAAACTTTGGACTCAGCTGAGAGGCAGAGGAAGGCTGAACCTGGAGGCAGTGAGGACTGCAGAATGCTGGAGATCAGAGTCAAGAGTGTGGTGCTGGAAAAGCACAGCAGGTCAGGCACCATCCGAGGAGCAAGAGAATCCCCATTGTGGGCATAAGCCCTTCATCAGGGCACCACACTCTCAACTCTGAATCTGGAAGCCACTATCACTAGGCCTACTGTCTTTCACCAAATAACTTCTCTCTCTGTGCTTACAGAGAGAACAAGTTAGTGCTAAAAAAAACTGACAAAACACCGAGGAACTCTTTCAGAAGAGGAGAGGTCAGGCTACAGAATAGAGTTCAAGGAAAGTATTTACCTCTATTTGGTAGATGATGTCACATGACCAAAGGGGTTCTGGATTAGTGGTGCTGGAAGAGCACAGCAGTTCAGGCAGCATCCGAGGAGCAGTAAAATTGATGTTTTGGGCAAAAGCCCTTCATCAGGAATAAAGACAGAGAACCTGAAGCGTGGAGGGTGGGGGTAGGGAGAAAGTAGCATTGAGTACAATAGGTG
>NC_057712.1:25079957-25087323 GCF_004010195.1 Chiloscyllium plagiosum | reverse complement strand
CTCCATGTCCTCGGCAGAGTGGGAGAGGGAGTTGAAATGTTGGGCCACAGGGCGGTGTGGTTGATTGGTGCGGGTGTCCCAGAGATGTTCCCTAAAGCGCTCTGCTAGGAGGCGTCCAGTGTCCCCAATGTAGAGGAGACCAAATCGGGAGCAACGGATACAATAAATGATATTAGTGGATGTGCAGGTAAAACTTTGATTGATGTGGAAGGCTCCTTTAGGGCCTTGGATGGAGGTGAGGGAGGAGGTGTAGGCGCAGGTTTTACAGTTCCTACAGTGGCAGGGGAAGGTGCCAGGATGAGAGAGTGGGTTGTAGAATGGTCTTTGCGGAAGGCGGAAAGGGGTGGGGAGGGAAATATATCCCTGGTGCTGGGGTCTTTTTGTATTCCTGATGAAGGGCTTTTGGCCGAAATGTCGATTTTACTGCTCCTCGGATGCTGCTGGAACTGCTGTGCTCTTCCAGCACCACTAATCTAGAATCTGGTTTCCAGCATCTGCAGTCATTGTTTTTACCTATATGACCAAAGAGTCTGTTTCCATGCTAAATGACTCTACAAATGTCAATGACACCTATACCAGGACCAGTAGTTTGTGTTGGTGGGAATAAACCATAAAGCTACACTGTATTTTTAAAAGCCTACTGGAGTGAAAGTCACAGTAAAAAGATGAACCTACAGTATGTCTGTTGAATTGAGTTTGAGTTTATATTGTTCAGTCATACAGGACACTGGTAAGACTACAGCTGGAATCCTGTACTCACCATTGGTCACCTTATCTATGGAAGGATATCAATGCGATGGAAGAGGTTCAGAAAAGATTTACCAGACTAATTATCGGGAATGAGTGGGTTGTCTTGTGAGGAAATGTTGGACAGGTTAATTTGTATCTGCTGAAGTTTAAAAGAGTAAGAAGCAGCTTGATTGAAACATATAACATCCTGATCAGTCTTGACTGGGTAGATGTAAAGAGTTTGTTTCTTCTGTGGGACAATTTAAACTAGGGGTCACTATTTAAAAAGCAGAGGCTACCCATTTAAAACAGGGATGAGGCTATTTCTTTTTCTGAGTCTTGAGTCTTTGGAACTCTCTCCCTGTAAAAGTGGCAGAAGCAGAGTTTTTGAATATTTTTAAGGAAAAGATAGATACATGTTTCTTAAGCAAGTGGTGGAAAGGTTATCAGGGATAGGAGGGATTTGGATTTACAGCGGGCATCAGGTCCACCATGATCTTGATTAAGAAGAACTGGCTCAAGGAATTAAATAGTCTACACCTGCTCTTGATTCATATATTCATATGTAAAAACATCAGTTTGCTTACTCAGTATACATTTTTAGTCATTGCTACAACTTGACAAATTGATAGAGAACTTCAGGAGTCAGGTGACAATAATTTATTTCATATATACGCAGAGAGGGAGAGAGAGACAGTTTTATCTCTGTGTAATGTAAAACCCATTCTTAAACATTACAAGAGCTCCCAATCTACAAAATGTTACAGCATACATGTTACAATTCCCACACTTCTGCGTCCATGTGTCATACATTTTTCCCACAGTTTTCACAGGCATTCTCTCTATTTTACCTCAAGCTGCCAGAATTTTACTAGTTGTGTAGCTCCTATACTACCAGCCTTGACACTGTGTATGTAATCTTTTTTTTCTATTCTTCCGTGGTTCCCATTTTCTTTGCTATTCTTTGTAAAAATGACTTTACCCATTCTGTTGGGTTAACACTAACTGTGAAAAATTTAGAATATTGAGCGATGTAAAGTATTTATTAGTTTTATTTTGGGGATGACTCATTTTAACTTGATCTGTGAGGAATCAAAAAGACTATCAGTGTGTATTTGTGTTGAAGGGCTGTTATTTATCCTGCCTGTGCTGTGATTTAATCTACTTTCAACTTGTGGTTGGAGCTGTTGCCTAACCCTAGGTGCTATTTTGGGCCCATCTATGCAAATAGCTCTTGTCAGTTGGTGTTATTTGTCCTTCCATTTCTTCCTAAAGTGATTATTTATTCTTTCGTGTTCAAGCTTTTAATTCTGCAATATCTTAATGCTATTTTATTTTCCAAAATGATTGTTACTTCTCTGATATAGAAAGTTTTAAAAATTATTTTCCTTGTCTTAACAGTTTTTAAGCCCTCTTGTAGCTGTACCTCTGTACGAAGTAATGACATTGTTGCCACAAATTTTGCAATTAAGATGGAGGCTTCCCAACTTCTATGAAAACATTGATGTTTTCCTGCTTTTTCATAGCAAAATAGATGATTGTCCACCTTTCAGGGCCGAACAATAATACCCATCTTCGCATATAACATTCTCAAATAAATTCTTTCCACCTGAATCACAGTTTATATTTTGGTAATTCCACTTTAATTGTACATTCAATAATTGTCTTACTATCTACCTGTCATCCTGCACTAAAGAAACAACAGAGTTGAAACAGATCACGACAAACAAAACTCTCTGGATGTAGGTTTGTTCGGTGAGCTGGAAGGCTCATTTTCAGATGTTTCGTCACCAGCATAGGTTTAACACAGCAGCTAATGAACTTGAAAGACCCGATATAGACAACAAGCAAAACTAATGTTATTTGCAAAATACCTTGCAAGAACTATAACAAACACTACATTGGACAAGCAGGCAGAAAACTAGTCACTAGGATACATGAATATCAACTAGCCACAAAAAGACATGACCCACTCTCACTAGTATCCTTACATACAGATGAGGAAGGACACCACTTTGATTGAGACAACACATCCATCCTAGGACAAGCCAAACAGAGACATGTATGACAATTCCTAGAAGCTTGGCATTCCAACCGGAACTCTATCAACAAACACATTGATTTGGATCCCATTTACCGCCCCCTGAGGAAAAGAACAGGTAATGATGTCACCACAGGAAATGGCATCATCAACCCAAGGAAACTTAAATACATAAATAGAAAGCGGGCCATGCCACCAGTGCTTCATCCGGAGGCTCACTGATGATGTTACCTAGTATAGTGACAAAACATCTGAACACAAACGTTCCAGCTCAGCGAGCAAACCTACATCCAGAACCTTAACCTGAGCTACAAATCTTCTCAAAACTTGCAAACAAAACTCTGCTGAGACATTTTCCTTTCGCCCAATTTTGACATTGCTGTATGTTTATACACATAGATCTTCAATATTAAAACAACTAACTTGAATTTCTGACAAATTTCAGCCTTGTGAGTCTCTCCATGATATACAATTGTCAGGCTGTTTAATACTGTTCAAGGCAGCTTTCTGTACAGATTTGGAGATTAAGCCATGCTGAATTGACCTTTGCAAATTTTTCTCGTATGGAAAGTTCAAAAAGGCTTAGGATAACTGGGAATCTGTCAAGCAACAGTTTTCACTTCTCATCTTCAAAGTTCATACATGTCAACAAGCCATACTCCCCATTTGTCAGTGAAGCACTCTAAATGAGGTTTGTACTCATCAGTTACATTCAAGAAGTCTCAAGAGATTTGTATTCATTTTTGTTAGCTCAGCCTTGTTACTGCTTATACATTAAACCCAGATATGTGGAAACAAATTTCACTAATTGAATTGCAGGAAATCACATTTTACACTGGTACATTTCAGGACCTATCTATCACTGGAACAGTTTGATGACTAACAGCACGTATTTTCAAATATTGCCACAAAGAAATACGGGGGGGGGGGGCGGGGGGCACTTGAGTCTGTCATTTGTAATATATGACAGACAGGAAGGAGGCTGGAAGAATATAGCAAGCCAGGCAGCAACAGGCGGTGGCGAAGTCAATGTTTCGGGTGTAATTCTTCTTTAGGACTGGGGGTGGGTGTAGGGGGAGCTGCAAATAAAAGAGGTGGCGGGGGCAGGGAGGTGAACTGGGGATAGGTGAAAACAGGTAGAGTGTACGACCTGGTTGGTCAATGGGAGGAATGAATCCAGTTGGTGACAGGGAGGAGTGGAAGAGAGGAAGATGGACTGGGAAGGAAGTCAGGGAATGGGAAGGGAGGTTATTTGAAATTGAAGAACTCGATGTTGAGTCCTCTGGGCTGTAGGCTGCCCAGGCGGAAAATGAGGTTGTTCCTCCAGTTTGTGGTTTCGTTCATTGTAGCAATGGAAGAGGCCAAAGATGGTCATCTTGGAAAGGGAGTGGTAAGGAGAATTGAAATGGGTGGTGACTGGAAGGTTTGGTTGGCCCCTGCTCGGGGAACCATTCCCTAAGTTTACGTTCGGTCTCCCAGATGTAGAGAAGACCACATCAGGAGCACCTGATGCAGTAAACTAGGTAGGAGCAGAGGCAGGTGAACCCCTGCCTCGCCTGGAAGGACAGTTTTGGGCCCTGGATGGAGGTGAGGAGGGTGTTGTACTGACAGGTTTTGCATCTTTTTCAGTTGCAGGGAAAGGTACCTGGGAGTTTGGGGGAGTTGGTGTGGAAAGTGGTGCAAACCAAGGACTGTCGAAGGGAGTGGTCCGCATGTAAGGATGAGATGGGTGGGGAGGGGAAGATGTTCTTGATGGTGGGGTCTAGTGGAGTTGGCCGAAGTGTTTAAGGATGATGCATTAGGTATGGAGACTGGTGGTAGATGAGGACAAGGGGACTCTATCTTTATTGTGTTGGGAGGGAGATTTAGAGCAGTGAAATGGGGAATGGAGGTGGTATAGTGGAGGGCTTTCTGGATGACAGAGGGAGTAAAAACATGCTGTTCCAAATAGGTGGACATCTGGGATGTTTGCAAGTGGAATGTCTCCTCATCTGAGCAGATGCGGTGGAGGCAGAGGAATTGGGAGAATAGGATGGAGTTCTTACTAGATACTGGCTGGGAGGAGATGTAGTCCAGGTAGTTATGGGAGTCTGTACGTTTATAGTAAATGTCCATCTGGAGACTCACCAGAGATGGAAATGGAGAGGTCAAGAAAAGGGAGGGAGGTGTCTGCGACATGGACAGACAGTATATTTGATTGTATGTCATCTGTCAGTGGTTTCAGTTGAGGTTCTGAAGAGCAAGAAAGATGCACTTTTACCCAGAACGAGAAGCCTTTGAGCATACTTGTGAATGTAATTAAGCATGGTGTCACATTCTATAAAACTGACAATTACATATAGATGAGGTCATAGACCTGAAATACTGTATTTGATAAAAGTACAAGAGTTATCATGTCCAAATTACAAAGGAGATGCTGATGATTTGACAGCCAGTAGGGCAGAATGATTTACTTTAGCACAGAAAATAACTTCCACACTTGTGATCTCCTGGAATTAACACTGCAAATGACAAGTATTAACTTGCATGCTTCGTGTCTTTGGCAGCAGCCCCACGCAGAGTCTGAAAGTACTTCATTCTCAGTTAGTAATTTCATCACTATGAAGGATTCCCTTTTTTAACTTGGGTATATCATGCTGGAGATAGGAAGACATGAGTTAAACTTTCTTCCAAAGTAATTTCACTGAAAAACAGGATCTATTTGAAAAAAATTTCTTTTGTATTTCCAGTGAAATTGGAAGCAGACATTGTATATGTTTACAATTGGTGATATAAATAATGAACACAAGAACTGTCCCTGAATAATATTGTCACATAGAGCAGCCAGACGTATTCTGCAGTGCCTGTTGTTTTGTAAGCCTTGTTTAGTTGGGATGTCTGTCGTGACTGTGTCTCACATGGGGATATTTTACATTTGGTTTGCTTTTCATAAATAACCCAGACGAAAATAAAACACTGCAAGCGGGCATTTCTTTATGGCCTTTCCAGCTGATCAACTTACCTAACGCAGTTGCTTCTATGAATAAAGATCCTGCAAGAACAGTATTCCCATGGTTTGGGAATTCACTGCTTGTGAATTACTGTAACCTCGAGCATGCATGCCATTTCAGCAGAATATGTTCTTTATCAATTAGAGTGGTATCCATGAAAGTAAGTCAAACATTCCTGAGTTCAATGTGTGCCCAGTTCAGAGTGACAATAATAAAGCTGATTATTTGAGATTCATATCGTATTTTAATATAAAGCTCAATTTTCCACATTGAGGAACATGTAACTATTCAAAAAATGCTGATTTTTGAGACAATAGCCCATATCCCATATATGTGTTTGGAAGGATGCTGATAAACTGTCTGAGCTTCAGTCTGGTACCTTCAAATTTTATCTGAATTCTTTAAATTAATAGCCCACAGCTCTGGACTGTGCGGAGTCAAGAAGCTCAGTCATTCAGTAAGTTCAAGACAGAGAATGATGGCTTTCTCGGGCAGAATCTTTAAGGATTCTCTTACAATGGTGAGATTAGTAGCAGGATCAGGGAAGAAGTCCAGTAAGGTCCACCTCAGCATCAGAGTAATTTTTTATATCTTTGTTTAGTGACGTGTGAGATTCCCAACAGGCAGCAGTGCGTGGCCAAGGGGATTATTGCTTCGTAAAACCACAGCCCACCTCAATAATACTCAGTCTCTTACCATTCCAAATTCGCCAAGTGAATTAGACATCGAGAATTCATGCAAGTTAGAGGGGGTACCTGGGGATTCAGCTCACCACTGACTGTGGCCGCCCTCCAATTTGCTCAGCACCAAATGGAATCTTTAAGCCCGATCCATAGGCACCAACCACATGCATCCCATGTCCACGCTGGATATTTGCTACTCCCACTTAGGAAGCACAGACTTGCATTGCGGCAGCGGTTGAAAGATTTCTGCAAGGATACTTTGTGCACGGAGAGAGGCACCCAGCTGGCAGATCTCAGGCAGCATGTCAAGACTGCTCATTTGTTCTCCTCGTGCTACCTTAGTCCATATCCTGGCATCAAAGGTGGGAGGGCAGAAGCAGTTTTTGGCCACACCTGCCACGGTCAACCCATATACCAGGGTCTGGGGAAAACAGATAGTTAGGTGTGCAGATTTCCACCAACCCATGTAGACAGTTTGGAGACCTTGAGAGCCCATGGGGAAATGATGTGGAATGAAGTGCAGACAGCATGGTTACTGTGAGAGTTACAGTGGAATGAGGAGGGGTGCTTACTTGATTGAGCAATGCCAAAGAAGAGTGTCCTGGAAGGACTTCTCTTATAGAGTCAGAGAGTCATACAACATGGAAACAGAGCTGAAAATGTGTTGCTGGAAAAGCGCAGCAGGTCAGGCAGCATCCAAGGAACAGGAGAATCGACGTTTCGGGCATAAGCCCTTCTTCAGGAATGAGGAAAGTGTGTCCACCAGGCTAAGATAAAAGGTAGGGAGGAGGGACTTGGGGGAGGGGCGTTGGAAATGCGATAGGTGGAAGGAGGTCAAGGTGAGGGTGATAGGCCGGAGTGGGGTGGGGGCGGAGAGGTCAGGAAGAAGATTGCAGGTTAGGAAGGCGGTGCTGAGTTCGAGG
>NC_057712.1:25003518-25079853 GCF_004010195.1 Chiloscyllium plagiosum | reverse complement strand
GTGTGGAGGTGCAGGTGAATTTGTGGCGGATATGGAAGTATCCCTTGGGGTCTTGGAGGGAAGTAAGGGGGGCAGGTGTGGGCGCAAGTTTTGCATTTCTTGCGGTTGCAGGGGAAGGTGCCGGGACTGGAGGTTGGTTTGGTGGGGGGTGTGGACCTGACGAGGGAGTCACGGAGGGAGTGGTCTTTTCAGAACGCTGATAGGGGAGTGGAGGGAAATATGGAAACAGACCCTTCATTCCAACTCATTTGCATCAACCAGATACCTTCAACCAAACTAGTCCCATTTGCCTGCATTTGGCCCATATCCCTCTAAACGTTTCCTTTCATGTACCTGTCCAAATGCCTTTTAAATGTTGTAATTGTACTTGTCTGTACCATTTCCTCTGGCAACTTGTTCCATACATGCACCGGCCTCTGTGTGAAAATGTTGTCCCTAAGTTCCCTTTCAAAGCTTTCTCCTCTCATCTTAAACCTGTACACTGTGTTTCTGGACTCCCCTACTTGGGAAAAAGACCTTGCCTATTAACCTTATCCCTGCTCCTCATGATTCTAGCAAACCACTGTAAAGTAACCCTCCCCCCACCAAGTCTCCAGCACTCCAGGGAGAGAAGCCACAGCCTATCCAGCCTCTCATTATAACTCATACCCTCAGTCCTGGCAACACTCTTGTAAATCTTTTCTGCACACTTTCTAGGTTAGCAATAAAATCAGAAGTCTTAGCAGATCTGGAAGCATCTGTAAAGAAAAGAAAACAGTGATCCTTCATCAGTTAAACAACACCTTTCCTGTAGCAGGATGAGAAGAAATGTATGTAGTGGTCTAGAAGTAATCAATATCTTGAACAGCTACAACGTGATGTCCGAAATCTGACTCTACTCTATTGTGAGGGCCAGGATTCTTCCCTTGTAGGGGCACTTCTCCACTTGCCTGACTCCTTTGTGTCCTATTGTGTGCTGCCTTCTTCCATAATGACAGAAAGGGAGGGATTGAGTGAGCTGTTACAGGCCAGGATAAAGTAGTCTCTGAGTTAGTGAATGGGCAGCACAGAGGCATGCAGAGCTATGATATGTGGTGGTTAGGGCGAAGCAAGATTAAATGGCTGCAGGAAGTGTTTGAGGGAATAGTGAGATTGGCAGAGCATGAACCTTGGTGGGAGAGGGGTGCAGTAGTAAAGATAAAACAAAAGGAGGTAGCAGAGACCAGCGTTTGATCGAACAGAGAAGGTCATTGATTCATTGATCTTCGTACTGTACTGCTGGTCATTCCTCCGCACAGTTGAAACAAGACTGACCCAGTGGTGATCACAGACCAGGTAGCCAGCATTTACAGAGATAAGGAGAAACTTCTTCAGCCAGAGATTGGTGAATTTATGGAATTCTTTGCCACAGAAGGCTATGGAGGCCAGGTCATTGAGTATATTTAAGACTGAGATAGATAGGTTCTTAAGTATCAGGGCGATCAAGGGTTATGGGGAGAAAGCAGGATAATGGGGTTGAGAAACTTACCAGCCATGATTGAATAGCGGAGTAGACTCAATGGGCTGAATGGTCTAATTTCTGCTCCTATGTCTTGTGACCATTTGTTGTCATGGCCTCCTCTACTGACCCTGTGGGATGACGTTGCTCCTTCTTTGCAAATACTATGTCCACCAGGGCCTTCAGATTCCTATCAGTGAATTGTGACAGTGAGCAGGGCAATGTCAGAATGCTAGTGCTCCTCAGGATACACAGTAGCCTTTTAAAGATGGCTCAGGCATTGGAAATGCTGGACTTTTGGTGGATATCCATTGAGTTGCGAGTCATTCTGGGAATGGCACATTGTATGAAGAGCCTGGAATTGGACATGAGGGTACTTAGTTTATGAGGCAGGCTTGATAAGATATGATTAGGCACTTTACCAAGTTGCACCGTCAGAAACTCTCCAAAAAACTCAGCAGAACTCTCTCTTAGCCAAACATGTAAGATTCATCACCTGTGACATTAGGGGATATACAGATAGTGCATGAATATAGCATTGAGGTAGATGTTCAAATATAATCTAGAATGCTGTTCCAAGGAAGAATCATCTCCGGTTCAAAACACTAACGTTGTTTCTCTATTTGCAGATGCTGACAAACACATTGCATTTCTCCAGCAGTTTCTGTTTTTATTATTAGCTAAGACCACTGAACAGGCTCAAAGGGCTGAATGGCCTACTTATATATTTTGACGTGGCTCACTTCATTACTGGCCAGAAATCAATGTTAATAGTTGAAGATGAAATTTGCTGCCAGCACCACTTGTAGGACTGTGCAAACGCATTAAAGATTGAAGGACTTAAATCAAAATATAGGTGGAGGAATTAGACTGTTCACGACCTCATTCAATAATATTTCCATCTAGGATGGTTTATTAGATTGCAACGCAGTTTAGAACTTTTGTAAGAACACTGGGATCAATAGTCTATAAAATATTCACTAAGGACAACATTAACTCTGTATTAAAGAGACGCCTAAGGCTCCTAGTTTATACCGCAGCATTGTTGATCCCTATATTAACATTTCAACGACTAACTTCCTAACATAATGTTCACTGATTTCTCCACTTCGCAGGTCAATGCAGAGCTGACTGTCAAGTCCAGATGTGACAAGATAACTTTACATGCACACGAACATGAACCCACACCCCAGAGATGATTTACATTCCCCACCTACCCCCCCCCCCCCACCGCCCCCCCCCCCTTCTCAAACTCCTTGACACCCACACATACAGTTATGATGGATTTAGTGTCTAAGGGACTGAAACTGGGAGCAAGTGGGAAAGTGGATGATCAGTCATGACCACATGTTGGAGCAAACTCAAAGGGCCATGTGGTCTACTCCCGCTCCTATCTCTTGTCTGTTTAGTAAATCTGAAATGATTACTGCCTCTTTAATGACAGACTGAAATTACCAACTAGTGCTGCAGTGGCTGTGAGATCAGCTGTTTGCCCTGCTGCCAAATTCCAACAGGCAGACCCAGCAGCATTGATAAGAATAACTTGTGGCTACTAGTTTCATGCTGACTACACCTCATAAGGCTTCAATCATTCAGACAGAGCAAATCGATGGCTTTGTAGATCACCACCAGAATCTAATTCCTGGCAGGCACACCAGAACCCTTCAAAAACTGCATGGATAAAGATGGTAATAAAGGGAAGCTGGAGATTGTCTGGAGGGTCAAAGAGGGCAAAATCAAATCAAAGCAAACGATTGCATTTGAGTGGAGACATAAAATTATTTCAATATTTTGAAATTCTTTGCAATTTTGTTCTCGATCAAATTAAATCTTTAATAAATCAATATATTCATTGCAGAAACCTTACAGTACTTGAGCCTGATGGATAATTGGAACACACCGGATATAAAATTAATGCATCTGTTGCTGCCATTCTGTTAAAGTGGTGCAGAATTAAACACATCTGTTCTTTGCTAACTCTAAGACCATCTTATTGAACATTTATGTATGCACACAACATTTGCATTAACAGCAAGGGAAAGCTAAAGGCAGATGCCAGATGGCAAAACTGTAACTGTTTAAACTCTGAACAGTCAAGTTAATTTGAGACTGTCATTAAAAATAGAGCCAAAAACAGAATTCAAATTCTTACTGATAAGAAGCTCAAATCCCATGCTATACCTTAACAGATGCAACTCATTGCTGGTTAATCTTTACTTTGAAATTTGTGAATTATACTACCAAATTTTTGAACAAATTAATGTACTGCTTATAAGCTTTAGAGCAATTCAGTGGTACAGTGGTCCCAAGACCACATTTCATTGAGGTTTAGGAGTCAACGAATACAAATAAGGTGAAAGCAGAATATTTCTTTATGATAATAGAGAAAATCTACTCAAAAATACATAGCCTGAGATCAAAGAAAATGTAAAACAGAAACATCATAGAGGTTGTTTTATATTCCCAAATTATAAATTTTGCTTGTACTTTTATTTCCTATGATATTTTCTAGAATGATCATACTATTAATAAATTTGCATTCTTCCTTTTCTGTTTTTGAATCAGCATCAAAATACTTGGGAACAGCAGGCAAATTTATGCTGGAAACCTCACAAGTAGCCCCCTGAAAACACAATGAGAAGAGCGAAAATTTTAAGTAAAGCCTCCATGTGTTTTGATTAAAGAAACAGTGATTGCAAAGGATGGAATCTTTGAGATTAAACAAAAAACTGTGGATCCTGGAGATCTGAAACAGAAACAGAAATTGCTGCCGAAACTCAGCAGGTCTGGCTGCATCTATGGAGAGAAAGCAGAGTTAACAATTCAAAGAGTCAGAAGAGTTCTGTTCTGACAAACAGTAACTAGACTTAAAACATTGAAACTGTTTTCTTCCCACAGATGTGTTATGAAGATTAGGTGTACCTTTAAGAGAGTTAAATGCAGCAGAACTACCAGACACAGCACCAAGTGTTCTCAATAAGGCAACAATATAACACTGGGTCAAACAATGCAACTAGTTTGTTGCCTGGAGACAAAAACAAATTTGAATTTGGCCAATCTGTTTAAATTATACCCCGAAAAATATCAAACTTCAATCCAATTTGAATTGAGTATATTGACAATCTTAAAAGCCAATGACATAATCTGATGTTTTGGGGATATAATACCAGGAAAAATTGAACAGTTGAGAGGAAAACTGCCAAGCCCCAGAGTCTAAAAGACTGCCTGAAAAATAATCCTCTTAAAAGTACCTTTTTGATCAGTAACCTGTGACCCAGAAATTCCTAAGAAGAAGAAAATAAGACACAGAAAGATCCACATAGAAGAACCAAAAGCTGTCTGGTTTTGAGATAAGATGTGTTGTTTTGTGAATCTTAATCAGGAGTTTTATCGGACTAGTATTATAGAAGGGAAGGGAAAACATAGGTTAGATTCAGGACTTGAAAATAGTTGTTATTTAATTATTCTCTGTTAAACTTAAAGAAATAAAGTTGTTAATTTTTCCTTTAACTAGTTCTTAGCCACTCGACCTTTTACAAATTATCGTATGGGATAAATCTTTTCTGTGTTGCTGGTTTTAAATTAAGCAGGAGAGTTTACCCCATGTCATAACAGTTGCTGCTGAGTTTCAACAGCAATTTCTGCTTTTTTTAGTTTGGAATCTCTAACCACAGGTTCTGGTGCTCTAGATCCTCCAATCATAGATCCCTTCCGTGATCCCTCTAAGGCACGTAGTTGCACATCTATTTGCAATTTAACAGGTGATACTTCTTGAAATTATGCTCTGGTCCCAGAATGTTCCACAGGGGAAATGTTCACATCCACATCTACTCTGTTAATCTCCTTCAGCATCTTATATATTTCAATAAAACCGTGTCTCAACTCCAATGAGAACAGGCCCAACCTACTCAAATTCTCCTCTGAAGAAAATCCCTCCATGCTCAGCTTCCAACTTACAAACCTTCTCTGGACTGCCTCCGCTTCTGTAAATCTTTCCAAAGGTAAGGGGACTAAAATTGTTTACTGTATTCTAACAGTGATCTAATTAGTACCTTATGTCGTTTTAGTGAGATGGTCCTATTTTTGCACTCCATTTTCTTTTAAATAATGACTAGTCTACCAAATGTCTTCTTTATTACATGCTTAGCTCATATGTTAGATTTTTATGATTCATGTAGGGACTGCCAAGTGCCTCTGTTTTGTAGCTTACTGCAGTCATTTCCCATTTAAATTATGTTCAGCTGTTCTGATCTTTCCTGTCAAAGTACAGAATCTCATATTTTCCCACACTATATTCCATCTGCCAATTTATACTCATTTAACCTCTCTATATCCTCTGTAGGTTCTGTGTCATCCTCACAACTTGTCTTCCTGCTTTTTGTTTAGTCATCTACAAAGTCATCAGTCTTTAATCTATATTGTAAATAAATGTCACCACAGTATTAACCTCTTTAGCACTCCACTAGTTACAGCTTTCCATCCTGAAAATCCTCATTCATTCTAATTTTTTTTTCTATTGGTTGGTCAAACCTTTATCCATGCTAATCTGGCAACTAACATGGACTCTTATTATTCATCATTTCGATCCACCTTTACTTATCTTGCTTATTACCTCCTCAAAAACAGTAATCAACTTGTCAGGCATGATTTCCCTTTCATGAAGCCATACTGAGTATGCTTGATTATATAATTTCTAAATGCTGTTGCCTCCTTTAAAATAAACTTTAATATGTTCCATATATCAGATGTTAAGCTAACTAGCCTGTAGTTATCTGTACTATTTTCCCCATTCCTTTTGTTTTGAATAAGGGCATTAACAGTAAATTGGCTGTTTTACAATTCTCTGGACTTTTTCAGAATCTAAAGATTCTTGGAAGATTCCTGTCTAACATTCCTCTGTGGCTATGGTGATTTTCACTTCCATTTCTAGGATGACTGTGCATAACTATTATTTGGCATCAAAGAATAATAGTGTGTTACTTTGGAGTCAAAAGCTTGACTTGGACTTTTTCTTGACCAGTCTGTCTTAGAAACAATTGGCAACATCTTATAATATTCAGGTACTGCTCAATAGAGTAACTACATTGATACATTTAGACTTCCTTTGTCTTATTCATGAAAATCCCTGTGTTTTTTAAAATTCCTC
Source organism: Chiloscyllium plagiosum (assembly GCF_004010195.1). NCBI lineage: Eukaryota > Metazoa > Chordata > Chondrichthyes > Orectolobiformes > Hemiscylliidae > Chiloscyllium > Chiloscyllium plagiosum. Next base: position 25,073,230 of record NC_057712.1, on the reverse strand, counting down.
AAGATGTAGCTTCTTTCTCGTCTAACCAATAACACGCATCTCTGACTTTTCACTTCGTTGCCTTTCATCCTTTTAAACCAATCAGTATCCTTAGCTTTATTATTGCTTGGCCACACTGCTGCTTATCTGCTTTTAAACTTTCACTGCCTCCAACAATTGACATGCTTATCTCCTAAACACTTAGTTTTCATTCAATAATACTAAAAATTCTATAAAACCCAATTGTGCTCTTGACTTCAACATTGCTCCCATATTTGAAGAGGTTTGTGATGCTCCTTTGCAGAATGTTTAGGCAGCACACATTTAAATCTTATGAAGTGAAATTGCTACGCGCTAATAGCACCATGTGGTCTCATTTTGAATCATCAGCTCATTTTACATTGCAGTCAATCTTCTATTGAATAGACAATAAAACATGATCACATCCAAAAGAATTACTGAGTTCTTGTGAGCCAGTTTTGTGTCACTAGTGAAGATCATCTTTGCTGTCTTATTGTCTGATAGGATATCTCCCCTCCCTTCATCCAATTTTCAACATCTCTCCAGCCGCAGTCAGACTTGTTTATTTTATTTTATTTGCTCATGGGTTGTGGGTATCATTCGCTGAGCCTGCATTTATTATCCATCCATATTTGGTCTTGAGAAGGAGGGGTCAATTATCTTCTTGAACCATTGCAGACCTACACTGTCATTTAGAGAGGAGGAACATTGTCCCAATGACACTGAAGGAAGAGCTGTATATTTCCAAATGATGATGGTAAGTGACTTTTATGTGGTCATGTCCCCATGTACCTGCTGCCTTGTCCTTCTCGATATTTGTGATCGAATATTTGGAAGGTGCTGCTTGAAGATATTTAATGAATTTCTACAGTACATCTTGTCCTATCTAAGTTTTTCTGTGCATCACTGAACATTAACATCTATGACTAAAGTTAACATCAAGTAACTTTCTCTTCACTGAGGTAAAATGTCTAATCAGTGCTTTATAAAATTGCAAAAGATGACCAAATCTCTTTAAGAAACATAACATGTACTCCATTCAGTTGAATGGGATAGTGTTGGATCCATAACGAGTGAGTTTGGGAAGATCTTAATATTGGGCTTTGGAGATGGGCTGCAGTCAGGTCCGAAGGTGGTTGGGTGCTGGCAGGAAGTGGGAATGTGTGGGGTGGGATGGGTCCAGATGTGACATCTGCAGGGTCAGTGAGACGTTAGGGATTGGGACTGTGGAGAGTTGGATAGGAAGATGGAAACTGTTTATTGGGGACTCAGCTTAACAGTCAGCCAGGCGATGGAGCAGTTTTTAATCTGTCTGACATTTCCTGGTAAATAATTAAGGCAAGTGAATTGGAAACTTTCAGTGTCTCCAAATTAATTCAGAATTGGAGACCTTTTCAGAGGGTTCCAGATACTGGATAATTCATCATCAGAAGTTTATGGACAATTCTCCTGTTTACAATGTATTGAGATCTCTGTGAGGTGTTTATACATAGCTCCTGCGTATGCCTCTGCAATGACTATCTCCTTTTTGCAGGATCTGATCCAATATTTTTCCCTGCAATACTTGTGCTTTTATGGATTTGCATGCAAACAAAGTGTATGTACCATAAACAATTATTTTCCGAACTAAATATTACTGAATTATTTAATCAACTACACCATTCTACATTATTTAATACAGTACTCATGAATCAAATTCTGTTGCATTATGAACAGTGGGGAAGGAATTTCAACAAAGCAGCTCATTTGACTATCATACCCTAACAATGCTAAACTCAGAAGGTGCTGACCTGGTATACTCAATATTACCAGGACGGTGGGGACAATATCATAACAATTAATGCAGCTCATGCATCTATAACCTGCAGCAATGTAGAATTTCTTGATGTTGTGAAATAAAACTTCCTAATATTTCATTCCAAGTCAAATTGGTGCAATGTCCCAAAATCAAGTGACTAGAGAAACCTGTTCTCTGTGATTGCCTGTAGAAATTCCCTAAACTTTGTTTAAGTTACCACTATGAATACTTAACTCTACCTCTGTCACATTGCTTTACTCCTCCTCTACCACTGCTCAACTTACATCCTTGTTTCCTTTTCACTGATTTTTTTTCAACAGGTGCCTTAAAGTTAAGTTGAATATAAATCATACCTTTCAATGAATCATGGAGTCATTACATCTCAGAAGTTAGCTATTTGACATGGCATAGTGATAGGTGCATTAGTCAGGGGTAAATATAAGCTAGGGGAATGGGTCTGGGTAGGTTCCTCTTTGAAGGGTTGGTGTGAACTTGCTGGGCCAAAGGGCCTGTTTCCATACTGTGGGGAATCTAATCTAATCTAATTTAGGTTGCCAAGAGGAGAAAATAGCTAATTCTGAAATCTAGAAGATGAAGAGGAAGCAGAGGAAAATACCCTGATCAAAATACTTCCTTTGCATAGGTCCTTGCTCAGACTTCATCTGGAATGTGCCATTTTGAGTGTTTACCCTCAGGAAAGATATATTTGTTCTGGAGTGGATGCAGTACAGATTATCGAAAGAATACAAGGTTAAATGATTGAATTGTGAGATAATATTCTGTACTTTTTTTGTATTCCCTTCAGCTTTGAGAGTTGCTTGATAACTAAATTATGTAATAAAGTAGTTCAAAAGGACATGTACTGACAAATTACTCCTTCTTTGCAAGGAGTTCGGGGCAAGAGAGCAAGTAATACAAGAGTGAAATCAAGGAACACATTTTTATGCAAAATATATACATCTGGAACTCTCTCCTCCAGACATTATGGATTCCAGATCAATTTTAATTCTAAAGACAGATTTTTGACAGGTTAGGTCATCAAGGGATATCAAACAAAGGTGAATGGATGAAGTTGTGATGTAGATTAATGATAAGCTAATTAAAAGTCAAAAAAATGTTTGAAGAGCACATTGCTGTGTTCAAGCAAAAATTGAATCTCACAATTGCTTTTCCCTCCAGGTTGCGTTGTGGTTGTTCATTATAGCTAAATGACTCATTAAGCTACTTTGTAGGGTGCTGTGTTATACCACACAGCAGATGTGTAATATACCTTTAAGAGACACGCTTATGACATCATCACCATATCATACCATGTAATTGCTCACAGTTTCCATCTTACTGACTTAAAAATCACACAACACCAGGTTATAGTCCAATAAGTTTAATTGGAATCACGAGCTTTTGGAGCGCTGCTTCTTCATCAGGTGGTTGTGGAGTACACAATTGTAAGACACAGAATTTCTATAAATTCTATACATTCTATGTCTTACAATTGTGTACTCCACAATTATCTGATCAAGGAGCTGTGCTCCAAAAGCTAGTGCTTCCAATTAAACCTGTTGGACTATAACCTGGTGTTGTGTGATTTTTAACTTTGTACACGTCAGTCCAACACCGGCATCTCCATATCATGTCCACCTTATTGAACTTTGTTCTCTTGTAGCATGGCATGCTGAAGTAAGGATCCTGAAGTTTATCTGAATAGCTTAGCTTGCACGAATGCACTCAAGTGTGTGAGATTGTAATGCACATATTACATAGTATCTATATCAGGTTGTTGCATTCTTTAGTACTGAGTGACCCATGTCCATCCTTATATTCTGGAAGTTAGCATTTGAATCACTGCATGATAACTGCAGATCATCAGTTTATCTAGCCACCACGTCATAGGGAAGCCATGAATGGACAACAGTGTTGTGGTCTGGGAATGTGAATCCGACTGGGTAAAGATGCCAAGTTTCCTTGTTGAAAGTAAATGAATGAACCAGAGAGTTTTATAACTAAACAACTTTATGCGACTAGATTTAAATTTTAGTTTTATTAATAACAAGCTTAGATATCAACCAGCTGACATGATAAGACTTAAACTCCAGTCTTTTAAAAAAAAGACTGGACTTCTGGATTAAGAGTCTGGTAACATTACCATGCCAACATTCCAGTCTCGAGAGTGACTAGGGATTGACAACCATTTATTGGGCTTGCCAGTCGTGCTCACATATGATGAAATAAAAAAAATTCTACTGGAATTAATTTAACAATCAAGTGCTGGAAATTAGCTACTGCTAAAATAAATGTCACCTTATCTTCTTTTTAAATGTATTAATTAGTTTCAGAACTTTCATCTTCATTTCCTGGCCTAGATTATTGTGAGGTAGCAGTGCTCTCCAGTAATTTAAGCTTACAAGGGATGTCACTCATCGGACATGCCATCAGTGAGAACTGTTCAGTGTTTACTTTTAATATGTCAAGATTGCTCTAAACGTTCTGCAAGGTAACCTTCCTGTCAACACAGCTAACTAATGCAATTAAATACAAAGTAGAAACTGGTTGGTTGTACAATAAGTCAGAGGATATGATGGTGACACATGGTTCTAATATATTTTGATAGTCTTGGGGGAATCTGGGAAGTGTTTTATGGTGATCATCAACTAATTTATTGCACCATTTGCATTTATTTAAAGTGTAACAAAGCAGCAGTTTCTAATTTAATGTAGCATGACATTTAAAACTTAATTAAATTTGCACAATCTCAAGTGATCTGACATTATTCAACTAACAAATAAGGTCCCTGGAGGCTGATAGCAATGTGCAATTATTAGTCCTGATTATGGTCAAGAAAATAAAAATTCTGAATGATGCCCACCTCTTAAAACAGTTTGTTTCTCTTTCTTATCACCCCATCCTGTTGTATTAAAACTGATTTTAACACTGGATAAGGACAGTGGGTTTTACGTCAATTAAAACCTTACCTAATAATTCTTCAATCTTCCAAGATTCCAGATCCAAGTTAACTTTTAGGGCAGTCGGAATACGGCTCCCACCTTGCATGAGTCTGCAGAATAAAACTGACCCTAACTAGTAGGAAAATTGCAGGCCTATTCACAGCATGTCTCGAGGTAAATGAAAAATTATGCTGTATATTTTTCAGTAGTTGGAACTTGGGCATATTATTGAAGTATTCACTATTCTACCTCATTGAGGATTTCTACAAGAACTTCTTCAGCTATTCTTCGGTGCCATCTTTATTTTATGAGCAGGTTTATTAAAGCTTTGTCTGGAGATCTCAGATCACAGCTGTCCATGTAATAGAATGAGAGCAGTTAAACCACTTTTGCCCACTGCCTGCCATACTGTAGGGGTATGCCAGTTTAATATGTATGAACTGCTCATGGTGAAGGTTGCTGCCACCATACCCTTTACATGTAGGAAACCACAAGTTATGCTTTATCTATTATGTTAATGGAAAACCATCTACTGTTCTAACTAGAAAAGTCTTTTGTAGCGAAGAAGATATGGCTTATTGCACATTAGAAAGGTTACAGGTAACATTGACATGATAAATGTTGTTCAAGAGACTTTGAGGAGTATCAGATGTTAGGTTTCACACCAGTAAGATTCTAGACTGTCCTATCCATAACATCACCTGGGAGGTGCTTATGACTATCCTCAGTGTTAACCCTTTCAGGCCTGAGTACAACAGTTAACCTGGAAAAAGATGGTGCCAGCTCAGCTCAGGAGTATTTTAAAGAATCGTTTTGTGATCAATCTGTTAACATCAAAATATTCATATTTCCAAATAAAACAAGCATCAGCATGCCTGTATCTATATAATGCACATCCTTAGGCTATCCCATACATGCATTTCTGTTTTCCTTTTGATACTTCTCAGCCATTGACACAAGCAAGACTTTGAGATGGCAAGAGCCCAGACCATGCTATGGCACTATTAAGTAGACATATACTATTCCAACTCTGAATTGCTCTATTTTAAAAGTATATTACCCCTTGCATCTGTTGCTACACCTCTAGCCATCAGCTTTAGTTGTAACCAGCAGTGATCATAATGAAACTTCTTTCATTATAAAAGATCAGGTCAAAACTTAAACCGTACTGCAAAGCAGATAATTCAAACCCTGTGAGGTTATTATTTGAAATATTCCAACCTCCAACTCATGAGTTTCTTGTTACCACCATTAATGCCAATCCTTGGCTGCCAGGTTTGATCTCTGGTTCGTTCCTCAGCTACCTCCTGAAATTAAACAAGCTCTTGACACAATTTTTTTTTCTCTCATGTCAATCATACCAAGCCCCCTCATAATTTCAATGACCTCCATTAGGTTATCCATCTGGTTAGCTGACCTCATTATAATAACTACAGAATGGAATAAATGAACTGAATATCAAGATTAGATGAATTGCTTAACCATCGTGGAGTGTGAAGAAATGTCAATAATATATCAACATTAACCATCAAACATTAACTTTAAGTTAGATGTATGAAACTGTTGGGATTCTTTAAAACTGTTTAAGCCACAACATCTTATCCATTGTTGAAAGAATCTTTTGAAAGTTTCATTATTACATTTTTCTTATTAGTTTTTAATTTTGTTTTACAAAATGATGTGAAAATCAAACCTGAGTATGGATATCCTCTCTGGCTTAGCTGGACTGGCACTCAACTTTATCACTGCAACATCTGTTTTAACACCTTTTCAGTATTGTGTTCAATTAAAATTTAAAGTTGTAAAAATGTCATGTATTTCTGTTAGGTTTTATTATTTTTAATTTGTGAATTTTTACTTTAGGTTTTATGACAAATAAAGTGAGTGGTGAAGTACAGCAAGTGATTTAGATGCTCCTATATGCTGTGAGATGGCATCCCACTACTTTTGAATAATTACTCAATGAGTGAATTTGTGCAGCATTTTGTCTAGCGTTCAGGCTATATAGGCAGCTCCTCTCATTTTTCGGAGGGAAGCTAAACCATCCTTCCGATCTTTAGAATAATATCATACAATAATTATAAGCATTGTTGCAAAGATAGCCATGGAATAGCAGAGAATAATAATTGAATCAATAAAATAACAACTGCTAGAACCTCAGTAGGTGCCATGTCAGTAAAGGCATGAATATAAATTAGTGATGGAATGTGAGATCTTGGAGATTCTAACCTTCGATTCGATTCCCTTTCGAGCGGTTTTATTTTAAAAAGAGAGTGTCAGTTTGGTTTAGATTTTGTTTTCAAAGCACTTCAAATCCTTGTTTTGAATTTAGTTCTCAGCTAGTGAAAGTATGCACTTGGACCATTAATAAATAAAGATGGCTGAGTAAAAGTCATCAGCTTCTATAGTGCAGATGCTGTTTTGTTTTTTATGCAGGGAAAAGATTTGGGCAGACTGATTGAAGAGATAAAAGAAAAATCAAATGAAATCCCTAAGGAAATAAACCAAGTATGGTTCTTGTATTTTATTCAGAGAAGTTAAATTTTAGCTTTGAATGTTATATTCTAGTGAACAGAAAAATGTGTTAAGATGGAATTTAATAGAGCTGAATAATAAAGCAGATTATGAATGTAAGGACTATTATATATCTGAATAACAACAATGACTTTGAAAAATCCAGAACTTTCAAGAGATTATTTCAACAGTGGGTAAGATGTTGTGGCTTAAACAGCTTTAAAGAACCCCAACAGTTTCGTACATCTAACTTAAAGTTAATATTTGATGTTTAATGTTGATATATTATTGATATTTCTTCACTCTCCACTATGGTTAAGCAATACATATAATCATGATATTCAGTTTATTTAATCTATTCTATAGTGTTCATAATGAGATCAGCTAACCAGATATCATAGAATAGGAGTTCCCTGATTGGAGCTGTTAATCTGCTCCCAACAGGGAGACCTGGCTGACAGATGAGAAGAGGAGCTGAAAATGTGTTGCTGGAAAAGCGCAGCAGATCAGGCAGCATCCAAGGAGCAGGAGAATCGACGTTTCGGGCATGAGCCATCCTTCGGGAATTCTGATTCCTGAAGAAGGGGTCATACCCGAAACATCGATTCTCCTGCTCCTTGGATGCTGCCTGACCTGCTGCGCTTTTCCAGCAACACATTTTCAGCTCTGATCTGCAGCATCTGCAGTCCTCACTTTCTCCTAGATGAGAAGAAGAGCTGACTCTAAAAAGATTTTTCGTGTGTACTTAAATGGTGCTTTGATATTGGGATACCGGCCTCTGTAAAGATGTTTTATATTACACATAGATATGTACAAAGTTTCCAAACTACATCTGTAAGTCTACCCCCCCTCCCTTTTTACATTTTTCTTAATGATTACCAGTGTCAGTACTATCATCAATAAAGTTAGATTAGATTCAAAAGGATAATTCCTCAGGACCTTCCTTGCAATTCTAACTTCTTTCAAAAGTTTTAAGAACAAATCTATATGGAGTTGCAAAAAGAAATCTTGAAATCCAGATCTGAAGTTAATAACGTAAGAAGTTAAATTGTGCTAGTGATCAAACCTAGCTCTCTTGTCACCAGATTTGACTGACTTCTAGGTAGCTACCTTTACAGGACCATTCTGGAGTAGATGTAGATGATTATGCAGAAGCTTGGTTTACTGAAATTTACCTTATGGGTGGTACCACCTGGCCCATATTTCTCGCCTGATTATATTTCAATCAAATGAATTCTTTTCATATCAAACTGAATTTACTTGCAATAGAGTTAATATTTTTAAGGATAAGGGGGTCAGTGCATTGGGTGGATGTGCGAATAGGAACGATCAGTCTTATTGGATGGTATAGTGAAACCAGGCAGTCAAATTCCTTACTCCTGCTCCCAAGTCCTATGTTCCTACTTTCCACCAACTTCTGTGATGGTATGACCCTCAGCACCAAGTAATACCTTAGTCTCACCTCCTGATACCTCCTCCATTAAGCAGCAACATTCATTATTTGCATTCTTCCTGCAGCTAAATATTTGGGAAAATCAAACCCATGATTACTATCTCAAAGACAAATGTACTTGACACTGGTCCCATCATTTGCACAGCCATTGTTTGAGGCACAATTACATTTGATAGAATTGTAACATGCTTATTTGACTCAAACTTTCCCCATATCCTCCCCATTACATGCTGACAGGAAATTAATTTCACATTGTGCCAATAATGTAACTTAGGAGACATTGCAATCTGCTGGGATTTTGGGGTAAGGAGGAATGTTGTTGTTGAAAATCTACTGTCACATATCAAAGTCTTGTAAATGACAGAGTGAGTTTTAGGACCTTGAGATGAGTCTGTGCTTCCAAGTCCACTTTAGGCCTAGTTGAGCAAACCTGGAACATCCTGCAACCGACCAACATGAGATATTTACTGCTTTCCCTGAATCCACTATCTGTTTTTTTTATTTTTTCTTTGGGGAATGCCAACTGAACAATGACATGGCATGGTGGCACAGTGGTTAGGGGCAGTATGGTGCTACAGTAGTTGGCACTGCTGCCTCACAGCACCAAAGATCCAGGTTGATTCCGGTCTTGGGTGATTGTCTGTCTGTGTGGAGTTTGCACATTTGTAGAATCCCTTCAGTGTGGAAACAAGCCATTCTGAACGAGTCCACACAGAACTTCCAAAGTACATCCCACCCAGACCCATCCCCCTCCCAAATCACTGTAACCCTATATTTCCATGGCAAATCCATTTGGCCTACACATCCCTGGACACTATGGTAATTTAGTATGGCCAATTCCCCTAACCTGCACATGTTTAGCATGGTCAATGAAGCTTACGTGCACATCTTTGGATTGTGGTAGGAAACCCACATTATCCCCGTGTGTGCATGGGTTTCCTCTGGGTACTCCAATTTCCTCTCACATTTCAAAGATGTGAAGGTGAGCTGCATTGGCCGTGTTAAATCACCCTTTAATATCCAGGGATGTACAGGTTAGCTGGGTTAGTGATGGGAAATGTAAGGTTACGGGAATAGTGTGGCATTGGGTCTGGGTAGGATGCTCTTCAAAGGGCTGGTGCAGACTTGATGGGCCAAATGGCTTCTTTCTGCACTGTGAGAATTCTATGATTCTGTAATTCAAACTGAAAACTCAACTATCTATGTAACTGGTCCTAACTGAGGCATGCAAGCTGATTCATTATCTGGTTGAATCCTGTGATAGTGCATTCTCAGAGAATCGGTCCCCTTTTGAAGCAAAGCTGTCATTGTAGACGTTCCAGATTGAAGTCAAAAATTAAAATTTGTCAAGCTAACAATATTTTAAATGAACATTTTGCACATTGACATATTTTCCCTGCTGACAATATCCTATCAACACAACTTAGAGACTCTGGCTGTCTGGCTGTCTAGAAGGGCCCTATAACTGATGAGATGGTGCTCCAGGACTTCATGATATTCAATGCTGCAGCTTCCACAGTCTGATACCAGGTGCCTGTCCGTGGTACACTCCATTCTGTCGTCTTTTCTGGCAATAAAGAAAAGACTGAGAATAGTGAAAACTATTGAAAGCATTGGTCTAGAGCAGTTGGTTGGGTGACCAATGTTCCATCTGTACACTGCTCCTTGGCTCCAATTCATTTACCATCCAAACTTAAATCATATGTATACGCAGGTAGTTGTGTAATTATTCCATCTTTCATAAAAAAGGTTTTTTAAAATGTATATTTTACTATAAAATGTAATATTAATTAAAAACTTAAAGCAGCAATTTTATTTTTGTAAAATAGTTGTTTACTGAATGCTTGCCACATCTGTCAGATCATTTCTTTTCAACACATATAGGAATCATTTCGAAAACTGGTTTTAATACCATTCTTTCTCATTTCAGCCCACATTAAAAATAATACAATTAAAATAAAAAGACATAACCTTTTTGAATAGAAAAAACATTGACACCTGAACAATGTTATAAATTAAACTCTGATCATGGTGGGGGGAATCACACTGTTTTCTGCTGTTTAACAAGCAGGGGAGGATATAAGGCATGGTCTCTAATCTTGCAGTTCTGCAGAGCTCAGGGGATTGAAAGACAGAAGTTAGAGATGAAAGTCCAATCAACCTGCCAGGCCTCTAACTGAGTCTTCCCCTGAGGCCCAGGCAGTGTAACAATGTGACTGGTTATAAGAAAGAACAACTTCAAAGTGTGGTCACTGCAGTCAGGTAAAGATGGACATAAATGGGTCATCTCTTGATCCAAGCCTATATTCAACAGAACTAATGACCAGGGTGAAACATCAACTCACTGTCAGTCAATGAAGGAGTGCTAGGACAGAACCATCATTACCATTTCAAATTTTGTATCAGAGCATAAGATGTGGGAGCAGAATTAGGCCATTCAGCCTATCGCATCTGCTTTGCCATTTTGTCACAGCTAAGATGTTTCTCAACCCAATTCTCCTGCCTTCTCCCTCTAACCTTTGGTCCCCTTAGCAATCAAGGACCTATCTTCAAAAACTTAATGACTTGGCCTCCACAGTCCTCTGTGGCAATGGGTTCCACAGATTAATCTCTGATTGAAGAGATTCCTCCTTGTGTCAGTTCTAAAAGGTTATCCATTCATTCTGAGGCTGTGCCTTTTTGGTCCTAGTCTCTTCTATTAGTGGAAACATCTTTGTCTAGATTGCTAATGTATAGTGTGAATAGTTGTGGTCTCAACATTGACCTTTGCGCAACTCCACTAGTCATTGGTTTCCATCTTGAAAAAGGATGCCTTTATCCCCTTCTCTGACTTCTGCCAGTCAGCTAATCCTCTATCCATGCCAGTACTTTACCTATAACAACATGGACTCATATTTTATTTTGCAGTCACCAGTGGGGCACATTGCCAGAGGCCTTCTAGAAATCCAATTGATCATGTTAGCTCCTAAGGGGCAACGTTTTCATGCGGAAGGTGGTACGTGTATGGAATGAGCTACCAGAGGAAGTGATGGAGGCTAGTACAGTTGCAACATTTAAAAGGCATCTGGATGGGTATATGAATAGGAAGGGTTTGGAGAGATATGGGCCGGATGCTTGTGAGTGGGACGAGATTAGGTTGGGATATCTATTCAGCATGGACAAGTTGGACTGTTGGTTCTGTTCCCATGCTTTATATCTCTATGACTATATGATTATGAGGTTCAGCCAAATCATAAAGTAGTTTGCATTGTGGTTTTATGAATTTAATAAACAGATTTAAGTTTGAGCCCAAACCTCTTGTCACATGTAATTCTAGTGTCTAAGAATCGCTAAGGAGGAAGGGAATATATACTTCCTCACAATGCACAATCCTACTTAAAAGATGTGTACCGTGTCTGCTTTATTAGAACAAATGTAAATATTCTTTGCTTTCCTCTTGTCAAAACTGCACACTATAATTTAGGGCCATCCTACAGAATAAAGATAATCCCTGCATCATTTCAACAATACTAACCATCTCTTTAACATTATTTCTACTGCCCTTTCCAATACCTTTGAAGAATCAATGCAAAATTGTTGAAGAAACCAAAACAAAGATTTTAAGTTCCACAGATAATTCTGAGCTCTTTGGATGCCGATAACAGTTGGCTAATGAGTATGCCTGTAATTAACCCATAAAATAGACACAATATCATTGTATTTCTAACTTAGATAAAGGTAAAATACTGCAGATACTGTATTTCAGTTCTGAAGAAGAGTCATAGTGCACTCAAAAATGTTGACTTTGTTCCCTTTCCACAGATGCTGTCAGTCCTGCTGAGTTTCTCTGCATTTCGTATTTACTTAAGACCCAAGTGAATAGGCTGACTGTAACATAAACACCTAATTGCTGCTGGTAATGCACTATAAATTTTAATTATGGTTTCTTTGAGTTAACAAAGACCATGGATCGTCCTATATGTGAGAAATCCATGGCCTGGAAATTCCATAACCAACAGAATGTTGGAGAAAATCAGGTCTGGGAGTGTCTGTGGAGAGAGAAAAACTTTTTAATATTTTGTGAACCTAAGTGAACAGTGCTGTGTATTCACCCGATTGCTATTTATTTCAGAGCAATGCAAAGATGCGTCTAGTTCTAAATCCAGACATGCTATTTACAGAGCTTTACAAAGCTTAGAAATTACAAAATTACCACACAGATGCAGTCTCAACTATACCCTTTCACTTCTATCTAGCACCTTGTGGAATTAGTTGCTTGACTCTCTGGCTTCACTCCAAGCTTAAGTAATCAAACAGGAGTACACAGATTGCATTACCAAATTCTCATCATCGAATGCAGGTTAAACCATTGAATATTGGAAAGCAAGTAGAATCTGGAGGAAGGAAATCTCTGCAATTGAGAGAAGAATCTCTCTTCTGGCTGAACTAAGATATCACAATGCAGCTTCTCAGCTCAGGTTAACTATTGAATCACCTTGAGAAATGTCATTTCATGGACACACTTTTCAGGTGCTGCATTCACCACTAAAGGTGCTTGCAAAAACGTGCACATTATTACCAATGTTTTGACCTTGCTATGCCACTACTCACAAGTTACTTTAACAATCAATTAATGTTTGAGTCATGGCTATCCCAATGAGATTTGGATGAGACATGCATTGTAATGAATTGTGAGTGGGCTTCTATTTTGCTAAAAATTATGATAAAACTGAATGAAGAATAGATTTGTCGTAAGAATGACTATCATTGCATTTGCATGCTGCCAAAACTATGCTGTTTTAATTGTAATTTGTTTTAAATAGAAATATTAAGAGCAATGTAATGTTCCTATCCATCAAAAGTCTGATGTTTACCTGTAAGTAGAACAGACTCCATGATAACATGAGCTGATGTTTGTACAATAACCTTGCCAGTCCAGATCTGTGTAACTGTACAGGAGACAGGAAATTGTTTTATCGACTGTGTGTAATCTTTGAAAGCCATGAGAGAACTACATTGCAGATCCCAAATAAATTGGCAATCCTGACTGTTTTTATTTGATTGCATTGTAATAACTGTCAAAAATCATGTGCTTAAATGAATTTCCTCCCCACACAACCTCATGTGTTCTTGTGCCAAGTAATGGTAAATATAATATGTTGTGTTCTTTGTGACTATGCATTACCTTTGTGAGCATAATATTTCTTCATTTCAGGACAGTAGCTTTATTATAACTGATGGAAAACAGGAGTAGTTGCAAAGCTCTTTTCTTTTGGGGAACATAGTCCTTGACCTCCCAAGTGTCATTTTTCCATTAAAAATTGAATTGTGAATATTCTAGAAAATTCCATGCAAGTTACTGTGTTTGTTGCAAAGATGTTTATTGAAGATTGAATGTAGCAATTCAGAAAGGGGTCCTTTTCTTGGCATGAGTATCATTTCAGCATCAACGTCAGTGCCAAAAAGAAAACTGATCAATCTTTGGTATTTGCTTTATTCAAAATGCAGAAAGTTCACTGCAAAATAACATTGCCTCGCATAATTCTCAGTACAAAACTTTCACTTCAAGAACAGGAAGCTGCTCACATTAGCAAAATAAATTATATGTTTGGGCAAAGTTTGACATTTATTGCAAGAACACATTCAATTTACTTTGGCAAATCACTTCAGACAGTGATTTCCAATCTTGATAAAGTGCATTAAAAATGTAAGAAATAGGTAGCACCTCATTAATATTCATGCAAATCTATGAATTTAGGTCCTCGGCTCAGTATCTGCTTCATGAGCTGTTTTTGCTGCAGTTTCTTTTTGTCAGTGGTGGTCTGCTGCATTACCTTCCATTCCAAAGCAAGGTGAGCAGCACCCACACGTTTGTCTCAGCCAGACTAGGAGTTGAAACCATGTTGTTGGTAATACTCTGAGCCACACAGTGGCCATTTAACCAACTCAGATTGTGCCCAACCTGTTTGTCTTTGGTATCAATGGAAGTCACTTCTGAGGTTAGAGAATGCGTGAGGCAAGATTTTTATCTCACAGCAGCTCCATGTCGAGGAACAAAATTTAAAGAAATACACCTTACCGCTAAATGCCTAATTCTGATTTTCAAGGAGGACCCACCTCAGTAAACAGTCACTAGGTGGTGGAAGGAGGGAACAGTCAAATAAAATATTTCTGTTAGAATCAAAGGACACTGATAAAAACCCAACTCCGTGAAGGCAGCTTGTCTGGGTCTGAGTGATATAAGCTTTGGTGAGATTTATGACAACACTGGATGAAAAGACTTATGAGGATAATCTCAATATCAGGAATATAACCAAAATCTTTTTTTAAACATATATACTTTCAGCTCCAATTGTTCAAAGATATTACTCATTTCTGGAGCAGGTGGGACTAGAACCATTGATGTCTCGTCAAAGGACACTACCACTGCAGCACAATGGCACTTCGTTTCATCTTTATAGTCATCATAAACTGCATGACAAGTTGACAATTGAGAAGTGCAAGTTTTTGTTAAATACCTTGTTAAAGCCCCAACTCCAAGTTAATATTCATCTTCCTATATACAACAGGTGAGTTAGTTGTCATGAAACCTCAACATGGGGATTGTAGTATCTGGCAAATTCAGCTCACTACTTGTTCCAAAGGACATCCATGTTGCGGATGAACAAATAACATTTGGGCTATCAGCCACATGCATTCTTTGCCCATACCAAATGGCATCCATCATTAGTCAACCCCACATGACCATCCTGACACCTCCCTGATATACTTGGATGCTGCTTAGGAATTACAGATTTCCATTTCAGGGTTCACTGGCAGCTGGCGCTGGAAGGCAAGAGCACCAAATGCATATGGATAGTCACCTGGCTCACGGACTTGACGAGGTTACATCTCAAGGGGTCTCATTGTGTCCCTCTTAGCACTCACATGGTGAATGCTCTCCCGCCATGTTCACACGTGGCACCTACATCTGTACCCACAGCATCCATGCCTTGCCTTGCCATAGGCACTTCAGCCAGACACAAATGCTATCAGTACTGCTGTGATATGCTCTCACAGGCTAATTGTCATGTTAACAACATTTGCCTGTGACTGGAAATAGACTTATTTCTTATGTTTCTGAAAAAGCAAGATTAACATTTAGATAATAAGATGACCATGTGACAAAGATTTATGCAAAGAAACTAATTTTTCGTGTATTGCTCCAAGTTATTCAGGTTGACTGTTGAGGACACTGCCTACATGTGCTTGAATAAATGATTAAAGGCTTGTTGTCAAGACTTGGGCAAGATTATTAGAAATCAGCTAAATTATTACAAACATGAAAATCTATTTAATACGTCAAATAGGAAATTTGTGGTGAAATACATTGCATGACGTGCACTTCAATGTGATGGTCTGCTGTAATAAGCGAAGATGATTTCAAATGAGAAATAATGTTGTTACTTCAGCTAGTTAAAAAATAGTTGACAAAGAGTCACAGTATAGGGAAAGGTTGGGTGTTTCTTTTCTTCCTGGTGGTGGAAATTGAATAAAGATTCGTGCACCTTGTGTCTCTCACTGTGTCCCACACCTGCACACACACAACATTGGTGCTGGGGAAAAAAAATAAGCACAACCACAGTTAGGCAGTAGTGTGGGGGTTAAAAAAAATAAAGAAACAGGGGTGTCAGAGGTTCTGTAAAAGAAAGAAAAAAAAGAAAAAATAGGGCAAGGATCAAATAAAAGTTTTGAGCTGAAGTTGAATGACGTTGGTAAGAATTTGCCTCGCTGTTTTACCCAATCATGAAATTGTTTTGCAAAATTATTAAATATAAAACAGAGGTTGAAATATATTCTGAGCCAGTTTTCAGAGGAGCAATGTAAATATTTGATTTTGAAGACATGTTTGCATTGTCATGATACTGATAAATCAGGCACACTTGATTTTCAAATTCCATCATCTGATTGTAACACCTCCGACTGCCATGGACCTTTAAAAAACACGCAGAAGACAGATGTAAAATGGCTACACCAATTACCTGACCACAGGGTTTACCAAACGTCATGAAACCAATCTCGAATAAATTCGATCTTTTGAGCTGAAATTCACATTTTATCAAAGATATTATTATAATCCACCAGTCACATCTACTTCAATTTACACCTGTATGGAAGGTTTCACATATTGGAGATGGAAGACATTAAGTACAAAGATTGGAAATATTGAACTTAGACATGGAAATACACAAACCAAGTTTATATCTTAAGGAATTACTTTTTCACACAACAGGGAGGTGGAATTTTGACTGCAGAGCTACAAATGATGAGGGAAAATGCACCCTGAGCATCTCAAGAAAGAAATGTGCCCAATGTTTCTTCTTCAGCTATGCAAGTACTCAGAAAATGTCTCCGTACACTGATTGGTATTTGGATGCATTTATCTCTGGATCCAGTAAGTACTGCCATGCACAAACTTCCAAGGTCCATGTAGCTCCAGGAAAATTAAGGGGAATGTAGAGCAGGAGCATTTTGGGACATAAGTGTTTGCCATGTTTCAATTGTTAACTTCTAGGTTCAAATCTCATGCCTGGACTTGAGCATAAAAACCTTTGTGAATATGCTGCATTATCTGTAGGATCATCTTTCTGACGAAATGTTAAGTGGAGGCCCCATCCACATGCTTGGGTGAACGAAAAAGATTCCATGACATTATTTTGAAGAACAGCAAAGAGATATTGGTCTGGCCTATATTTATTCAGACATGGATTTTGCTTCCTTTAGGATATTGTTACCAGTGTGGGCAAAGTTTATGTTGTTACTTCTAGCATAAAGTAGCAGTGGATAACATGTTATTGAAAGATTCAATTATATATTATTACAACTGGCTACTGTGTACAACTATTACATCCATAACCACATAAGTGTCGAGTCTAGTATTAGGCTGCTTGGTTACTGTAGGAGAATAGGTTTGTAGTAGCATTTCATGCTTCCAATGATCCCTAGTAAGATGGAGTTTGAAATCTTTACACCATCACCTCATATGTTATGATACAATAATATCTGTTCGCCGAGCTGGAAGTTTTTGTTGCAAACGTTTTGTCCCCTGGCTAGGCGACATCATCAGTGCTTGGGAGCCTCCTGCGAAGCGCTTCTTTGATGTTTCCTCCGGTGTTTATAGTGGTCTGTCCCTGCCGCTTCCGGTTGTCAGTTTCAGCTGTCCGCTGTAGTGGTTGGTATATTGGGTCCAGGTCGATGTGTTTGTTGATGGAGTTTGTGGATGAATGCCATGCCTCTAGGAATTCCCTGGCTGTTCTCTGTCTGGCTTGCCCTATGATAGTAGTGTTGTCCCAGTCGAATTCATGTTGCTTGTTGTCTGCGTGTGTGGCTACTAAGGATAGCTGGTCGTGTCGTTTCGTGGCTAGTTGATGTTCATGTATGCGGATTGTTAGCTGTCTTCCTGTTTGTCCTATATAGTGTTTAGTGCAGTCCTTGCATGGTACTTTGTACACTACATCCGTCTTGCTCATGTTGGGTATCGGGTCCTTCGTTCTGGTGAGTTGTTGTCTGAGCGTGGCTGTTGGTTTGTGTGCCGTTATGAGTCCTAGGGGTTGCAGTAGTCTGGCAGTCAGTTCCGAGATGCTCCTGATGTATGGTAGTGTGGCTAGTCCTTTTGGTTGTGGTATGTCCTCGTTCCATGGTCTTTCTCTTAGGCATCTGCTGATGAAGTTGCGCGGGTATCCGTTTTTGGCGAATACCTTGTATAGGTGTTCCTCTTCTTCTTTTTGCAGTCCTGGTGTACTGCAGTGTGTTGTGGCCCTTTTGAATAGTGTCCTGATGCAGCTTCGTTTGTGTGTGTTGGGGTGGTTACTTTCATAGTTTAGGACTTGGTCTGTGTGTGTGGCTTTCCTGTATACTCTTGTAGTGAGTAGCCTGTGCCTTTATTTTTACAGCAAGTGTCAAGGGACTGGGACCTAAGTTCAATAATGTTTAGTGTCAAAATATAGGGCCAGGAACAACCCTGAGTTCATTCTTGGGGATTTACTGTATTAAGTGATTTGTTATAAGTGCTTATCAGGTGAAATGACTGATTTGTACTATTTGAATCTGAACCAGTTTAATACTGAGCCTGCTGAAAGTAAATTCTGTGAAGGAAGACAAATGAGTGGTGGATTATTACAAGCAGCCAGTGGTCCACTGCATTGTTGCACAGCAGTAGCAAACTAATTTAAACAAGTTATTATTGAAATGAATTGCACATATTCCAGGGCATGTGTTAAACCTACCTTGGAAATAAGACCCTTGGAGAATCTGATGGCACTCTAAAGAAATGTAAATTGGGTGTGGGTCATTTCTCTGCTGACTTTGTCATTGGTGCATAAAATAGGTGTGATATGGTGAATTCTGCACAAAGTGTATTTGTTAGACTTGTGCTTTAATTTATAAGTGAACTGAACCTTGACAACCAACTCAGTCAGAGCAATAGTAAAATGATTTTATATTTGGCTTATCTCATATCTACAGCATGTAACCTCAGTAGATATATAGCATATGAGTCGTGGTGCTTTGACTGTCCATTAAATTAGGAATTTCCTTTCAACTTGATTTGAAATCTTTCCTTATGGCTACTTTAGCAGCAAAAATAGCTTTCTGTAGAAATATGTTATGTGTTTTCAACATTGATTATTTCCACTGACGATCATGAAACATTTACCTTGTTATTCACCTTTAAAATAGTCTAGTTACTTGAAAACAATTACAGTTTACTTAGCTGTCAACTTCATGGCAATACATGAAATGAATATTACTTAAAGTTAATTGACTGGGAGTTAATACATGAGAGTAAACACATATAAACATGTGAAAAAACTTGTATTAATTGCTTTAAAAAAATTCATTCCAGCCTGTCTGCACATTGGCAAAGCTGGTATATTTAACTCATCAATTGGACAAGATGGCATAAAAAAAAGGTTACTTGAGTTTGTAAATACATCTTTGTGACTTTGTCTGCTCCCCAGGATCTTCCACAAAAGGATCTGACTCAAAGACGAAGTTGGAAACTTTGAATAACTCTGTGGTGTTTACTTGGGCAGTACTATGGACCAGACTAAACCCCTCCAAATATGCTGAGAAGATAGCCGAGGCCCTAACATTTTTGTATTTTAAAGCTAAGTGTAAGGCTTTGCATTCCATAGTCAATTTGATTGGTCAAACTACTCAACTTCAGGCAAAACACACTTTACTTTTACACTACAGACAGAATAAACTATAACTGTGTCTGAAAATGCTGATCAAAATAATATGTATATTAACTACTACTAATTAACTGTTATAACATAGTAACATCCCATAAACACACCTTTGGCAAAGGTAAAATCAGTAAAATAGATTGTCTCACATGCAATTCTAGCAGCAGGAAGAGAACTCTTGGTCTTAGATGTAACAGAGAGACAATAAAAGCTTCCAAAGACAGCTTCAAGACCCTAGCATCTACAAAAAGCTAAAACTAAAAATTCTGGTTCTGTGAGAACTTGACCCTAGCCATTCAGCCTGGATGGGGTCAAGTTCCAGTTGTTCTAACTTTAAGGAAAACCTTGCAAGCTCTTTGTATTATAGACTTTGAATAGACTGCTCATCACCTCCATCTCAGCCTTTCTTCATAACATAACAGGAAAAAGTGCACTTCTAAAGCCATGATATTGTCACAGTAGTTATCCAGGAAACATTTAGACAGATTAAAACCTGATATAACAGGGTATACCTGGTAAAACCTGGTATTAACTTCTCAATCACTCACAGTAAGACTACTCCATCCTGAACTACACCAGTGACCTTCCACCCTCCACTTCCACCAGATTGCACCTCATGGCCACTGCCTGAGCTACGAAACTATTCCTTTGACACCCATCAACTATCTGCCTGATCTGAGTACCTCGCCAAACTACAATAACAGCTGACTATGCTTAAGTACCACCCCCAGATAGACCTGACTACTCCCAACATGACTGTTTCCTGTGGCCCACCTACACATTCATACACCTTACCCAAGCCTTTCTCAATTACCTACCATCCTATCTGTTTCCTACTACATTCACCTGCCACCCTGCTTATCTGTCACCCTGTCCACCTTACACTACACTTCTAACTTAGCCATGACAAAACCCTAACCCTATTGTCCCACCTTTCACACATTCATACAGGATCCTGAAACTTGTACTACAGCAACTAGTGCTATAAAAACTACATGTGCTAAGGTGTCATCCCACCTTTGATTGATCTCCCTGAATGAAACAAAACAGAAATTGCTGAAGAAACCCAGCAGGTCTGGAAGTAGCTGTCGAGAGAAAATAGAGTTAATGTTTTGAGTCCAGTGATCTTTCTTCAGAACAACATTTCTGGGAAAAAAATTGAATGTGTTATAAGCCATGATGCGGGTCGTTTATATTTCAAAAGGTCATAAACAGGTTGATGAGGTGGGCAGATAGGTGGTGGATGAAGAACAATGCAAAGAGCAAAGATAGATTTTGGTAGGAAGAACATGGAAAAAATAATATAACATAAAGAGTACAATTCTAAAGAGGAGTTGGGACCAGAGACTTTTTGGTGTGTGTGCATAAGTCATCAAAGCTGGCAGAACAGGTTAAGAGAGCAGTTAATAAATCATACCTAGGCTTTATTTGATAGAAGCACAGAGTACAAGAAAAGGAGATTATGCTGATCTTATATAAGACATGAGTTCAGTTGCAACAGGTATATTGCATTCAATTCATGACATCACGTTTTAAGAAAATGTTGTAATATATGATTATAATTTGGGGAATTTGAAATTTAAAATAGAGAGAAAATAAATTTTGGTTTCAATTGTGCGAAGGTGATTTTTGGATTTTTTTGCAAGGATTCACTGTATCATTTAAACAGTGAACTGCAGACATAATTTCCATGAAAGCATATGGTTTAGTTAAATGCCATGACCAAATGCCTGAGGAGTTAATTGCTGAACTTTTACAATGTTGAGTTTCCTAACCTATACAGAAGTAGAGAGTCAGAGGCTGAACTGGGTCTTCAGTTCGGAGGATCATTTCAAGTCAACAGAAGGGCAGATCAGTTTGTAGAAATCTTCAAACTGTGACCATTTTTGTTGGTGAGATTCTCTAGGATATAAGAACTTTGTAAAAACCTTTGCACTGTAAAAACTAAAAAGAAGTCTGGGCAATTAAGTCTAGAAAGATATTTCTGGGCCTCAGAGGTAGAAAGAAGTATTTAGGTCATCTATACTGGAAAGAATCAGTTGAATAAGAAATCTTAAAGTAGGAGTGATAAACCACTGAGTTTGAGTATCTGTAATTGATATTGCTGGGAAAAGCTTGAATCTTTCTTTTTGCTGTTTAGATCTTTCTAAATTGTCTTTTATATGGCTATTTTAAATTCATCTTGTTCTGTGTAATAAACTGTTCTTTTATTAAAACAACATCAGTAGCCTCCTGTGAATAATTCCAGTGGCTGATTGCTATGGTAGGCAAATTGCTAAACTAAACCTTATGATTTATCAAACAAGGTTTGACTCTGGTCTGCCTGGTATTGCTAACAGTTGAGATCACAACACATTTTGAGGAGGAAGTGAAGGCACTGGAGACAGTACGGAAGAGATTTCTGAGAAAGACTACAGGGATTAAAATTATCAGTTATGAAGAACGGAGAAGTTATGATGTTCTTGTAGAAGAGAAGTTTTCAAGTATTTATTAACATATTCAAATTATGGTTGATCTGGACAGAATAAATAGGGAGAAAATATTCCCACTTGTGTAATTTCGTTCAATTGCCTAATGGATGGTCTGCAATTCAGAGGGATATCAACAGTGTGGGTTCAATTCCTGCACTTCAATCTCTCCCCTGACCTGAGGCATAATGACCATGGACAAATTATCCCAGTGGTCTGTTAAGTTCATGGTGACTTTAACTTTAGTTTTTATTGCTAACCTTAACTCCCATTGAAAAGTGATCCCTCATCCAGATGTTGTATTCTGCTCATTAGACAATTAGCTACACAAATCTATCTTTTAAAGACATGGTTTTTTTTAATGCAATCTGCTGTTATCTGTATCTATTAGTTTTATAGTCCAAAAGATTATCTTGCTTTTGTCACAATTTTTTGTACTGTTTCCAAACAGTGGTCTTAAAAATCAGCAAATAGCTCTTAGACTGTTACACATTTTTATTTCTGAAGCAATGAGTATATTTGAGGAGGCAGATTACAATGATTACTTCAAGTAGTTATTTATTTAATAACATGTATTTAATGGGTACATTAAACTTATTGTTACTGTAAATATTGTGAACTGACACTTATTAGAACATTGTTGTAGATCTTGATAATATTGTCTAAGGTTATGGGTTTCTTACTTTCAAACAATGAGGTTATATTGAAGATTGTTCAGTGAAGAATCTGAAAAAAAACATGACTAACATTTTCATGACATGAATATTTGAAAATGTGCATAAGAAAAAGAGAATTGTCTGGTCTTTCACAGTCTTTTACCAAAATCTCTACAAAATAAATACTGCCCTATAGGCCTATAATTACTTTAGAGTGTTCAAGAAAACAGAAAGAAAAAAATATTGAATGCCAAAATTGGGAAAACGTGCAGAAGGTCCTTTTCTGGCTATGTATGACAAATGATCAATCCCCAGCATGAATCTCATTATTTCTGAGGTCCCCATTACATATCCCCTCTAAACGATATTTAATCTTCTCACAGGAACTTGTCCACCTCTGCAGCAACCTACACTCATTGCTTGTGAGGTCAATAACTGTTATAATGCCTATTTCCCAAATTATATCCTAACTTTTGCCTACATCTTTTATATGTTTGATTAGAGTTCTCCCATCCTGAAACATCCCAAAGAATCTATATGACTGGACAGTCCTTCTTTCATTTTACAAACTCTACCTGTACCTTTTTCATCTCTTCATTCTTCTACACTATTTTGGAGACCTGAAATGAAATTTGCAGTTGCAGGAAATGTCTCAAGTGGAACACAATGCAGACTGAGTGATATAAATGACAACTTAGATCTAAATGGAATGTTTAAAATGGATATGAACAAAGAGCTGGAGTAAGTGATTGCAAAGTTAGCAAACCTGAGCACTATTGGTGTCTTTTCCCAGGCAATCACCTCCATGGTGTCGATGAATAGATTCGATCATACATATTCCATAGATTTTTCAAGCAACGTCTTCCAAAAAAAAGGAAAATATTTAGTTTTAAAGTTAATTGACAGATACAATTAGTAGTGATGTAATTCTCCTTGGAACACAATAGTTCCAATGGTAATCAAGGAAATACCATCAACACACTGGGTGGTTTTGTAGGGATATCGATAGACTGATAGTCTGAAATTGACTTCTTTGAGGAAGTAGTGAATCTGTGGAACTCATTGCCACTGCATGCTGTTGACAACAAGTCATTGAGTGTCTTTAAGATAGATAAGTTCTTGATTAGTAAGGCACTTGAGTGTTATGGAGTAAAGGCAGGAGAATGGGGTTGACAAAACTTATCAGCCATGATCCAGTGGCAGAGCAGGGTCATTGGGCCGGGTAGTTTAGTTTTGCTCCTATCTTATGATCCATTTGAACTAGCTGCCTTGATAATGAATGTTTAACCCATAACAGCAGTTATGATTCTTCAAAACATATCACCATAGGTGAACTTTGTCCTGTAAGTTGATTGTGACCAATCAGTAATAAGGATGATAATATATAATGAATGGAAAGAGCACATGGTTGCACAGCTTGCTTTCCCTACTGGTCGGTTTCTTCTCACTATTGTACTTTTATAACTTTATTCAAATAATTATGTGAAAATTCTTAAAATTGTTCTCACTGTTTAGGCAATAACCTATACATTATTATTTCAGTGCATGTCTTCATTTATTCCTTAGCGATTCATACACTGTAAATTCATATTGAATCTTTTGATTTCATTGCCAGGGAAAACTAATTTCTAATTTGAATGTATTTCAGCAACACCTCTGTAACTCAAATTAAATTGTTGATTTAAATATTTATACAAGTAGGAAATAAATAGAGATTTCGATTCAGGATTGCAGTAAGAGATGTCCTACAATTTGGAAAGGTTAGAGTAACTGCTGTCAGTGCATGATCACACTTAATGAATGATAATTGATTAATGGGATATTGAGTTTAATATCTTTGAATTAGGGCCAGTCTCATTTTTCTGGTCATTACTCTTTCTCTGAAGGCCTGTGCAATCTCAAGCAAAACAGTTACAATAATGAATGAGCTATTTAAATTCTAACATGTTGGTATATTTATTTCTTGCATTTATGTAAAATGAATATATCTAAAAGCATCTTTATAATAAAAATTACAAAGGGTGTTGATTTTTTTTAAAGGCAGCTTTCAAATCACTTTCATCTGTAGTGATATACAGAGGAACCTTGATTATCCAAAGGACACAGGCGGGGACTATTTCGTTCGGTTAATTGAATTCTGGTTAATTGAATGCTGAATAACATAGATTAGCCTAGCATCGGGACTTCACTGGATAATCCGATAATCGAATGCTGGATAATCAAGGTTCCTCTGTATGTTGAAGTGTCGTAATTGCTGTTATGGGCCAAACATTCACTATCAAGGCAGGCAGCTCGAGTAGATCATTAGATAGGAGCAGAATTAAGTCATTAGGCAAATCAATTCTGCTCCGCCATTTGATTACGTTTGATACATTTTTGTCCTGCCTTTATCCCATGACCCGCGAGTCCCTTTCTAATCAACAGCCTATCTGCCTCTGTCTTAAAGACACTCAATGACTTGGTGTCAACAGCCTACTACGGCAATGAGTTCCACAGATTCACCACCCTTTGGCAAAAGAAATTTCTCCTCATCTCAGTTCGAAAGGGTTGTCTTTTCATCCTTGAGTTGTACTCTCTTCTACTAGAGGAAGTAGCTTCTCTATATCCATTCTACCTGTACCTCTCTATGAAGAAGTTTCTGATGTTGGATGCAGAGGGTTGGCAGCTACAGCGGCAGGCAAGTGTTCAGGTTGATTGGCTATAAGACCTCTTTTGGTTCTCGAAGACTTTATCCCAGTTTTTTGAGAAATTGTTAGGTTTTCTCGCTGTCATGCCTCACACCCTCCTTCCAGAACTCTCACTACCTCATATACACATGCGACCTCCATGACAACCTATACCAGCATAGCCCTCATATCCCAGTGCTACCCCCATGGTCACTTAGCCAGGATCCATAACAGTCAGATCTCAGAAGCCAAGTGTAGATAGAAAAAATAGAATCTTATAATAATGAAATACATCTTATATTCAGACACATTTGATAGTGAAAAAGACTCCCATTCATGAAACCTATTCAAAGTTTGAAATTTTAAGTGATTTATCTGTTACAAAGCAAAGTTAATTTTGGCTAATTCAACCAATTTAACTAATCCATCACTAGTCCCTTTAAACAATCAATTAAAATGTGACTTCAGAACCTACTGCTGAGGTCATTGTAGTTTTAATAACTTGGGCAAACATCAATAATAATATAATAAAGGTCTTGAAAATGTCAACAAAGAACAAGATTAAAAGTATGGAGAATATGACCGAATATGATCTGTCAATCAATGCAGTTCAGTAGCGAATTTCATTTTTAAACTATGGTCTGACTGACAATTTCAGCCTTTTCTTTACCATTTCATGTTTAAAGAGTAGGTAGAGTGAAAGAATCCAGAACATATGGCTTAAGCAGACCTTGCCTGCCATTTGATTTGCTTAGACTTTTTCCATAAATTCAGTCGAAATGAAGTCCATTCAAACTCAGCATCAAGTTCAAATGGATCTGCTGAATTCAGGTTTCTCATGTGTGTTTCACATATCACCCCATTCCTTCACAGGAGAAATCTGTTGGAAATAGCAGCAAGATTTTCACATTTAGGTTCCATCCAGCATGATTAAAGAGGAACATTGGACCAGGAATAATTTGTTCAGTCCCTTAAGTCTGTTCCACTATTCAATGAGATCATGGCTGATCTGTGGCTTAATTCCATAGACTTGCCATTGGTCCAAATCCCATAATGCCTTTGCTTAACAGATATGTACATACCTCAGATATAAAATTAACAACTGATCCAGCATCTGCTGCCAGTCATAGAAGAGAGTTACAAACATCTGCCATCCTTTATGTACAGTAGTGCTTCATAACATCTCTCATGAATGGTCTGGCCCTAATTCTCATATTATGCCCCCTAGTTCTAGAATACCCTACCCCTGGAACTAATTTATTTTTATATACCCTATCTTCTTTCCATTAATATCTTGAAGACATTGATCAAATCACCCCTTGACCTTCTGAAGTCTATAGAAAACAGACCTAATATGCATAATCTCTCCTCATAAAGTAACCCCTTCCTTGTATTCCTGTGGTATCTTTGAGGAGAAAGTGAGGTCTGCAGATGCTGGAGATCAGAGCTGAAAATGTGTTGCTGGAAAAGCGCAGCAGGTCAGGCAGCATGCAGGGAACAGGAGAATCAACGTTTCTGGCATAAGCCCTTCTTGGGCTTATGCCCGAAATGTCGATTCTCCTGTTCCCTGGATGCTGCCTGACCTGCTGCGCTTTTCCAGCAACACATTTTCAGCTTGTTCCTGTGGTATCTTCCTTGTAAGCCTATGTTGTACACGTTCCAAGGCCAATATATCCTTCCAAAGATGCTGTCTCCAGATCTGCTCACAGTACTCCAAGTGTGGTCTAACCAGGGTTTTGTATAAGCACATCCTTGTAAATCACCTTCCATCCATTCACTCCTACTGTCTCG
Organism: Chiloscyllium plagiosum; assembly: GCF_004010195.1. Lineage (NCBI taxonomy): Eukaryota > Metazoa > Chordata > Chondrichthyes > Orectolobiformes > Hemiscylliidae > Chiloscyllium > Chiloscyllium plagiosum. The sequence goes on along the minus strand of NC_057712.1, from coordinate 25,045,735 downwards.
GGAAAGGAACCAAGTCCAGTCTCTAAATATAAAGGCTACATAAATGCCTACAGAGTTTTTAAAACTTTTTGTAAATGAAGCCCTGGTCCATGATGTAGAGAATATGTACCATGATGATGTCCAAAAAACATATCCATGATGTAGAGAATATTCACATAGTATGTGGAAGACATTGAACTGCCCAAACTTTCTCTGGATTAAAAATGATTTTTTACAAAGAGTTTGAAGATAACCCATATTCTTTCTTTAAAATGAGGTCAATAGTTTGGTGTGGGCTGTGATCCACTGCTGATAACAGAAAATCAAATGATATCGGAAAATTGCCAATCAAAGCTTAGGGCAATATGACGTGGGGTTTGTTGCCCTTTGTTATTGGAGAAAGAAAATGGCTTTGTAAGAGGCTGCCATACCTGGGCTTTTGGTTACAAAGCCATTTTAATTTGGATTTTGGTTTCACAAGCCTCGGGGGCCTCAAAGGAACTGAGAACAATTGTACCACAGCAGTACTTGTTTGAAGCACTTGGAAACATAATAAAGTTTTCGCACCTCAGCATTTTGACAACCTTGTAAACCCTGAAAAACTAAATGTGGTCAGTACCTGAAGACTTGGTTTAATCTTGATTCAGTCTGAACTGAAGATTTCTTTGTATGAACGTCCTTCAGCCTATGATTTATTGCCAAGATACAGTGAAAAGTGTTATTTTGCGTGCTATACAGGCAGATTGTGCCATGCAAAGTGCATTAGGATAGCAGAACAGAGTGCAGAATACAATGTTACAGCCGCAGACAATGTGCAGAGAGAGATTAAAATTAACATTTTAGAGATCCATTCAAACATGGGAAGAAGCTGTTCTTGAATCTGTTTGTAAGTGTATTCAAACTTTTATATCTTTTGCCTAATAGAAGACAATATAACTGGGGTGGGAAGGGTCTTCACCTGTATTGCTTGCTTTCCCAGACAGTGGGAAGTATAGACAGGATCAATCGATAGAAGGCTGGTTTGCGTGATGGTTAAGGCTGTGTTAGGGACTCTCTTTGGTTTCTTGCGGTTTTGGGAAGAGCAGTTGTCAGACCTTGCTGTAATGTATCCAGAGAGGATGCTGTCTGTGGTGCATTCAAAAAAATTGCTAAGGGTCCCTCTGGACATGCTGAATTTCCTTTGCTCCCTCAGGAAGTAGAGCCATTCTTGTGTTTTCCTGACTGTTGCATTAATGTGTGTGGACCAGGACAGATTGTTGGTGATCATCACTCCCAGGAACTTGATGCTCTCAAACACCTCCACCTCAGCACCATTGATGATGCAGACAGGGATGTGCCCTTCATTCCATTTCCTGAAGTCAATGACCAGCTCCTTTGTTTTACTGATGTTGATGGAGAGATTGTTGCTGTTTTTACATCATGCTGCTAAACATTCCATCTCGTTTCTGAATTCCTCTCATCATTATTTGAGATCTAATCTACAATGGTGATATCATCAGCAAACTTGTAAGTGGAGTTGGAGTAGAATTTAGCCACACAGTCATGAGTGTATTAGGGGTACAGTAGTGAGCTGAGTCTGTGGCCTTGCGGGGCACCATTGTTGAGGATTATGTTGGAGGAAGTGTTATTCCCTATTCTTACTGATTGCGGTCTTTGGGAAAGTCAACAATCTAATTACAGAGAGGGGAGCTGAGACTGAGGTCTTGAAGCTTCAATATGATTTTTTAGATTTAGATTCCCTACAGTGTGGAAACAGGTCCTTCAGCCCAACCAGTCCACATCGACCTTCCGAAGTGTAACCCACCAGACCACTTTCCCTCTGACCAATTCACCTGACCTGCACATCTTTGGACTGTTGGATGAAACCGGAGCACCTGGAGGAAACCTACACAGACACGGGGAGAATGTGCAAACTCCACAGACAGTGACCCGAGGCTGGAATCAAACCTACGACCCTGGTGCTGTGAGGCAGCAGTGCTAACTGCTGAGCCACTATGCCGCAGGGTGTTGAAGGTGGAACTGTAGTCAATAAGTGGGAGCCTTGCATAGGTATCCTTGTTAGCCAGATGTTCCAGGAATGGGTGTAGGCCAGGGTGATTGTGTCTGGTGTGGACCTGTTGTGCTGGTAGGGAAATTGCAAATGATCAAGGCAATTTGGTAGGCTCAAATTGATGTGAGTCATGACAAGCCTCTCGAAGCACTTCTTAATTGTGGAGGTCAGACCTATCCAGCAGTAAGCCTTCAGGCATGCTACATGATCTTTCCTTGGCACCGAGATGATGGTGGTCTTCTTGAAGCAGCTGGGGACTTCAGATTGTAGTAAAAAGAGCTTAGAAATCTGTGAATACTCCCACCAGCTGGTCAATTCAAGATCTGAATGCTTGGCCGTGGACTCTATCTGGACCTGTCATTTTCTGTGGTTCACTCTCAGAAGGCCAATCTCAGATCTGCAGTGCTGACTCATGAGTGCAGGTCCATTCAAAGCTATTGGGATAGGTTGTGTTGCTTCATTGGCCTCCTTTTCAAAGTGAGTGTAGAATGCATTGAGCTTATTGGGTAGTGATGTACTGTTGTCCATGATTCTGTATGACTTCACTTTGTAGCCCATTACGTCATATAGGCCTTGCCTAAAACAAAGTGTGTCTGGTTGGTCTGGGTCTCCAGCTTAGTTTGGTATTGCGTCTTGGCATCATTGATGTCCTTATGAAAGTCATACCTAAATTTCCTGTGTAGGTCAGCGTTGCCCGACTTGTACCCTCAGACCTGGTCTTCAGTGGGGAGTGGATCTCCCAGTTCATCCGTGGTTTTCAGTTGGGGAACATTCAAATTAGCTTCTTCGGCACTCTGTCTTCTACATACTTATTATTGATGTCTGTAATGGTAATAGCATATTTGTTTCAGTTGGCTGCTATGTTCTTGAATATGGACCAGTCTACCGATCCTAAGCAGTTCTCTTTAAGCTCTTCCGTTGCCTCAGATCAGCACTGCACTACTGTCTGTACTCGATCCTCACACTTCGATTTCTGCTTGTAAGCTGAGAGGAGGAACATAGCATTATGGTCTGATTTTTCCAAAATGTGGATGGAAGATGAAGTGGTAGGCATCTTTGCTGGTTGAATCGCAATGAGCAAGGATGTTCGGATCTCTGGTGGGACAAGAGATATGTTGATGGCATTTTGGTAGCAAGTTCTTGAGTTTGGCCTGGTTGAAGTCACTGGCTATGATGTTTCAAAACTGTTTGCAGAGTTGTGCAGTTCATCAAGTGCACCCTTTACTTCCGCATGGAGTGTGATGTTGACCGCTTTTAGGATCGCAGAGGTGAACGCACACTGCAGGCAGTCCAATTTCAATTTCATCAACAAGACACCTGACAGTGAGAATTCATCAAATTCTATTGTTTGTTTTTCAGATCACTGCCCAATTAGGATGGGCTTTTCTTTCTCAAAAACTTAGTTTTGTTGTCTTATAAGTTATGTGTTTGTTTGTTTGCTCTGTGATTAAAAGAGTATAGCTTTGAAAAATTGGCTACACCAATTAACATCCAAGAATGAGTTTTGTCTTGTAATTGAAAAGTTATGTTGAGCTCATTAAAGAAGTGTGATGAAACTCTCTTTTATTTGGAATAGCAGTTCAGAAGGGAAACAGATTCCCATTTTGGTGATTTAAGTAAAACATTTACCCTAATGGTACAACTCATGGAGTAATGGGACTTGATTATCAACAGCTATCTCATTTCGCAGTTGTAACAGTGGAAATATTGCAGTCATTTTGTATGTAGATAGATGAGGTAATTGCTGAGAATTGACATGCATCTTTTAAGTTAGCTACTTTTATTCAGAGTGCCATGGACTAACTCAAGATGACAAATTGTGATCTTGCTGTAATGTTTCTTCAGAGGTCTCATACTGAGATGTCAGTTGAGATTAAGTGCTCAAATTTGGGCTTAAACCCACATGAATTGACTCAGAGGCAAATTGCAAGCAGTGGAAGCAAGCTGATATTAAATGTATGTGCTAATTGGCATTGTAGGTATCAACTGTGGCAGTAGATATATCAAAAAGTACATTCTCTATTGTTTTCCACCCTTCGTATTTAATAACAACTATTAACTCGAAATTGTTTAATTAAAATTATCTAGTAATTCACTTTGGAACAATGTTTTCAATTTACCATTTCTAAAAAAATACTTAATTTAAATTCATGAATATTTTTATTTCATGCAAAAATGTCAAAATAGAAGCATAAGCTGTAATTGAACAATTGGACTGCATAAATAATAATTATGCTCCACAAATTAGTGTTTTGGTTGTAATGTCTATGACTTTTCATTATAACCTCTGTTGGTTCCAGGATGAGAGTCTGTCATGATCTGTGTATGTTGGTATATTTTACCAAATGCTTTGAAGTTTGAGTGATGTCTAACTGAATATTTTATAGATACGTTCACTTAGGAGCAACTGATTGTTCAGATGAAATCATTATGTAACTTTTCAGAAAATACATTGATTTCTTGATGTGTTTTCTGCTATTCAGCTGAGATTACAAGCCTTGATATGTGAAACAAAGGAAACTTGGGTAACAAAATACTAGTCGTTATTTGAGCACTTTCTGGAGGCATGCAGCCACCACCATAGGGGTGATGAAATATGTAGCCAGTTCAGTAGGAACTTATTTAAGAATGAAAGTTTTAAAAGTTTGTGAACTTCACAGACTGTTTAAGAACTTTTAAGGTGAGAGGGGAGCAGACAGAAGTAGGACACTTGACTCACAGCAAGAACAGTGCTTCCCAGAATTAAAGGGAACATCTGCAAAATATGGACAAGAAAGTAAATGTGGGCTATAAGTAAAAGAAAAACATTGAAATGGAATGTGTGAACTAAGACTCTAAACTGCCATGCTGACTATATATCAGAGAGGCGTCTTGACAAAATCTGCAAGGAGAGTCATCGGGCATATGCTTGCAAAATAAAATCTTTAATGGGTGGACACAAGACTTGAAGTAGTTGTTTAAACTCCAAGTGGTGCTTTGAGAGTACATAGGGAGCTTTTCTGGCAGTCTCAGGCTTGTTAACCATGATTTATTTCAACCTATTAATAATAGATAGGGATACAGTATGTATTTAGAAATTTTAGAAATCAGTTAGATGCAGATCAAAGTGTGATACTGTGAGATTTGTCTTGTTCGAATGAGTGTGCAATCTGTTCCTACTAAAACAATTGCCCTTTTGCATAGCATATGAAAATTGTACAGTAGACTTGCAAGGGAAAAGCATACGCCTGTTAGATCAATGTCCCACAGTACTTCAGAAACTCTGCTTAGAATGATTAATTAATCTAAAAAGGCCATGTATGGCCCATTGTGATTTTTTTTATTAACAACATCTTCTACGATGTGTACAGGTAGTTGTGATGAACGTGAATCACCTTAAAACATTAGGCAAATTTGGTTGGCTATTTCCACATGGGACTGGCAGAGTGACTGTTAAATGTTTAGTGGTACATTGTACATTGTTCCTGGAAATCTCTATTGCAGTTACATGTTCAATGTTCTTCATTCTGATGGGGAAATTGGACACAATCTGCATTGTCTGCATGCACACTTAACAATTGCATGTTGAAATGTTAATGGTCTTTGCCACGATGGTAAAATCTTGTTTCTCTTACCTTTCGGCACAACTGACAATCCACATTGAACAGGAACTTTAATATACTGAGGGACATAGTGGTGATAATCTGTATGTATATTATATGAGATGTTTTAATTGAGAATTACTTTGTCCTGTATTCATTACAGCATTGGGCTCAGACAGAATGATTTTAGCTTTGAGAAAACTAAAAGGCGAATCCATCTATAATGCAGTTCTGGTTCACAATACATTTATATAGGTTATAACTCAAAAATGTATAAGATGTGACTGAGATGTTAATTATTGCCTGACCTGAACTATTTATTGTTGATGCATATCATTTATGTGTTTAATACACCACCAGGTAAACGTTGGCTTTAGCAATAAAGCATTAGGCTATTTTGAAACCCTCACAGCAGCATCATCCATGCAGCAAGTCCCTGATGGAGTGCTTAGCTCTGAATGTATGTGGCTTATCAATCACACTGAACATGCAGTGCATGTAGATATTCAGTGAAGTGTGAGTTCTGACTTTCTTCTGAGATCTGTAGTTAGCACTGATTATTCAAGAAAAAGACCATATTGTGAAGTATCAATATAGTACTTACAGAGGGTAATAGTACACAAGGAGATTTTGACCTCAGTTGGCTTCGTGCAGCAGCAATGATTGCCTCTCATAAATTAACTGCACCAAGCTGCCTCGGAATCTCAAACCAGGTAATGTTGGAGGATCACAACTTGTAGTAATAATTGTAATTTTACATCAATTTGCCATGGAACATTTTCACTTCAAATGGTGCTTTCATTTTGCACTACTGTGGACTTATACACATGGTAATTAATTTTATTTCTTCATGGAATGTGGCCATGAGTGGCTGAGCCAGCAATTATTGCCCATCACTAGTTGCCTATGAGAAGGTGGTGTTGACCTGCCTGATTGAAATACTGCATTCCATTTTACTGTCAGTAGATCCATGGTGTCGTAAGGGAGGCATTTCCAGGATTTTGACCCAGTGACCCTGCAAATATATTACCATATGAGTCAATTATGTCTACCTACTTGCATTTTCCCCGTAACCCTCAACTGATCAAGAATCTATCTCTCTCACCCTTACGTATGCACAAGGACTCTGCCCCCATCTCTCTGTAAACTGTTTGCATCCCTTTCATAATCTGCCTTTCCACCTATTTTTTGTGATGTCTCCAAATTTGGCGACAGTACATTCACTTCCTTCCTTTAAGTCATTAGTATATATTGTAAATAGTTGCCTAGCCTCTCTCCACCTTTTGTAGCCACTGCATTTATATGGCTAGTCCAATTGAATTTTCACATACAATGATTTTAATGAAAGATTCGACAATGGTAATGCCATTGGATATCAGGTGGTGATGGTTAGATTCTCTCTTGTTGGGTGAAACAACTTTAATAAGCAAATATTTCCATGATCAAACTAATGAAATTATACCTTTCTTTATGCACATGTTAATTTATTATTGATATAATGCTATATGGATTAACTGAAGCAGGTGAAGAAGTGCCATTTTGTTTCCTTGGGGATCGTCAACATAAATCCATGAAACAATACCTGAAACAAATTTTATGGACAAAATGGAAGTTGCCATTGCATGGTTCAGTGGTTAGCACTGCTGCCTGGTTTGATTCCACCCTTGGGTGACTGTGTGTCTGGAGTTTGCACATTCTCCCCGTGTCTGCATGGGTTTCCTTCGGGTGCTCTGGTTTCCTCCCACAATCCAAAGATGTGCAGGTTAGGTGAAATGGCCATGCTAAATTGCCTATAGTGTCCAAGGAAGACCGGCTGGGTGGGTTAGTAATGGGGAATGCCGGGTTACAGAGAGAGGGTAGGGAGTGGTTCTGATTCAAATGCTCTTCAGAGTGATGGCATGGACTTGATGGGGTGAATGGCCTGCTTCCACACTATAGGGATTCTATGACCACTTATGACACATGAAAATGATTTGCCACTTGCAAACCTAAATATGGATCTTGTCCAGAACTTGTTGCATTTGGACATGGACTGCTTCAGTAATGGAGTTGCAAATGATATTGAACATTGTGCAATCATCAGTGAACATTCCCACTTTGTGTTGTGTAATGGAGGAAAGGTCATTGATGAAGCAGCTGAAGGTGCTTGGGCCTACATTACCCTGAGGAATTCCTGCAGACAGGTTCTGGAGCTGAAATGCCTGAGCTCCAACAACCCCCTTCCTTTGTGCCAGATGTAAGTCCAACGATCAGAGAAGCTTCCCATTGATTCCAGTCACCCTCATGTCACTGCTGGAATTCAGTTCTATGCTCCATGTTTGAACAAAGGCTGCAATGACATCAGGAGCTGATAAATCTGAAACCAAACTGGAAATTAGCATCCAGTTTATGCTTAGCAATTGCGCTTGCTAACTCTGTTGATGACACCTTCCATTACTGGGTTGGATTTGTCCTACTTTTTGTGTCTCGCACAAATCTGGGAAATTTCTACATTGTTGGGTAGGTGCCAGTGTTGCAACTTTATTGGAACATCTTGACTAGGGGAACGGCAAATTCTGGAGCACCTGTCTTCGGTAGTCTTGCCAGAATGTTGTCAGTGCATCCAGCCTTTTCTTGATATCATGTAAAGTGAACTGTGTTAGCTGAAGATTGATATCCGTGATGCTGGGACCTCTGAAGGAGGCTGAGATGGATCATCAACTTGGTACTTCCGACTGAAGATTGTTCCAAATGCTTCAGCTTGGCGCTCCCATCTTTATGAGTGTGGATGTTTGTTAAGTTGTTTCCTCTAATGAGTTGTTTAATTGTCTTGCAGGATCCATGACTGGACGCAACAGGATTGCAAAGCTTAAATCTGATCCATTTGTTGTGGAATCACATAGCTGTGTCTATCACTTGCTGCTTAAATTGCTTAGCACACAAGTTGTCCTGTTTTGTAGCATCACCAGGTTGCTATCTCATTTTGAGGTATGCCCACTCTTGGCATGCCCTCATGCACTCTTCATTGAATTACAGTTGATCCCCAGGCTTGATGATAATGATAAATTGGGAGATATGCTGGTTCATGAAGTTGCAGATTGTGTTGGAGTACAATTGTGCTGCACCTCATGAATGCCCAGTCTGGAGATGCTGGATCTGTTCAAAGTTATCCAGTTTAGCCTGGTGATAGTGTTACATAACATGACGCAGGATATGGTCACGCAGGAGGGTGATTATCTCCATAAACACTGTGCAGTGGTCACTCTTACTGAGGCTGCCATGAATAGATGCATTTGCGGTGGGCAGATTGGTGGGGATGTGGTCACATGTGTTTTTCCACTCATTAGTTCTCTCACTTTCAATACTGCCTTCAAGCGCTCTTCAATATGGAGGAGAACTGATTCATTAGTCATGCTGGTGATATCAGCAGGAGTTTTCCTTGCTCATTTTGACCTGATTTCATGAGGTGCAGGATAAGTGTTGAAGACTCTCAGGGCAACTGTATGCCAACTATATGGCACTAAGCAGCCACCTCTGCTGGTTCTATTCTGCCAGTGGGACAGGACATACCCAAGGATGTTGATGGTGTTATCTGGTAAATTGTGTGTAAAGTATGCTACTGTGAGTAAAACTATATGAGCCTGTTTCTTGACTAGTCTGTGAAACAGCTGTCCCAATTTTGTCACTAGCCTGAGATATTAGCAAGGAGGGCATTGCAGGATTGTGGTTGCCATTGTTATTTCCAATGCCTTGGTTAATGCCAAGTAATCTGTACTTTTTGATTGTTTTCTTCAGACTTTTTAGTGATGATACAACTGAGTGGCTTGCTGTACGGTTAAAAGTCAACTAATTGCTGTGAATTTTGTTTCATATGTAGGCCCAATCAGCTAAGGACAGCAGCGTTTTCTTCTCTGAAGGATCTTCTTTAACACTTTTTTAAAAATCCAAAATCTAACGATGGTTTTGTAGTCACCATTAGACTTTTAATTCCAGGTTTTTATTGAATCCAAATTTCATCTACCATTGTGGGATTACACGTCGAGTGACAATACCATTGTGCCACTGCCTCTCTCTGTATCTTTAAGATTTTAAGGCTGTCAACTTCATGGTTAAGTTTGCCTTTCTAGTTGTACCCTGGCTATTTTTTTTAGTGCATGACTGTGTTTTACCTTTCATAGGAAGAAGAAGATAACTTTGTTGCAGAAGAAACCATGATGGCCAGACTATCGTGACAGCACTTGTTCTTATCCTCCCATCATAGTACAACCTCTGTATTAGTGTTGCAGTGTTCCAGTGAAGAACAATGTAAGCTGGAGAGACTGCCCCTCTTTTTCTACTCAGGCACTTTACAGCTGTCAGCAGTCAATATTGAGGTCAACAACTTCCGACTATGAAGTCTTCCATTTTGATTAATTCCCTTTCCCACCGTCTCCCTCAATGTCTTGTCTGTATGGATTTGGTCTCACTAGTGCTGATCCAGTCCTCCTCTTCACACCAAGACATTGAGTATAGGAGTTGAGAGGTCATGTTGCGGCTGTATAAAACATTGGTTAGGCCACTTTTGGAATATTGCAGTTCTGGTCTCCTTCCGATTGGAAGCATGTTGTGAAATTTGAAAGGGTTCAGAAAAGGTTTATAAGGATGTTGCCAGGGTTAGAGGATTTGAGCTATAGGGAGAGGCTGAATAGACTGGGGCTGCTTTCCCTGGAGCGTCGGAGGCTGAGGGGTGACCTCATAGAGGTTTATAAAATCATGAGAGACATGGATAGGATAAATAGACAAGGTCCTTTCCCTGGGGTGGGGGAGTCCAGAACTAGACAGCATCGATTTAGGGTGAGAGGAGAAAGATATAAAAGGGACCTAAGGGGCAACTTTTTCACACAGAGGGTGGTGCGTTTGTGGAATGAGCTGCCAGAGGAAGTGGTGGAGGCTGGTACAATTGCAGCATTTAAAAGGTATCTGGATGGGTATATGAATAGGAAGGGTTTGGAGGGATATGGGCCAAGTGCTGGCAAATGGGACTAGATTCAGTTAGGATATCTGGGCGAGTTGGACCAAAGGATCTGTTTCCGTACTTTACATCTTTACGACTCTATGATTCTATGACCTTCTCTTCATCAATGTCCCTTCCCTATTATCATTAGCACTTCCTTTGTCTTTTGCTCTAGACACCTTTCCAATTTATTCCATTTGCTGCTCATTTCTCCCTCCCCCAACCCTCCCACCCCCACTACCCCCACTTTCCCAGTTTTTCAACAACATAAAAATAAAAATCACTTTCCAGCCCTCTTAAGTTCTGAAAAAGTCAGCTTGAACCAGAAATGTTAACTTTCTCCACTGGTGCAGCCAGACCTGCTGGATTTCTCCAGCACATTGTGTTTTTATTTCAGGTCTTCAGCATCACAGGGAATTTACTTTTTTTTATCAACCTACCAATTGATGCTGACTTGTAGGACCATTCATTGTCTGACTTTTTCTCAGCCTCAATCTGGACAGAAAAGACCAAAGTGTCAGAGGAGGGTTAGTCGCACTGATTCAGGCAGTATTTGACAGAGAAAGGCACAGATACCTTGAACAAAACTGAGATCAAGGGTTGGTGGAGGCAAAATGGAATGTTTCAGTGATAAAATTTGATTTGGTGCATGGAATGATGTTGTGACAGCGAGAGGCTATTCACCACAGCCCCCAGCATGTTGCTGCCAAAGATCTTTGGGATACTTGCACCAGACGAGTGCTAGACAATGACCATCTAGAACAAGAGAAAATCGTAATCTTCACTTAGCTTTCAATTTCATGACCATTGCTGAATCCCATCCTTTCAACATCCTTCTGATGACCATTGATTGGAAATGGAACTGATACAGCTCTATAAATATTGTGGCGATAAGAACAGCACAGGGTGGCATGGTTGGCTCAGTGCTTAGCACACCTGTCTCACAGCGCCAACAACCCGGGTTCGATTCCACGCTCAGAAGGCATCTCTGTGGAGTCTGCGCATTCTCCCTGTGTCCATGTGGTTTCCTCCAGGTGCTGAATTGCCCATTATGTCCAGGGATGTGTAAGTTAGTGAATTAGCCATGGAGAATACAGGGATAAGAGTTTTGGTGGTATTGTCAGAGGATCAGTGTGGACTCAATGGGCCAAGTGGCTTGCTTCCTTCCGTAGGGATTCTATGGTTCTAGATTAGAAAGTCTGTCCAGGTAGCTTGTAACCTGTCTTGCCAGTGCCTGAGACTGATGAGAGCAGTTGTGATACTGTGGCTGGGCCAAGAACAAATTAGGTCTCTCCATATTTGGCATTCCCAGAAAGTTAGGGAATTCAGAAGTTCGAGGACTTTGTAGAGTGCAGGGAAGTTACAACTTTAGCCATTCTCTGGTGGGGGGAAATGACAGATGTTAAAGAGTTCCAAAGACTATGTGAAAGCCATCTAATCTGTCACTACCTGGATGAAGAGTCAGATAACAGAGTCCCTATAAGAATATAAATTCTACTGTGATATTTTAATGTAGAAACGCATTGATTTCATAGAATCCCTACAGTGTGAAAAGAGGCCATTCAGCCCCTCAAGTGTATACCTACCATCTAAAGAGCATCCCACCCTGACTCAGGCTTACACCCTATCATAACCTTACATTTAGCATGGCCAATCCACCTAACCTGCTCATCATTGCACCGTGGGAGGAAACAAGATCACCTGACGGAAACCCACACAGACACTAGGATCCCATACAAATTCCATACAGTTACCCAAGGCTGGAATCAAACCTGGGTCCCTGGTGCTGTGAGGCAGCAGTGCTAACCACCAAACCACTGGTCCAACCCATTTCTGCTGTTGTGGGATCTAGTTCAATAGTTCTGCATCAAATACACATGAAAATGACAGTGTTTTCAGTTTAATGTGAGTGCACATATTTTCATGATGGAAGTCAAGAACCTGTGCCTTGCTTGTGGAATACATGCCCAGAGATGGAGGCCAGCTTCAAATTGGGCCTTGGGCCTTTCATAAATACTGCCGAAGAGCAGATACCAATTGAGTATCCTTGTACAGCTTCTACTCACCTTCCGAAATTCAATGTATTCTGATTTCAAAACCTCACAGCTAATTCCAGAGTACTGGAATGAAAGGGGAGGCAAAAGGCAGAACCCCTAAATTTGCCAGTCCTCTTCCTCTTCCTAGTTCTACATCAAGATAAATAAAAACTGTTTGAGAAACTTCTGTTCTTCTCCTGCTCCCAGTCAACCAGCTACGGACCATTATTTAAGTAACAGAAGCCAGAGAAACCAATCTCAGCTTGTGGACTTCTCCTGCTTCTTACATTTTGATGTCTTTGGCACTGGATCTTAGGATGGGCATGAATCGCTCAACTAGTTCATCAAGGAGCCGAATATTTGCTTCAGGATGGCACTATGGCTATTCCTGGGGATCTATGGCAGGAGATGACACCTGAAAATTAACCCTCATGCAAAGTTTGCATCTAAAATTAATATCATTTTTAACTTCATTCATGTTGTCTATTCCTATTTACACGCATAATTTAAATAGCATAAGATTTTCTATCAGCCATTTTTTATCCCTCTACCAATTTTGATAACCTTCTCTCAGGTTATCTTGGTTCCTTTCATCGAGATGGATTGGTCAACATTACATTCCCACAGGAAAATCAGTCGACCATGGCACAGTCAGAGCAATGTGCACGTTACTGGTCTGACTTTTAGTTCATCTGTCTATTCTTTTCCAAGAGTAGAAGTCAGAGCTTTTCCAAAATACTTCATTTTGCGTAAATAAAAAGAGAAAAGGTGGGAAATTCTCAGCAGGTCTGGCATCACCTGTGGAGAGACAAAAAGTTACTGGGCCGAATCTTGCTCCCTTTCTTGCTAGGTCCAAGTTTTGTCATGTACTCTGGAGGATTTTTTGCCACTAGGCCGAACAGGTTCTCTCACTGTATGTGTGCCCAGTGCCCACTGTTTATCTGCAGCTTGATATTGGGCAGTAGGAAACATCATATACACAGAAGCCACACACATTGGTTAAATACCATGTTGAGCTTTTATTTACAGAAAGCAAAAGGAAACATTAGGAGAAAACAATAGAGGCTGGAGTTCATTACCACAGTGTAAATCAAATTTCGGCAGCAAACCAATGAATAATTTAGAGTCGGCTGTCATTGAGGTTCTGCCAAGCGTGTAGCACTCAACACAGCAGAGCTGTCATGGACAATGGTGATTTTCTCCTCCTTGGAAGACTGCTTTTGTTCCCCCAATTCCTCAGGATCTAGCTTATCCCCTCATTGCTTGTTTCAATTGTACAGGGAACAGCAAGCTAGGATAATGCAGTACGATCCATACAAATTATACTGGCGGACCCCACCAGATTGGTCCAAGCAGCAGAACGACATCTTCAGCAATCACATCACCTGCTCCACCATGACCCTGATCAAAAACATGGGTGGCATATGTTTTGTGTTCCACATTGTTCATGGGGTTGCGGAATGCTGCCATGAGCCATGGTCACAGCGAATAGCACTTGTCCCCCAGTAACCAACCTTGTATGATTCTCAACCCTCGAACATGACAGGTACACACGAGAGTGGTCCAGAGATTGAGTCATAGCAGCTGCCAGTGTGGTAGACATGCACCTCCAGGAAGTGGTAATGGTGATCACAGGTACCTTGAACATTAATCAAGTGGAACCCCTTGTTGTTAATGAATTCCAAGTGTTACATTATGGCCCTCTCAATGTCATGAGTGGACAATCAATAGCACCCTACACTGAGAGAAGGCAGTTATGTTCCCGAATCATACCACCCAGCCTGCACACTAATCTCAGCTTGGGGAACAAACTGAACCAGTATAATCTTGGATTAATAAGATTTAGACTTATTGTCACATATATATAAAAATACAGTGAAAATGTTTGCCATGTAGCCATGTTCTGATGCTATCTTGAAACAAGATTTTACTGGAACAGAGTTAATCTTTTCTTCTTTTTGTTATCCTCTACTATCCCTCCATTCGCTGCTTGACATTGGCCAGGGTCTCTAGAATGGGCTATGAGGTCTCAGTTATGGCCTGTTTCCACTATCACTGTCACTTCCACAACTGCCGTATCTGAGCTGGAGCTAAGGGCCTGATCTCATACCTCCTGCTGCCACCTCCGACGCTTCCCAAGAATCCTGCATTAATGGCATCAGATACCGTCCGGATGGGTTTGTGGTGCATGATTGAGAGATCCCACACAGGTCACCCATTGCTCCCTGGAAAGAGCCAGTAGCAAAACAGTTCAAAGCATCATAGTCCCAAGACGAAGGTGGCCTCCCACTCCTACAGCCCTCAGGTCCCATTCCAACATCCTACACAGTTGGGTCACCCTGTCCCAGCAAATGCAGGGCACGCAGCATCTCTACACCTCGCTCATCCCAGGAAATACTCAAGGGTTGAAAATCTGGGCCTCCTGCATTTTCCAGGTATCCTTGAGTAAACTGCAGCAGCAAATTCTCCTCAGTTGGCCAATGCTTCTGGGTTTGCCATTGACCCTGCTCCTTCTGTGTCCGCTCTTCACTCTCTTTGGATGACAGCCATAACGATCAGCATACCACCGACAACAGGGACCATACAAAGGATCTAAAATTGGAACAGAAGCAGCAAAATGTCAAAGCAGACATTGACAGCACACCCTGATGATGAGAGCTGATCACACTTCACCATGCATAGAGTCAATGCCGTTGCCGGAAAGCCAGGGTCATCTCCCCATCAGTCATTCACATTCAGGGCTCAGCCTGTCCAGTAACTCGGTGAAGGTGCTGTGCCCGCTGATGTGATTAAGAATGGAATGCTTGCGGTGCTCCGACTTCCTTCCTAGCTCAGACCTGCACCAAACACTTAACTTCTTACTGCATTCAATACAGACCATTATAATGCTTTAATGAAAACCATTGTTGTGTGGCTCACACATAACCTTTAGATGGTGGATGAATAGTCATCCCCAAACAGCTAGTATTGTACTTTATGGAACAACATTGTTACCTAACTTCAAAAATATTGAGATGCCTAAGTTCAATTTTCAATCACCAAAGCCATGTAGCAAATTATTTTGTTTTAGCATCTGACCCCTAAGCACCGTCACTCCACATGCATAGCAAAGAAGCGATGAAATGTTCACTTTTGGACACAATTGACAGTGGGCCCCATCTGGTTGCCAGAAACCCTCATCCACACATAGCTTCATAGTCCCCTCTTTGACTCACAATGCCCCAACAGCCCATTTCCTTCCCCCCCCCCCCCCCCCCCCCCTGCCGCGCCCCCCTCTTGTCGTTGAGCTTCCTCCCCCCCCATGACCAACCCTATCTGCACCTCTGAAAATGCCTCTGCTTTCTTCCCTCCCAGCCTTGACTTTATGACACATTCTGACAGTTATACTCCCCTTATCCCTTCCTGAATGATGGGTGGATGCCTCCCCCCCGGACTGTATTCACCAGTGACCTTTAATGAATATCAATGAGCAGCTCCTATGCATGTCTGTCCAAAGCCCTGACCACTGTCACTGCAGCTCTGACGATGTGTAACTCCCATGACTACTGCTGCAGGCCCTAGGAGTTTGACTGCTAAGTACTCCAAGGCAGGTAGTAGGTCAGTTCCTAGAGGGGGAGACACCCAGGCAAACAACGAACTGTGGCCAAGATCCTGAATTGTGTGCAGTTTACTCCCTGCTTGGGCTGAGAGCTAGCCTGCACCAGGCTGGGACACAGCCATTTGTTTGAATGAACCTGCAGAGTGTTTGCTGCGCAGGTCGTAGGTGTTAAAATGACATGTTGATGTGCTGTTCATCAAGGTTGTACCCGCACCCCCAACCCAGACGGGTCCCTTATGACAAGTTGCCTGTCCGTCTGCGCAAAAGAATCACTTCAAAATGGCAGCTCTGAGAGCCTCTGGCTGAAGTGGCTGATGGGCAAGGCATGAATGGTGCGAGTGATGGGAGAGTAAGTGAGTGAGCAGCCTTACAATGTAGCCTGGTCCATTCTGCGAGCTCGGTACCTGTCCCTACATACACAGTATCCCTGCAGCAGTTTCCAATACTAGCTCCCTGTGCACCCTGCAATGCAAGTCTGTACTTCCTAAGCAGGTGCCATGATTGGCTGGCAGATGCTAAAGTCCTTGTGCAAGATTGTGTGCAGCTGGTGCCCATAGATTGTTTCCTGAGATGCAGTTTGGTCATCAGCAAGATGGAGATTGTTCGGAGCAAGCAGGGATCTGAATCTGTCAAATACCCACTCTGGTTTCCATGTCGAGGTTTCTTCTCATCTGGCTTGTTTAGCAAGCTCATTATAACAGAAAGCTGAATATTAACCTGGTGATTTGGACCATCAATAAGGCATTTAACAAGCAATAATCCCCTTTAATTGGCAACTTACTGCTTCCGAGCTGGAAATGCACCATGTTGCTTGTGAAAAGCATAAAAGATGGAACAGGTTTCTCACGCTGTTACGATGGGCTTAATCAGACCTGTCATCTGACTCTGCTGTACATATAGAATTGCTCAGTAGGATTCTAGGAGAAAGTGAGGTCTGCAGATGCTGGAGATCAAAGTTGAAACTTTATTGCTGGAACAGCACAGCAGGTCAGGCAGCATCCAGGGAACAGGAGATTCGACGTTTCGGGCACAGGCCCGAAGAAGGGCCTGTGCCCGAAACGTCGAATCTCCTGTTCCCTGGATGCTGCCTGACCTGCTGTGCTGTTCCAGCAATAAAGTTTCAACTCAGTAGGATTCTGCCATTGTTTCAGGATGATAATGATCCCATTGTCTCTGGTCTGCTGGAGACAAGGTTATAACTAGCCACATCAGGAGAAGGTAAACGGCAAAAGGATGTTTCCCCTCAGAAGTACATCTAAAAATAGGAGTGCAGTTTAAAAATGAGGTGTATCCCATTGAAGACCAAGATGAGGTGGCATTCCTTCACTCCAAATGTTGTAAGTTTTTGGAACACTCTTCCTCAGCAGTGGACCAGGAGTCACTGAAATGTTTCAAGACTGAATTAGACAGTTTTCTGGTTTATGAAACAAGTCGAGGGTGAGAGTGCAGATAAAAAAGTAAAGATTACAATCAGATGAGCCGTGATCTTATTAGAATGGACAGCAGGCATGAGGGTTAAAATGGCCTACTCCTGCTTGTTTCTTATGATCTCATGACCCAATCAACTGCTTACACCATGGAAGTGAGCAGGCAATTACTGATGCTAAAACCCTAATCTGTGACCTCATTGGTATCCTGCTGCAGGTGAAGAGGCAGCTTCCCTACAGCAAGGTGAGGGCATTAGGCTAAACTCATGTGGCCTCAAGTATGAGAAAGGCCACAATCATAACCCATGCTGACCCAGGTAGAAGAGTTCCTCATCCAACTAGATGATTTTCTGGCTCTGATCTTGTTTATTTCATCACTGCTGTGCAAGGTAGGGAAATCACTGACCTAAACAAGAACTAAGAACTGTGGATGCTGGAAATCTGACACAAAAACAGAAATTGCTTCAGCAGAAGGGACACTGCGCCCAAAACACTAACTTTGCTTTCTCTCTACAGATGCTGCCCGACCTGTTGAGTTTCTTCAGCAATTTCCGTATTTAAAATCACCGACCTGCCTGAGCACCATGCCTCACAAATTTGTTTGAGTTCTTTGATGAAGTGACCAGGAGGGTTGACGAGGACAGGGCGGTAGATATAGTCCGTATAGATTTCAGTAAGGCCCCAACCACAAGGGATGAACTCGGATTTCACCAGTTTCCTCATTTCCCCTCCCCCCACCTTGTCTCAGTCAAATCCATCGAATTCAGCACCGCCTTCCTAACCTGCAATCTTCTTCCTCACCTCTCCGCCCCCACCCCAGTCTGACCTATCACCCTCACCTTGACCTCTTTCCACCTATCACATTTCCGACGGATCTCCAGCATCTGCAGACCTCACTTTCTCCTCCTTAGATAAGGTTCCACATGGTAGGCAGTTCTGGAAGGTTAGATCGCATGGAATCCGGGGGAGCTGGCAAATTGGACACAAAATTGGCTTGATGATAGGAAGCAGAGGATAATAGTTGAAGGATGCTTGTCAGAATGGAAGCCTGTGACTGGTGAAGTGCCTCAGGGGTCAGTGGTGAGCCCATTGCTGTTTGTTATCTATATCAATGATTTGGATGAGAATGTACAAGGCATGATTAGTAAGTTTACTGATGATACTAAAATAGGCAGTATCATGGACAGTGAGGAAGCTTATCAGAAATTGCAGCAGGATCTTAATCAGCTGGGGCAGTGGGCCGAGAAATGGCAAATAGGATTTAATATAGATAAGTATGAGATCTTGCGTTTTGGAATCAAGGTAGGAGTTTCATGGTGAATGGTAGGTTCTTAAGGAGTGTAGTAGAACAGAGGGATCTTGGAGTTCAGGTTCACAGTTCTCTGAAAGTGGATTCACATGTAGTCAGGGCAGTGAAGAAGGTTTTTGGCACACTGGCCTTCATCAGTCAAGGCATTGAGTACAGAAGTTATGTTGCAGTTATACAGGATATTGTTGAAGCCGTACTTGGAGTATTGTGTTCAGTTTTGATCACCTTGTTATAGGAAGAATGTTATTAAACTGGAAAGAGTGCAGAAGAAATTTACAAGGATATTGCCTAGACTCAATGGTCTGAGTTATAGGGAGAGGTTGGACAAGCTAGGACTTGTTTCTTTGGAACATAGGAGACAGAGGGAGGACCTTATAGAGGTGTATAAGATCATGAGAGACATGGGTAGGGTAAATGCAATCAGTCTTTTTCCCAGGGTTGGGGAATCTAGGACTAGAGGGCATCAGTTTAAAGTTAGAGGGGAATGAATAAAAGGGAACTTGAAAAGCAACTATTTTACACAGAGTGGTATGCATGTGGAATGAGCTGCCAGCTGAAGTGGTTGAAGCAGGTATATTAACATCATTTAAAAGGCATTAAAATCCTGTGAATCATCTGGAATAAGATGACACAATTGGAGATGGCTGAGTAGTCTTCATTACCGACAAGTGTAGGTTTGGGGCCCATTTGATCCCAGCATTGGGGTATTGAAGTCTACAGGAAAATCCAGCCTGTCAACACTTGTTTTGCTTGCCACAGATAGTGTTTTCACTTCAGATATCTAGGTATATGCCTCCTTTCAGTACAAAACTCAAGGAGCAGCCAAGGTAAAACACACCAAACGTTTATTCACATACTGGGAGTTATCACTGACCAGAATCTCAACTTGACTCACTATATAAATACAAGGCTATAAGGGCAGGTCAGAGGCTAGGGATACTGCAATGAGTAACTCACCTCCTGACTCCTGAAAGCCTGTTCATCATCTACAAGGCACAAGTCAGGAGTGTGATGGAAAACTCCTCACTTGCCTGGATGGGTGCATCTCCAACAACACTCAAGAAATTTAAAATCTCATAGGGCAAAGCAAACCACTTGATTGGCACCACATCCATAAGAATCAATTCCCTCCACTATTGACAGCCGGCGGCAGCAGTGTGTACAATCTACAAGAAGTATTGCAGGAATTTGCCAAAGATCCTGAGCACGTTCCAAACCCACAATCACTTCCATCTGGAAAGACAAAGGCAACAGATACATAGGAATACCATCACCTGTAAGTTCTCCTACAAGCCAAACACCATCCTGACTTGGAAATGTGTTGCTGGAGAAGCGCAGCAGGTCAGGCAGCATCTAGGGAACAGGAGAATCGACGTTTCGGGCATTAGCCCTTCTGCTAATGCCCGAAACGTCGATTTTCCTGTTCCCTAGATGCTGCCTGACCTGCTGCGCTTCTCCAGCAACACATTTCCATCTCTGATCTCCAGCATCTGCAGACCTCATTTTCTCACCATCCTGACTTGGAAATATATCACCATTCCTTCACAATTGCTGGGACAAAATCCTGGCATTCCCTCTCTCATGGCCTTGTGGGTCAACCCACAGCCGGTGAACTGCACCAGTTCAAGGATGCAGCTCGCCATAACCTTCTCAAGGGTACTTAGGAAGAGGCAATAAATATTGGCCCAGGCAGCAATGTCAATGAGTGAATAAAGAAGACTTACACAAATAATGAGATAGAAAAGTAGTGGAGGCATTTGCATACTCCTTATTGCTAATGTACAAGCCACTAAAGGGCAATATATCCAACACAAACAGCAGTTTAACAAAACAAATGCTGATGTTGTGACAGTCTATAGTCACAGCATGAGGTGTCAAGAATCTAGGATGATTTCCTGTCACAGAAAACATCTGCTATTCCCGACGTGTTAGGCTGCTCAGTTTGGGTTGGACCTTTTTTACTCAGCTTTGTTTTCATCCAAATCCAGTGCAACAGAAATGAATGAAAGCATCAGATAATTCAAACAGACTGCAGAGAGCTATAAACACTGCCGAGTTAAATTCAATCTGAAATCTCCTTCTGTTTCACAAGTGGTGAGATTGGACTAAGATCAGGATTCAGCAAGTTGCAAAAGACAAAAAAAGGGAATCGTCAAAGGTTTCGTATTCAAATGAAATCCATTGATATAATTCCAATGACACAAATTATTTGGAAACTAATGCAGTTGTTTAAGGCATGAAAAAGAAACTCTATTTAAAATTCATTGGTCAAGATTTGTTCTTCCTGCCTACTTCCATTATAATGAAGCTGCAATAGTTACACAGTATGTGGCTCCCAGCATGGAACACACCACGGAAGTAAACAGCTGGGAACGTGTCTATATCTTTTTCGACAACATGTTTAATAGGCACTGTAGACTTTGAGGAACATTTTCGCCATTGTAAAAGCTTTTCTGTTATGAAGCTCCAATGCCAAATAACAATAAGAATCTTATTGTTTACTAATACATTTTGCATACCAAAATAAATTGAATTATTCAATCATCTGAACTTTTCAATACAACTAATTAGGGATTTTAGCATGAAACATATCAAGTTTTCTTTTAATAAAGTCAATGAACTTTGCATTAAGGACAGGCTTCATTTCCAACATACAACTGTTTAAATGCTTTTTTAATTATAATGTTTAAAATTACTCATTCATTTTTATTTGGAATTATATGTTGATTAGTTGCAACTCCTGTTACCTATTAAGTTTAGTGCAGTGATCAGCATTATAAATTTTCTAGAATGTTTACGTTGAATACGTTACTTCAAGATAGAAGGGAAAAAGTACTGAATTGTTAGACAAATTATCCACTGTCGTGATTTTTTGTATTTGCATACAATTACATTGAATACATTGTTTCTGTTCTACTGAATAATTTCTTCTGCCTCATTCTCAATGGATTTAATAGCAACCTGTCTGCCATTGTAATTATACTAAAGATTTATGACATATATGCAAGTGGGGTGGCACAGTGGCTCAGTGGTTAGCACTGCTGCCTCCTCTCATTTATCTCTCCACCTTTCAGGCACTCTGCCTCTATTCCTGATAGTGAGTCAAGTTGAGATTCTGGTCAGTGATAACTCCCAGTATGTGAATAAACGTTTGGTGTGTTTTACCTTGGCTGCTCCTTGAGTTTTGCTCTCCACCTTTCAGGCACTCTGCCTCTATTCCTGATGAAGGGCTTTTGCCGGAAACTTTGATTTTCTTGCTCCTCGGATGCTGCCTGAACTGCTGTGCTTTTCCAGCACCACTAATCCAGAATCTGGTTTCCAGCATCTACAGTCATTGTTTTTACCTGCCTCACAGCACCAGGGAACCAGGTTCAATTCCAGCCTCGGGTGACTGTGTGGAGTTTGCACATTCTCCCTGTGTCTGCGTGGGATTCCTCGGGATGCTCCGGTTTCCTCCCACAGTCCAAAGATGTGCAGGTCAGGTGAATTGGTCATTCTAAATTGCCCATAATGTTAGGTGCATTAGTCAGAAGGGAATGGTTCTGGGTAGGTTACTCTTCAGAGGGTCGGCGTGGACTTGTTGGGCTGAAGGGCCTGTTTCCAAACTGTAGGGAATCTAGTCCAACTATTCTAATTACATAGACTCAACAAGAAAAATACCATGAATAGAACAAGGATGGGCAATAAGTACTGGCCTAGCCAGTGACACCCACATCCTGTGAATTCATACAATAAAATCCTGTGGACCTGATATTTATGCAGATATCTCATTGGTTTCATCTGTTTTATTCAAATAATGGAACACAGTTACCACCAGCCTTTTCGTGCCCATCAGTGCTAGGCTAACAGGCCTTTAGCTCCCTATTTCTCTATTCCTCCCTTCCTGAGAAACAGTATAACATTTTACAACTTCAAATTTGATGGGCCTATTCCCAGATCAAAGGAAGTTTAGAAAACAATAGCACATCATCCACTAGCTTTTAGAACACTAGGGTGCAGGCCATTAGATCCCAAGAGTTTGCTGGATTTTAGTCCCTTCAGTTTCTCCAAGACCTTTTCTCTGTTGATACAAATGTTCTTAATCTCCTTACTCTTCTTTATTTCCTAGGTTACAGTCTATTTCTGGAATGAAGCTTCCATCAACTGCTGTAAACACAGACAAAATATTCAAAGATCTTTTGTATGTTTCTATCTTGATTATACTCATTAGACGCTTCCTTCTTAACAATATTTTAGTAACCCTTTGCTCATCTGTTGGTCATTGAGCTAAAGTCACTCTATAGCCATCAGTTAGTTTAGATTTGGTTTTGTATTATTCAGGATGTAACACTGTCCCTTATCTGATGTTCATGTAGTTAATCAGTCTTATGCTAATCTAACCTGTTATGTTATTGCCAAATAACAAACTGTTCTTATGACACAAAAACTGAGGCTCTTCAGCTGGGACTTCCATCCTTCACCAATAGTAATTTTCCTATTCTCAGCAACCACATTATTATAAAATGACTTACACATTTTCATAGCCTTTTACAGGTCACACAGTAACCCATTTCCAATTCGCCCTTAGTAATACGAGAAGAAGGGATCTTTTAAGAATGTGTCCGCTCAGATATTTCTGCATTCCTTTTTCATCTACAAAGCTGCAAGGCTTGATTATCAAAAGAATCAAGAAAAATGGCAGTGTGTTAAATGTTAGCCCACACCAATAAAATTAACAGTGTAATGCAAGATCAGGTAGCTGTACAATATGTGTAAGGCATGCGTCCATCCAAGGGAATTAAGTAGAGAAGAGAAAAAAAGTCATATGTCCAAACATCCTGTTGGTTATGAACTCCAGCCTCATCATCAACATTGATGCGGAGGTCCTGGTGTTGGGCTGGGGTGGACAAAGTCAGAAATCAGACAATACCAAGTTATAGTCCAACCGGTTTATTTGAAATCGCAAGTTTTCAGAACATAGACCCTCCTATACCTGATGAAGGGGCGACACTCCAAAAGCTTGTGATTTCAAATAAACCTGTTGGACTATAACCTGGTGTTGTCTGATTTCTGGCATCACAAACATTGTCTTCCTTCTGCTAATGCTGCCAAAGGCAATGTCATATACTGAGTTTACAGTGAAGCTCTACTTCCTTGTACTTCAGCTTTTATTATGTGCAATGTTCCTTACAGAAAGGAGTAGAAATGGGTTAATGTGTGACCTGTAAAAGGCTATGAAAATGTGCAAGTCATTTTATAATAATGTGGTTGCTGAGAATAGGAAAAAGCAACTGTGAACAAATGGGAAGTTTGTGAAATTGAAGACGATATATATAATATGATGATTCAGTGAACTTAGCAATTTTGTGAGACCTTACACAAGTCCAGAAACAAAAGCAGAATATGATTTGTGCCTGTTTAAGGAATAACAGCAGGTATTGTGTGTGTGTGTGGCTGTTAGCAGAAGGATCTATAGTGAAGTAACCTGATGTGATTGGAGCACAGGTTTGTGCAATAGCTGAGGGGAATGTGTGATATTGTCAGGCAAGATTTCTTTTCTATGCTGCAGCCCAGATCTTGGAAATGGTGCTGTAATCTGTTAGGTATTTCTCTCTGTGCTGGTTGATCTATTTGATACTTGCTATCTGAGTGAAACAAACCTTCTTTCTTCAACCATACCTCAATTAGAGTAGCTTAGAATCAGGATGTCCTGACAATTGATATTGTCCATACCAATCACATGCAATGCAAATTCCACTTCCCCTTTAACAGATTAAAAACTGACTTTAAGATGTGCTTAACTGCTAGATTCTCATTCCTTAATCTTTCACCTCATTGATTTATAAGCAGCATGATAAGTGCTGGCAGTTCAGCCAATCAAACTCAAGTGGGATCCATTCACTTAAATCAAGATTATATCATTGGGCTGGCATTTGCAAGAGTGGTCCAGTCCCTCCAGCTTTGGACTTCTTCCCTCAAAGACTGTTCTTTGGACATTAATGGAGTTATATTCACTCCATGGTGGACTTGAAGTCTAAATCACAGAGACATTTTTGCAATGGTGGCAGACTTATACTATTTCAACAGTCGAAGAGTGTGGTGCCGGAAAAGCACAGCCGGTCAGGCAGCATCCAAGGAACAGGAGAATCGATGTTTCGAGCATAAGCCTTTCATTAGGAATGCACAGACATAATGAATCTAGTCCCTATAACCCCATATTTCCCATGGTATATCCACCTAACCTATACATTCCTGGATACTATGGACAATGTAGCATGGCCAGTCCATCTCATCTGCGCATATTTGGACCGTGGGAGGAAACTGAAGCATCCAGAGGAAACCCACACAGATACGGGGAGAATGCATAAACTCCACACAGACAATTGCCTGAGGCTGGAATCGAACGAGGCGCTGTGAGACAGCAGTGCTAACCACTTAACCACTGCCACTTTTATGAATTAAACTGAAACTTAAACTGTCTTTTCCCCTTCTACCATTGGCTTCTTTTGCTCTTCTTCAGATACATATATCCTGAGTTTGATGCAATGTGTCCCGAGGCAAAAGTGCATGAGGTTGTACCAAAATGAAGAATGTGTGGCAGTTCTTTATGAGTAGATTAATATAAACAGAAAGTTGCTGATCAAACTCAGCACATCTATGGAGAGAGAAACCACTTTAACATTTTTGAGTCGAGAATGACTTTCAGAAGCTGTTGCTGCCAGATTTGCTGAGTTTTTTTTTAGGATGGTGGCTCAATGAAGATGCTATGCCCAAAGTTCCAAGTAAATACCGTTTGTTATATTGTGCAGAAAATGGATCTAGATGGATTTGAAATGGAGAAAAGTGACTATATGAAAGAACACACTAGTGTTCTTGCACTTAAAACATGTTGGATCTTCTCAGGCCACACCCTCAATTTATTTCATTGTCAGACTGGCTCTTTTTGTATTAGTCTTCTCAGGTGTTGGAAAACTTCCACTGCTTCTTATTGCCTCATCATGGTTCTCCTTCAAGGCCAGACCAAGAATGACCCTATTAGTATCTGGAAGAGCAGAGCATCATCCAGTGCACAGTCTCCACTCACAGCTAGCATGAACAATTTTAAAGCAGCATGTAGCGAGTAATTCACATCCTATAGCATGCCAGTGCTACATGGGATCATCATCATTGAGTTCCATCAACAAAGTTTAGCCTGCACCAAGAGGCACATAGGACCACAGATATGAAAGGTCTGTTCGAATTTGTCATGTTCCTTGTTTGTTGTTGAATGAGACTTTGAACAGGTAGTCATTAGGCATTGCAGAATTTGAGTATAGCTTCAATGTAATGTGTCTTTTTGACTATTTTCAGCAACACTTACAGCAGTTTTTTTCTCTTACATGATATGACTATTTGATTAGAGTGGACAGATCCTGGTCACGGTACCTTGGCATTCTTAGTCAAGTCAGAAATTGTTTCCCAGTTCTCATAATTTATAGATCTGAGTCAGTCTAACATCTGGAACCATGCTTTAAAGACAATGCATAGCGAGGATTACTTTCTTACTTCAAAATAACCATCTTATTCTGTTGTATGTCATCCAGGAGAACAAACAGAATACCTTCATCTAATCTTTTGACCCATTTTCTTGGCTAACCATAGCAAACATGCTTGTAGCAGCTCAAAAAAAAAACAGGCTTAAAGTGAAAGCAGCAGTCCATAAAGAAACTTTCTGATGACCCTTTTGGAGAAGGGTCAGTAGACTAAAAAAATGTTAACTCTGCTTTCTTTTCACAGATGTCACAGAATGTCATAGAGTCATAGACTCATAGATATGTAAAGCACGGAAACAGACCCTTCGGTCCAACTCGTCCATGCTGACCAGATATCTCAACCCAATCTAGTCCCATCTGCCAGTACCCGGCCCATATTCTGTCAAACGCTTCCTATTCATATACCCATCCAGATGCCTGTTAAATGTTGCAATCATACCAGCCTCCACCACTTCCTCTGGCAGCTCATTCCATCACATACCACCCTCTGCGTGAAAAATATTGCCCCTTAGGTCTCTTTTATATCTTTCCTCTCTCACTCTAAACCTATGCCCTCTAGTTCTGGAATTCCCTAACCCAGGGAAGAGACTTTGTCTACTTATCTTATCCATGCCCCTCATGATTTTATAAGCCTCTATGTGTTAAGTTTCTCCAGCAATTTTGCTTTTTGTTTCAGATTTTCAGCACCCAAGTTGTTTGTTTCTTTGTGCCCATTAAGAACTAACATTCTCAAATTCTCCACTCCAGCTGAGCAGAGTACCTCCTGACTTTCTGCAAAAGGGAGTTTGTTCTTAGTACCTAATTCACCAAGCTCAACTACCTGCTGAGCACTTGGACAGAATCCCACAAAAAAAACAGAAATTTGTACCACTTCATAGACAAATTCTCTGAAGTAGTTTTAGCAATCCCTGGATGCCAAAACCTTTAGTTATGCTACTTGCTCCGTTTCAGAAATTTGTCGGTGAAAATGACTAGATGTTACTGTTCATCTGAATTAATGCTGCGGTTTTCCAAAGGGTGCTAATGATATTTCTCACTATTCAAAGTTGGCTGTTGTAATATCTAAAAATGATAACAGTCTGTTGCCATTTTAACCACCACAAATGCCTGTTAAAGCATAGATCTTTCTTCATTTTATAGAAGTACTGATAAACGGATGTTTGCATAAACAGTGGGGAAACTAATTCTTGTGTCTGTGGGTAAAGAAGAGCTACCATTGTCCTGAGTACAAAATGAACGTTTGGCAAGTAGACGCAGGCTCCATTGTTGTAATTAGCAGAGAAGTCTAGCAATGGCCTAGCACCTGTGAATTTGTGATGTTTAGGTGAATTTATACATAAAATGGTATGGCATGTAAAGATGCCATTTGAATTAGAGCATTAATGCCCACATGCTCATGCATCAAAGTATCTAGTGAATTCCTGATTAGATTTATCTGATATTTATGGTTTCTAGTTGGGATTTCCTGAGATGTGAAAATGTGTTCTCTACATCTCCTCTGCTGAATTCCTCCATAGTTTTCAGACCAGCTCTCATTAATTATTTTCTTTCTCATTAATAATTCTCTTCAAGAAAATAATCTCCAGTTTGGTACAACAGTGCACTTTCTTGTCACCATTCTTTCCTGCCTAATTTAACCCGGTTAATATAAATAGTAATCAATTTGGTCTCTCATGTAGCTTAATTATTTTCCCAATAAAACGCTAATCCCCTGTCAGTATGGTATTGCTTCATTAACTGGTGGCTTTGACAATAACTTATTTCTGCTTCATTTAACATCATTATGTTTTGCAAGTGAGGCAAAAGTTGCATTAGATTCTTGAGCACAAGAATTTTATTTTCAGACAGCGAGTCATGCTGCCTTCATGTGCTGTTCTGCTTAAATTATGTAACCTGATCTATTTCAGTGCATTGCATTGGAAAGTTGCAGATACAGAGTCATAGAGTAAATATGGCACAAAATCCATGCCAGTTCTCTCTGGAACAGTCATTTTATTTCAGATTTCCAGCATATGCAGTGTTTGCTTTTATCCTAACATGTAGGATTCCTAATTATTTCTGGTGACATCTATGTCATATTAGAACTAGAATTAGAATTTGATTTTATTGTCATGTGTACTCAAATGCAAAAGTATATGAGTATAGTGAAAAGTGTACAATGTCACCATTTCCAGTGCTAGCTTGGGTGCACAGGCATAAAATCTTAGGTACAAAGTAGAAAAATAAAGAAATAAAGTTAAAATTTGAACATTACAGTCCTTCTGAGTAGTAAGTTTAAAAAAAAAAGTTCAACAATCTATCTTAAGGGCTTATCTCGTACTCCAAGTGTTCAATCTCCTTCGTTTTGGCCTGCTATCCAGGAGACCTGGGGCTTCCTGCTCTTTCCACCGCCACAGATGCCAGGGACCTCCCTCACCACCGCGTTGGGCTCACTCTTCCCACATTGTGCTCGATCTCCGATGGTCAAAGTTCTCGCTCCAGAACCCCAGCTGCCACCACGCATCAGAGTGCAATGAGCTGCGATACCACTGACTGTCAAAGTTCCTGCTCCAGACCCCCAACTGCCACCATGTTCTAGACCCAACGAAGCCACTATCTTTGGAATCCTTCATAAGAAGAACCATTTCTTTTAGAATGGCAGCTAAATGAATTGAATTAGCTTTATTGTCACATGTACACAAATTAGTATGGTGAAAAGTTTATGAGTCACTATCTTGGGTACAAAGATACCTCGGTACAGCTTCTTCAGTTACTGGATAGCTATGGCCAAAGTTCCAATTAGATACCATATGAATATTGTGCAGAAAGTGGATCTGGATAAGATTGAAGAGGAGAAAAATAATCATATAAAAGAGCACAGTCCAGTCAAGCCCATTCCCCAGCTCTAACCGTGGGGGCCTTCAAGTTTATTTCCCTCAAATGCCCATAAAATTTCCTTTTCACCAATTCGCAATGCTTGTAGGCAGGGAGTTCATTTGTTGCACTGACATGTTTTATCCATGCATCATTTGTCCACCTTCTTCCCAAACTTTAAATCTGTGTTTCCTGTTTCTAACGGCTAAAGCAAACAGCTTTCCTTGTCTAAATTATCTAAACTTGTCACAAATTTGTACACATCTATGAAATCTTCCACCTCTCTACTTGAATCTAATCATTCCTCATCCCTGGGGCCGCTCTGGTAAATCTCTTCTGGATTCTCCGAAGGTTCTTCAAAGCCGAAAGTGTTAAATTCAGGACTGTGCATCAAACTCCACTTGTGGCTGCATCAGCACTTCTCAAAGGCTCAGCATGGCTTTCCTGCTTTTATGTTCAGTACTCACATTTTACTTTGGTAACTGCTCTCTCAATATGTCCTGCCATATTCAAGGATCTTTGCTTGCAAACTGAATGCACCTTGGTCTCTGCACAGTCTTTAGAAATGTGTCAATAAGTTAATATTGTCTTTTCCTATCCTTTCTGCCAAATTACATCTCCCAAAATTCTTTACATTCTATTTGATTTGCCACTGGTGTTACCACACTGCTATGCCAATTTTGTCCTGTTGCAGTCAATTTTTAAAATCCTCACTGTTACGTACCCTTCCTAGTTTGGTATCCTCCGCAAATGTAGTAATTTTATTCTGGTCCAACTTATTTCTACAGACCAAATAAAACTGACCAAGAACTGCTTGGAGAACATTGCTATGCAACATAATATAAATTTGTCAAACAACCATTTACCCTGACTTGCTGTTTTCTGTCTTTAAGCCAGTTTTAATAATCAAACCTGACACTTTCAGAAACGCTTTCTTAAAATTCATTCAGACAACATCCAATACATTTTCTTTATTAATCTGCAATGTTACTTCAACAAATAATTCAAAAATTCAATTAGATTAGCCATGATAGTTATCCTTAATTAAATCCAGCCTCAAAATCAAATGCCTGTTGTTTTTTTTCTCCTCGATTATTGTTTCTCATTGTTTTTCATCATTTAGGTGTTGGGCAGTATAAACACAACAGGTAGACCGCACACCATCAGGTTATACTCCAAGAATACCCCACCTCATTAATGACCTACCATGACCTATGGTATGCCTCATGTCTGATTTCTGTTCTGTCTTATCAGGCCCAATTCCTGAACAACTCACCATTCAGCTGATATCCTGGAATTCACAGGCATTCCTTCCGCTTGCAAAATCCTTAAAAGCACTTCATGCATTCAAACAAGATCTCAGTCCAGAGTTGTCTTCCACAATTGATAGCATTTGTTCCAGACATGACAGGCAAGCAGACATTGGTGGCCAGCTTTGTGGGCAGGGACCTGGAGGTCTTGCTAGATTGGGAGGAGCTGACCTGGGGACTTCATCTGCTCCAAGCTCCAGCAGTGGAGTTACCACACTTGACCATGTCATCCTGATCTGAGGTAGCAACCTTGGACCCAAGAAATCTGAGCCATCTGGAAGAATGCCCTCACCAATTCACCAGCAAATGTACCACTATCTTCTCCTTAATAGCTCACATTCATTCTATTTCGGCTACTGAACACACCTTCCATCTAGGATCTTGCTCTATTACACTTTCTATTGCCTGCGAAATCTTCCCTCACTCACTCTCACTCATGCCAACATCATTAACAGTGTGTTGGCTACTCACTTACTCAGGATATTGTTATGGACAAGACTGAACCCCTCACAGCATATCAAAGAGATAGCCTAGACCTTAATTTCTTCCTTAGTTAGATACAAGTGTAAGGCACTGCATTCCAGGTGTGATTCAATTGGTCAGACTACTCGGCTTTAAGCAAAATGCATTTTATTCTTACACCACAGTTAAAATGCAAAGAAAAAAGGAATTGGCATATCTTTAACTCAATTGAAATATTTAACAAAATAATATATATATTAACTACTATACATCAACTGTTCCAATTTAGCAACATCCCTTGAGCTCACTTTTGGGAAAGGCAAATTCAGCAAAACAGATTTCCCTCACTTGCCATCTCCTTCAGTCCTGACAGAATGAATCTAGCAGCAGAGAGA
This sequence comes from Chiloscyllium plagiosum, assembly GCF_004010195.1. NCBI lineage: Eukaryota > Metazoa > Chordata > Chondrichthyes > Orectolobiformes > Hemiscylliidae > Chiloscyllium > Chiloscyllium plagiosum. The sequence continues at coordinate 25,014,252 of NC_057712.1, read as the reverse complement.
GAACTTAAGCTTTTTGCAGGAACAAAGAGAGAGGGAGAGAGCGAGGGAGTGAGCTGTATCTAGCAGCTTCAAACCCAAAACCCCAACTTCAACAACCAAAAGCAAACACTAAAACCCTGGGTCTGTGTGAGCCTGACCCTACCCACTCAAACTTCTTTTATCTCATTTAAAAGAAACAAAGCTATTTACTCTGCTTTCCCTGGAGCAGACACCTCGACACCAGGTTTACAACACCTCTCTTCAAAGAGGAGGACATATAGAGCACATATCCCACTTAAAAGCACATATCCCACCTGCACCAACAGTAATAGCTGTGCCACCCACTTCTGTTATCCATAATGCAAATCCCTCTCTTATGATAAGAGTAAAACTGCCCACAATAAGACATAAAGGTGCCAGTGAGATGGTGGGCTGCCTGATATTTCATTCCTCACCTTTCTGAGCAGAGGATTCTGACCCGGATTGCCCAGATCAGGGCCTGGACTGACCATAGCCAAGCCCCTGGACTGCTGTCAGCCACTCATTGATTCTCATGCCATGCTGTTCTCATTGAAGTACTGAAAAAAATGTCATATTGGACTCAAAACATCAACTTGGTTTCTCTCTCCATAGATGTTGCCAGATTTGCTGAGTTTTTCTGACATTCTCTGAGTTTGTTTCAGATTTTCAGTATCTGTAGCACTTTGTTTTTGTACTCCTTGACTCGACTGAGCAAAAGCCTGCTGATAAACTGTGACAAACTCCCTGGGTTTTTGTCTGCACTAAACAGCACAACAGTACAGCAGTAATATGAGCTTGGTCTAAGTGGTTGAATAAGCAAAGCACAAAAAAGGCAAAACAGGAGAATACAAGGCAGGGATGCTGTGAGTGAATGAGCACCATGAGAGCAAGTGCAGGTACAACTTGGTCCAGTCCCTGAACTGGGGGGGTATGTGTATCCCTGAGCACACAGCGTTCTTGTTGCAGCATTACAATGATCGTTGCCGGTATAACACTGAATTGTAGAAGCTTTCTATAAATGAGTGGGAGACAAGCCATGATGCTTTTTAGAGGCTGGCTTTTGGCAGTTGCCAATGTCTGTGGAAGAGGGGTGGATGTGTGGGTAGTGCCCACAGAGCATGCACTGAGATGTTGATGTCAAGTGGAAATGTTTGGAGCAAGCAGCAAACTGAATCCGCCAGGTACCTGCTCTGATTAACATGCGGAAGTTTCCCAACATTGAGCGAGTTGAGTAAGATTAAAATCTGAGTGTTAATGAGCTAAATTATAACATTACCAAGGCATTTAACTCACATAAATCCCTGTCCATTTGTATCTCACCACTGCCTCTATTTGTTTTCCATTCACTGGATTAAGGCATCACTTTACCGTCCAGGATTTATTGCCCAGAGGGTAGTTAAGAGTCAACAACATCACCATGGGTCTGGAGTCCCATGTAAGCCTGGACAGGTAAGAATGGCTGTTTACTTTCCTACTGGATATTAGTGAACAAAACGGGTTTTTCTGACAATCGACAATGAATTCATGGTTATCATTAGACTCTTAATTCCAGCATCTGCCATGGCACAATTTGAATATGAACTTGGTCTCTAGATTAACAGACCAGTGATAATACCTCTAGGCCATTGCCTCCTCAGCACACCATCTGTGAAAAGCAGAAAAGATGATACTAATTGCTCCTGGCATCGCGATGGGCATCACTCACTTATCACCTGCTTCTGCCACATACCTTGTTATAACCCAGGTTACTGAAATATTTATAAAAATTTTTCCAGAGAATATTAGAGCACAGAAGACACAGTTTGGCACATGGCATGGAATGCTCTGCCCCAGAGGGCAGTGGAGGCCCAGTCTCTGGATTCATTTAAGAAAGAGTTGGATAGAGTTCTCAAGGATAGTGGAATTAAGGGTTATGGAGATAAGGCAGGAACAGGATACTGATTAAGGATGATCAGCCATGATCATATTGAATGGTGGTGCAGGCTCGAGGGGCAGAATGGCCTCCTCCTGCACCTATTGTCTATTATCTATTGTCTATCTCCCAATGCATTTTTACAGAAGTTAACAAAGCAGAAGTATCTGTCTCACTAAAAGTATTGATCTCAGCAAAAAAAAAGACATCTGAGGTTGTTTCTGAGCTACCAATTTGCCAAAACTAGATTTAAAATGCAAGATCCTCATTCGCAATTCATTCTGCAAGTGGCCATCTACCAAGGACTGCAACTTAGATTTATTTAGTTTCATGCATGGAATTGTCATTCAAGAGTTTGAGTAATTATACCAGACAAGCAAAAGAAAACAAAAGTCTGACTTCCTTGTCCCAACCGGAAGAAGAGCTCATGCCCAAAACGTCGATTCTCCTGCTCCTTGGATGCTGCCTGACCTGCTGCGCTTTTCCAGCAACACATTTTCAGCTCTGATCTCCAGCGTCTGCAGTCTCACTTTCTCCTTCCTTGTCCCAACTCAGTTCTTCACAAATGGAAACAGAATCCATTTGTCCTTCACTGACGTTTGTCATAGGAGCTTCAGCTTTGCATGAAATGCTCTTATGTTTTGAGTATAGCTATGAATTAGATCTATTTCTATGTTATTGTTTTAAATTCAGATCACTCAATTTGCTTGTTAAATTTGTAAGAATAATCAGATCCCATAACCAAAACTAATTCAAGATCTTAGGGACTTTTAAAAACTTTTCTGTCAGAAAATTATTACTTGCTGGTGAGTAATCCTGAAGAAGGGTTACACCTGAAACATTGACTTCTCCACCTCCTGATGCTGCCTGGCTTGCTGTGTTCTTCCAGCTTCCTGCTTGTCTACTGGTGAATAATACAATGCAACGCACCCGCTTTCAGTATTGCAGAAATCAGCTTCCTTCGGCATTTGACCAACCCAGTCTTGATCCCAAGCATGTTCTTCAGACCATTTGCTGTCACTTCTGCAAACTGATTCCAAAGCAAGTCAAAATCCCTGATGATCTCTGAAGCAACTGTTTACCTCCAATCTGCTCATGATGTCTCTGCAGTATAGTGACCTCCTCTGTGACTTGATGACTCTTGTCTCTCCTATGTAAGGAAATCACGAGCTGAGTTCCATCAAGGATATTGTTGCTTTCATACTAAGCTACCGAAAAATGAATGCTGGAGCTCTTTTGAAGAGTTGATTAGGTTTCTCATTTCAGGGAATATTTCCATCATCACCACATTCATGCACCTTTTTAATCAAATCTCCATCAGGAAAACCTTTGTGTTCTCTCTCTCTCTCTGTCATAAATGAGCAACATGGTAGCTTTCCTTCAATGCATTATCATTTGTGAGAAATTTTCAGCTTTTTTTTTCAAATATATTATTTTGGCCCTTTGTACAATACCCCTATATTCACTGTATTTTTTCTTGTGTTTTGTGTTATAGTATCTCTTCATATTGTATTCCATCCACACTGACCATTTCTTTGCAAATGAGACGTAATGATGTGACACCAAAAGGAATCAAGGAGTCCATTGTCCTGAAGAACTTGACTTTCAATGTCCACTTCACATTTTTATTTTGTTAGAGGCATTATCGAAATTCACAAGGGAACTGCAAAGCAACTGCACGTAGAATCATGATTGATTCAAGATAGAGGCATGTTCAAAAATGTCTTTTTACAGGAACATGTGCTTCTATATAAACCGTTAATCTTTAAGGAAGTAAAATGCTGTGCTGGGACCATTAATCTTGCTTGGAATGAATAATGCAATATTGTAAGTTATAATAAAAATAAAACATTTTTAAAAATAAACTTTTACATTACATCACTTTTTTCCTGGTTTATGATCTTTCTCATGTAAAGCTATGTAATTATTAAATATGGGAACACTATAAATGAACTGTAAAATCATCTGGAAGGAGAGAATCTGCAGCTCCTTATTCGGACAGTTGTACAAAGTGGTTAAGAAGGCAGATTTTATACTTGCCTTTATTGGCAAAGGCACAGAGTTTAAGAGCTGTGAGGTTATACTGGAACTATATAAAATGTTAGTTATGCCTCAGCAAGAGTATTATGCACAATTCTAGAATCCACATTATAGGAGGGATGTGACAGCACTGGATACAGGGGAGATTTACCAGGATGTTGTCTAGCTGCAGTGTTTCAGTTATGAAGAGAGATTGAGCAGACTAAGGTGGATAACTTAGAGCGCAGTATATAGAATGCAGTAGGAAAGCACAGTGGCTCAGGGTGGAGTGGCAAGATGGCTCAGTGGTTAGCACTGCTGCCTCACAGCATGAGGGACCTGGGTTTGATTCCAGCCTTGGGCCACTGTCTGTGTGGAGGTTGCACATTCTCCCCGTGTCTGTGTGGGTTTCCTCTGGGTGCTCTGATTTCCTCCCCCAACCCAAAGTTATGCAGGTTTGGTGAATTGGCTAAGCTAAATTGCCCAGCAGTGTTCAGGGATGTATAGATTAGATGCATTAGTCAGGGGCAAACATAAGTTAGGGGATTGAATCTGTGTGGGTTGCTCTTCGGAGGGTCGGTGTGGACTTGTTGGACTAAAAGGCCTGTTTCCAAACTGTAAAGATTCTAACTGAGGGGGTTTATGACTGAGATATATTAAATTATGAGGGCTATAGATAGAGTAGACAGGAAGAAGTCTTTTTCCCTAGATAGAGAGATCAATGACCAAGGAACAAGGGCCAGAAGATTTAAAGGAGATGTGAGGCAAAACATTGGGAATGTATTGGGAATCTAGAACCCACTGCCTATATGGGTAATACAGGCAGAAATCCTTCACAACATTTAAGAATTATTTAGCCATGCACTTGCAATGCCAAGGCATATAAGGCCATGAGCCAAGTGCTGGAAAATGGGATGAGAATAGTTGGGTGGTTGTTTTTTGACCAGTGTGGATATGAAATGCCTTTTTGTTAATGCTGTAGATCTGTATGATTCTGACAGCAGATGCAAAGCTGCATGAAATGCTCTGGCAGACCGTAGATTGGGCAACCTACTCTATCGCAATGCCACATTCCTACTTACTGGTACACTTTGTCACCTTTAGTTTCCAGAAATCTATCTATTTCTTAATTTTTTTCAGTGACTTTGCTTCCACAACTATTTGTGGTGGAGAATTTCACAGATTCATCACCCTTTGAGTGAAGAAATCTTTCCTTGTTATCAGTCCAAAAATGTTGGTGCCACACCTTGACTCTGCAAATATCAGGCCAGGGGAAACTGAGGCGGTGTGAGTCCCAATGCAGGACTCTGCAGCCCCCACAGCAGCTGCATCGGCCCAACATAAGCCCGTGGCATCAGTGACGTTGGTGGGGCAAGATGGTGCCTGACAACGGCGACTCTTTGTTCCAGCCGCGGTAGCATGTCAATGCGGGGTTGCAGCACTGCCATCGGTTTAACAGCGGGGACTCAAGGCAATGGGACAGAGGAGCTCAGACCCAGGCCTATGGCTGAGTTAGAAGCGGGAGCTGTTCCAGTGAGCACTTAACCTTATTGAGATAAGACAATAAGATGAGCTTTGTTGTTTTATTTTTCTGGTTTTATATTCCTTGTTTTGATTTATTTTCTGTGTTTTGAGATGGCACTGGAGAATGAGGCACTAAACAAGACTTTTCACTGTATTTGTAATAAATATCCATGATAATAACTTAATCAAATCAAATCAGATTAAACTTCATCCTGTATCCAATCTGTCCACCCCTATTAACATGTGTTGAACCTTCCAAACCCAGAGGACAGGAGAGCAGACACATGGGAATATCATCACCACCTGCACGTTCCCCTCCTACCCATCTGTTGTAAATGATAATCATAGCTATACCAGGATCTGACTTCCAGATACATTATGTCAGGACTATTCTATCTTTGTTGGTGTTCATGTCCATGTGGTAGTCTGATCTGGTGCAGAGTTTAGGGTTCAGTGATGTACAGGTCTGTGATTTTCTTGCAGTATTATTCTGGGGTGCCAATGCCCTTACACAATATTCCTTAATCACACAATTGCAACAGAAGTCGCAGCACTGAAGCCAATATCTGTAGTTCCAGCCACTATATTCCATCACCTCTGTCGGAAACAATTAGGGGAAAGACTTAATTCACCAAGGATGGTGCACTGTAAATCAAGCCCTGCTTCTCCACTCTCCCCATCCCCAAATACCACAACTCCCACTCTCCCCATCCCCGAAGACCACAACTCCCACTATCTAGTCATCACAAATGTGAAGATATGATTAAACCACAACATTGTCCAATACTATCGAACAGTGTAAATCAGGTAAAAATAATATTCACACTAGTTTTTTTTCCCTCCCTATAAACCTATAAATAATTATTTGTTATAACTAAATTGCTTGATTGTGACAAAAATGAAATGCATTGTTAACTTACTATTTAAACTATACCCCTTTTATTAAAATTCCCATGACTGCCATATGAAGAAAGACTGGACCAACTTGTACTCACTGGAATTTAGAAGAATGAGGGGGAATCTCATCAAAAAAATAAAGTCCTGATGGGATTGGATGGGCTTGATCCAGGAAAAATGTCCCTGATGTTGGGGAAGTCCAGAACTAGAGGTCACACTCTAAGAATAATGGGTAAGTATTCAGGACTGAGATGATGAAGAATTTCTTCACTCAGAAAGTTATGAACCTATGGAATTATCTACCACAGAAAGCTTTTTTTTAATGAGATAGAGGCCAGCTTATTAGATATTCAAGAGGGAGGTGGATACGGCCCTTGTGGTTAAAGGGATCAAGAGGTATGGAACGATGGTGTGAGTGGGATGCATGATCAGCCATGATCGCATTGAATGGTGGTGCAGGCTTGAAGGTCCGAATGACCTAGCCCTCAACCTATCTTCTCTGTTTCTGTGTTTCTATACAAGCACACAGTGAAAAAGATAAGACATGCCACAAAATGTTATGGGGGGAAGGGAAAACAAAACAAGTTATGGAAGCACAGTTCTGACACCAGTCTGAACCATGGAAGTTAATGAGTTATTTTTTTTTGGTTCATTTCAAATCCTTCTGAATTTTTGCAAAGGAGTGGGGATGCTGGAAACTTGAAAGGGTTCAGAAAAGATTTACAAGGATGTTACCAGGATAGAAGGGTTTGAATAAAGATAGAGGCTGGATACACTGGATGTAATTTCCCTGGAGCATCAGAGGCTGAGGGTGACCTTATAAAGGTTTATAAGATCATGAGGGACATAGATGGAGTCAATAGACAAAGTCTTTTCCCCAGGTTGGTGGAGTCCAAAACTAGAGGGCAGAGGTTTAAGGTGAAAGGGGAAAGATGTAAAAGGGGACTAAGTGGCAATTGTTTCAAGCTGAAGGTGGTGTGTGTATGGAATGAGCTGCCAGAGGAAGTGTGGAGGCTGGGACAATTACAACATTTAAAAGCCATGATGTGGAGGAGCCAGTGTTGGATTGGGATGGACAAAGTTAAAAATCCCACAAAAACAGGTGATGGTCTAGCTTTAGCTTTCGGAGCGCTGCTCCTTCATTAGGTAGCTAGCAACCAGTTAAGTGACAAAGGAGCAGCACTCCGAAAGCTTGTACTTCCAAATAAACCTGTTGGACTCTAATCTGGTGTTTTTAATTTTTAATATTTAAAATGCATCTGGATTGGTATATGAATGGGAAGGGTTTAGAAGTATATGGACCAAATGCTGGCAAATTCGACTAGATTTTTTCAAGATATCTGGTCAAAGGGTCTGTTTCCATGCTATACAGCTTTATGACTTTATGACTCTATGAATGAGGTTAGGGTTACACCAATTTTCAGTCCTTCAATCAATGGCTAAGGACTCTCCCTTTCAGTATCTCTTTACATTTCAACTGAAATTTGTACTCATCAGAGCCTGTACAATGGAGACAGCAGCTCATAGAGGAAAGATGTGGGAGGATAACTAGCTATTTGGAATTATTTTTACTTTTCCACATTAAGAAGGAAAAGAATCCAAATGGATAAACTTACTTTGCAGGCTGGGTGTTTCTGCTGCATTGTTCATACACAAAGCTGCCCAGGAACAGACCACAAAGTTGTTACTACACTGAGCTCTCCTGATCCTACAAGAACTGATGCTGATGTTTCTGGACGTCTCCCTTATAGCTTGAATTAGGTGCCATTGTATATATCACTTTGAAAAACTTTAAGAAAAACTAGAAACATTTTCTTATATAATTCCCTTTGAATCCATAGTCAAGAATAAAAATAAAAATAGTCTTTAGCATGATGATACTAAGTCTTTAAGAGGTGTATTTTGTTCTGGTTAGTTTTATGAAGAGAGGATGAGAGAGAGGTGATGAGGGGGCTGTTTAATTTAATAATGTAAATAGCTTGTGAGACCTTGTGCTTATTAAACTAGGAACAATTGAACAGTCAAGCTCCCACAGAACCAAGGTCTTAGTTTAGATTTCCGTAGTTGTTCGGATTTTGAAGCTGCTATACATCTCTCGCTGCTATAGCAAAATGTTTGAGTTCTCCCTCTGCTAGAATTTTCTCTTGGTGTTCTTTCCTCCTGGATTAGAGAAACATTGCATATGAGACAATCTATTTTACTGAATGCTTTGCTGAAGGTGTGTTCACGGGATGTTATTAAACTGGAACAGTTGCCATTTAATAGTTAAGTTATCTATTATTCTGTTAAGGTTTCCAATAAATTTGAAGTTAGACCAACTCCTTGTTTTTTGTTTATATTTTAACTGTAGATTAATTTTGTTTTACTTAAAGCCGAGTTGTCTAATGAGTTGAGTTACATCTGGAACACATTACCTTACACTTGCCTTTAAAAAAGAAAATGTTTAGATCCTTGCTATCTGTTTAAGATATTTGATTGGGGCTTGGTCTGGTTTATAACATTACAATATTTTCTCTTTAATTTGTTTTGTCCCAGCCTGAGCAGTGCTGTACATTCCTGATTAATACATCAGCATTAGAATGCATTCATAATAAATCAACCTTCTGACAGTAATCATGGTGGTGGCACAATAGCTCACAATAAGAGTTTTTTTTGCAATTAGCAAAATAAATTTTAAAAATTAATAAAAGAAATCAAGTGGCCAATAAATTCTGCTGCATTGCAATTAACGGGATTTGCAGAAACAAACAACCAGCTGTTGATAATGGCAATGAATTATTTATCCAATCGGCATCAAATTAATATTTAATTGAGCAGAATATAAGTTTGTGTATTATAATAGAGGAAAACAATTACCATCCTAACTGTAGCATCCATACAGCTACAGCCCGTAGCATCCATATCAGATAAACGAAAGGTGGAAGACTTTTGGTCATGAGTTAACTATCTATATAAGATATTACCTAATTCCAAAACCGTTGTGTTTTTATTTTGAATTTTTTAAGACATGGTATCATTGGATCATTTACAAAAGAACTGCTTTTCCAGGGAAAGGATCTGTAGACAGCAGTTCAAAGGAATTCTTTCTTAAGATTCTGTTGGTGGCCTGGAATCAGAAAAAAATACTGAAATCGCCATACTGTCGTGCAGGACAGCAAAGATTTTTTGGTGGTCTAATAAATTGGAAACTCCTGTATTTCTCTGGCGCTGGGTTTGTTCTTGTTTTGCACAACATTCTCAGTTTGCTGTGTTTATTTTCTAGTAGAGTAAAAAATATTAAATCTTGCACAGTGAGCAGGGTTTTGCCTGAATGAATAATTGTAACATACATTTTATTCCTCAAACTGAATTAATTTGAATATTGTTGTTTCATTCTGGCGGTCCATTTTGAAAATTAGCATTTCTTTTCCACATAACAACAGCTCCATGTTCTTTTCCTCTCTTCAGACTGTTGATTTCATACTAAACTATTGGAGTAAACTCAGGAATACCAAATTTGCCTGAGTAACACCTTGTCATTAATTTAGTGTACACTTCCCCAGTATCCAGTCAGCTGGGAGCAAGTCGGTTTGTTAATGAAGCAGATCTCTGCAGCTATGATGGAGTCATAAATTCTAATTCTAAAAGAATTAGAGGCTGAATGAACCTAATCTCTCGTTTGGGTGTGCAAGGTCTAATTGGGGCCTTGTAATGTATAACCTAATCCACAATGAATGCATATGTGACTGAGGTCGCTTTGCTGTCTGTCGTACATAGCAATTTGGATTTGAATTGGATTCACATTTTACTGTCACATTCTGACAATGGATTAACAATATTGACAGCCAGGGTGACTCCAGTTGCCAGGGAAGACAATCCAATCATAGTTTATCGCACCATGGCCGTCTTTTTCAAAGCCCTACCGCAATGGTCACCGAAAGATAAAGGATTTGTTTCCATGAATAACAAATGCAGGTTGTATTGACAAAATTGACAGAAGCTATGTAAAATAAGTATTAATTAAAATTGATAGCATTTTAAAGAATGACTGAATTAGATTGCAGTATGAGTGTCTTTGAATTAAATTGTAACCTAATAGTAATGTAGGGGTCTTTGAATTATACTGATGCTATGCGAATAACTGATTAACCTGAGATTACACTATTAAAGATTGACCGAGAGGGGTAATGTAGAAGAACCTAAATTGAACTTGGAGTGGGACTGGGAGGGTTTAAAATCTTGATATGACTTAGAGGAGCTGGCAGTGTGCAAGGCCTTTTGAGTTAAACTGATCATAATATAAATATGGGCTGGAAATGTGTTGCTGGAAAAGCGCAGCAGGTCAGGCAGCATCCAGGGAACAGGAGAATCGACGTTTTGGGCATAAGCCCTTCTTCAGGAAT
>NC_057712.1:24949982-25003108 GCF_004010195.1 Chiloscyllium plagiosum | reverse complement strand
TGCTGCCTGACCTGCTGCGCTTTTCCAGCAACACATTTCCAGCTCTGATCTCCAGCATCTGCAGACCTCACTTTCTCCCCATAATATAAATATATCTGGAGAGTTGCCATAGTCCCTGAAGACCTTAGTGCTGCTCTTTCACTGGAGTGAGATGACTGGTGGGTGGTATAACCTGAGGGGCAGTACACCTTGGGGAACTGGAGAAGTTGAGAAGGAGAGTCCTTCATTGGTAACCTCAGCCAGTATTGGAATTAAACCCATGCTGCTGGCATCACTGCATTCTACAAATATTGGTGATATGATGTGAAGGGGCTGACTGATGACATACGTGATAGGTAAGCTTGGATTCTAACTGAAAATGTATGAGAATCTGACAGTGTAACATTTAGGCAAATTATTATGACCAGGAAAGATAATTCAGTCTTTCATAATTGACCTAAGAAGAAACCCTGTGCCATCAGCTTGAGTGGGAAGGCGTTTTCTCTGGACCTTAAATTGCTTCCGAACTCACATCTCCTCAGCCATGTGGGCATTAGTTTGTTGTTACCTCAAGTTCACTCCACCATGTCCACAAGTTCACTTCATCCCAGTACAGCACCTTTGGACTTCAATTCTGGATTCTTTTTTATTATCTCCAGTAGTTTCTTCAGGACCAGTCTATATCCATCCTCAATTTCCTCCCTTCACCATTGCTAATATATTTTCGACTACCGCTATGGATCCAAGCCGAATACTTCCTCCCCACAGCTGCGCACCCCCCCCCCTCCCACCCCCCGCCATGACTTATGCTTTCTGTTCTCTTTATCCTTCCTGCATTTTTGTTTTCTATTGGCTACTTCTTCCTGTTTCCCAATCATGCCTTCCCTCTCCAATAATTTGCATCTTCTAAATGCCTCCTTCAAATCATCACCATTCCATTAACTTGTACCTTCTGCCATCATTCAAGCTTTGACTCCATCTTGAGTAAGCTCACAGCCTCCCCCTGTGTCTATTATGGTACTCATCAAAGACCCATGCTTCCTATAGTACTGTCCCAATCATCCTCATTCACCAACTTTCTCACTGCTAACAACTGCAGTGTGGAAAGTTTTGCCAATTCCTTTCCCATCTCATTCACCTATCAACACCACTTCTTTGATAGGATTGAGGATGACATTCTTCCACTCTGTTGTTGTGGGTCCTAATGTAACTGAACACTCCAATGCTGGATCTGCACACGGTGCCACAGTTGGGGCAGATGGTGGGTATTTGAAGAGGCATGTGGAGGCATGTTGGGACTTCTGATGGTCCTTTTTGCTGTTGGTGCTGTTTCTCCATCTAAGCATGTTGGGAATAGTGGCACCTTCATGGATGCTTCTTCTCTAGTTAGGGCAGTGTTAGGGTAGAGATTGCCATGAGTTGGTGAATGCTGCATTTTCTTTAACAGTCTCCCTTGCCACTGATCTCTTGACCTCCATAGCCACTGTTTCAACATACATGAAACTATTCTTACTTGATGCCCCAGTTAATCCTGATTTGAGCAGCAAACATTTGCATCACAAAGACCACTTAACTCCTCTGCTGTAGCTTCTGCTGAAACACTTGTCCATGTTTCTGATAATTTCAATTCATGTTGACTAGTTTCACAACTTCAACCCCTAAGCCTGCCCTCATCCTTAAATCAGCTACCCCACAGCTCAATTTACATCAAGTCACAATCACTCCATCCCCTTGTGTTTCTTAACCCACAATCCAACAACATCTCCAAATATCAATTCATATATATGTTCAAAACCTTTCCCCTAACTCACTTGAATAAAGGTAAAATAAAGGTAAAAGAATGGCAAGGTAAAATGCTGTGGATGTTGGAAATTGAAAACAAATACCAAGAATGCTGGAGTAACTCCACAGGTCTAACAACATCTGTGAAGAAAGAAAAGAGTTAACATTTTGCTAACTTTATCTTTTTATTCATACCTTCATTCTCTTCAGTCCATCATTAAGAGCTGCCTGTACCCTCATACCCTTTCCTTGGACTCTTCACATTCATTTCTCCTTCTTATAACTTCCAGTTTGCCCATGCTTCCTGATCACTTTTCCCAAGACTCCCCTGACTCTTTTTGTTTTGTCTGATTATAGTCCTGACATTTGTGAATGATAACGTTGCTATATAAATTAAAACTTTTATTGTTGCCGTTTGCTCCAAACTGCCAGCCTCAATATTGCGTGGGGAGTGCTTGTCAGTTGATCAGCTATCCAATATTCAACACTAATCTCCAAACTCATTCTGTGGAGATGCTGGAGTTGGACTGGGGTGGGCAAGATCTAAAAATCGAATGACACCAGATTATAGTCCAACAGGTCTATATGAAACTGCAAGCTTTCGGACCTCAGGTGCCTGAGGAAGAGCTGAGCTCTGTAAGCTTGCAATTTCAAGTAAACCTGTTGGACTATAACCTGTTGTCATTTGATTTTTGACCTTACCCTTCATTTTGTCTCACCTCGTCTTTCTATTTTTTACAAGAGATCAATTTTCTTCAGGCAAGATATGTTCAAATTCTAAATGCATCATTCTATCAAATCTTGTTGTCAAGAAAATCTGCTAGCTTAATCTCAGTTTTCTTTGAACCTTTCACAAATGGAACTCTTTAGTTGGTTCCCCGTCATGATATTTTTAAAAGCCCCACTTGATATGATTTATTTCCTGGTTTCTTCTCAAAAGTCTCTTAAGCGTGGCTGTATTCTGTTCTATTGGCCTTTTTGCACTTCATGTTCTGACTCATCTGAAGTAACCGAAACTAAAATAGTCCAACCTGCCTGCTCCTGACCCATATCCCTCCAAACCTTTCCTATTCATATATCTATCCAAATGTCTTTTAAATGTTGTAATTACACCCACATCCACCACTTTCACAGTAAGTTCATTCCACATGAGAACCACCTGTGAAAAATATTTACTTCTTAAGTCCTTTATAAATGTCTCTCCCCTCACCTTAAAATATGCCCCCCTGTCTTGAAATCCCCCATCCCAGTGAAAAGACAACTACTATCTGTCTATACATTTCATTATTTTATAAACTTCTAACAGATTGGCCCTCAACTGCCTATGCTCCAGTGAAAAAAGTCTCAGCCTATTCAGCCTTTCCTTATAACTCAAACCTTCCATACCCGGCAACTTTTTTCTTTAGTTCTGATATGACACTTATGCTGTTTGGAAATACCATGAGCTGATGGCCTCTAATGTGTCATCAAGGCCTGGAACATTTCTCCAGTCTAGTTTTACTGCTCCTTAGTGAGGTCTGAGGTCCAAGCTGAAAATGTGTTGCTGGAAAAGCGCAGCAGGTCAGGCAGCATCCAGGGAACAGGAGAATCGACGTTTCGGGCATAAGCCCTTCTTCAGGAATGAGGAAAGTACTTGCCCGAAACGTTGATTCTCCTGTTCCCTGGATGCTGCCTGACCTGCTGCGCTTTTCCAGCAACACATTTTCAGCTTGGACCTCAGACCTCACTAAGGAGCAGTAAAACTAGACTGGAGAAATGTTCCAGGCCTTGATGACACATTAGAGGCCATCAGCTAATGGTATTTCCAAACAGCATAAGTGTCATATCAGAACTAAAGAAAAAAGTTGCCGGGTATGGAAGGTTTGAGTTATAAGGAAAGGCTGAATAGGCTGAGACTTTTTTCACTGGAGCATAGGCAGTTGAGGGCCAATCTGTTAGAAGTTTATAAAATAATGAAAGGTATAGACAGAGTTAATAGTAGTTGTCTTTTCACTGGGATGGGGGATTTCAAGACAGGGGGGCATATTTTAAGGTGAGGGGAGAGACATTTATAAAGGACTTAAGAAGTAAATATTTTTCACAGGTGGTTCTCATGTGGAATGAACTTACTGTGAAAGTGGTGGATGTGGGTGTAATTACAACATTTAAAAGACATTTGGATAGATATATGAATAGGAAAGGTTTGGAGGGATATGGGTCAGGAGCAGGCAGGTTGGACTATTTTAGTTTCGGATTATGTTCAGCATGGACTGGTTGGACTGAGTGGGCTGTTTCCATGCTGTATGACTCTATGACTCTATAACTGAAATAATTGTTTCAGGAATAACTGATCCTCTTCTTAGTTCATGGCTACTGAGTGAGGAGAAATCTACCCTCATGAAAACTATTGACATGTGCAGAAGCTCTTCAACAAGAGCGTATAATGATCCAAGTCTAACAAAACTAACACTATAGGAATAAAAGAAGTATTTCCAGAAGAGACATCAGCAAGGTCACAGACTGAAAATTGGAAGCAAATGTTGTGTAAATAAATAAAGAAAAAAATGGGAAAATACAGTATTTTATTTTGAAAAAGCTGAACTTTCTAGTATGCATTTCTTTTTCTGGAAAATGTAATAAAGCAAATCTATAAAGATAGCTACTGGAGTGATGTTGGTCAGTGATTCTAAAAAATCAATTGACACCATCAAATAGCAGAGTGTGACCATTTGAATGGTGACAGCAGAGGAGCGAATTAAGTGAGTGTGAAGTGTCAGATAGACACCAGTGCTGTGTGCAACGTGATGAGCTTTGAAGACCAGTGTGAAGTGAATCAAGGTGAAGCCATGAAAGGTAAAGTTGGTGCTATTTGATAGGACAATAGACATCTCAAGAGGACAAATAAAATTGAGGGCCCAATACAGAGGGATGAAAAAAGATCTTGCGCTGCCAGCTAGTGGACACACATTTCAGCTGAATCAAATCTGAAGATTGGACTAGGAGAAAGTGAAGACTGCAGATGTTGGAGAGTCCGAGTCAAAAAGAGTGGCACTAGAAAAGCACAGCCGGTGAGGCAGCATCTGAGGAGCAGGAGAGTCAATGTTTCTAGCATAAGCTTTTCATCCTGATGAAGAGCCTTTGCTTGAAACATCGATTCTCCTGCTCCTCGGATGCTGCCTGACGGGCTGTGCTTTTCCAGCGCCACACTTTTTGACTGAAACCCTCCAGGTACCAGATGAGCTCTGCAAGCTTTTGTAGGGCTCAAAATAATTTTGAACAGATAGTAAAAGTCAGCCTTTGGTTTACTTCTTGGTCAAGCTCATGTTGAAGTAGATGACAATTTGAGAGCAACTCAACATCTGCCAAGGAAACTTCCAGTTCCAGTCATGCCCGAAACGTCGATTCTCCTGTTCCTTGGATGCTGTCTGACCTGCTGTGCTTTTCCAGCAACACATTTTCAGCTCTGATCTCCAGCATCTGCAGTCCTCACTTTCTCCTCCAACTTCCAGTTGCCCCAGGCCCATCCCGAAAGAAAGAGGAGCTGGAAAAGAAGAGCATGATTATTTAAGTGCTAACTTCTGCAGACTGGATAAGCACATGATAGCAGTGAAAACCTTTAGAAAGTTGATTGTGTACATAAGTTCATAGGACCTTGATAAAGCATTGAAGAGATTTTGCTATTTCATGCTAACCACTGATTACATTTTGAAAAAGCTTACCACGGCAAATGTCATTACTTCGATGGAAAGGATGGTATTGGTGAATTAATCTGGATGAAAGCAACAGTTTTCAGGCTATGTTTTATATGCCATAAGGGAGGTATCAATAGTGTAAATTGTTTGACACTTTTATTGTTCTCAAAGAATTTGCACACAGGCAGCAAGAAATAATCAATAATTCTCAAATCAGTATCTAGTGAGACTGTTAGAGGGAACCTGTCAGATGAAATGGAAGCTAAACAAGAAGAAGTGGTTGAAGATGGCTGAAGTTAAGTGGATAGGTCACATCCTGACAGCAAAAAGATATCATTCTCTTCCTGATGAGGTGAGAGGTCTCATGGAAATATGATGATCAACAAATGTAAAATCTATGCATAGATTTATTGGATTTGTGAACTACTTTGAAAAGCCCTTGCCTAATTTATTATCAGAGTGTAAACCTTTATGTAAGCACACTGCACAGGATGCTCATTATTACTGGACCATAGAACAAGATGCAGCTTTCAATGACATCAAGCCACCAGCCATGACATTTACACTGCTGAGGTACTATAGTGTTAACAATGAAGGCATCCTGCAGTGTTTTAATAGTGAGAGAGAAACTGGAGTGACCCAGATGCAGCAATGTCAGCCATTTCTATTTGCATGTGGATCATTAACCAAATTAAAGGATAGTTCTCAGAGAAGGAACATCATCCCAGGAATGAGCAGACACCAGATGAACAGCAAACCACAACTTGCACATGTACTTTTAGAAGATCTGAACACATACAGATTATGTATGCAATCATATGCAGGAACAGACAAAAGTGGGACTAAACAGAATGAATTTTTGTTCGTGGCTGATAATTTTCTTGACAGACCATGTGTAGCAGATCACTTGTGCTGTAAATTATAATGCATCAATTTATTTTGTGTGTTTTTATGAAAAGGGAAATGTGTTTGTATACAGTTATCTTGCATATTGTGAATTACCATGGTAATGTGACCTCTGAGGCAGCTACTTTCTGTATCAATGCATGAAAGCAGAAGTCATTAAAGCCAGCATGTGGAACAGTACAGACCATTCACAAATTTGCATAATTTTATTCAGCAGCATGAATGCAAAAAATCAACATTTCACTAGTTGTACTCACTTGTCAGCATTAACAGACAGACACCTGTGCTGGATATAAGCATTCTGCACTGCCTCTCTGCAGCTTTGAAGTTGACCTGAAATTGTCAACAGTCAGAGCCATATAATCAGATGGTTCCCAAGCTGACCTGTGATTGAGACATCTCACTGCAGCAACTAAATCAACACTTGTGACTTTGAAGAGTTGAGAATAAGTTATCTCCATTTAAAAACAAGCATACATCAATAAGGCAGCACTCTGGTTAGATTGTGACTGATCTTGTGTCTGTATCATTTACACTCCTCCTAAATTCTTTTTTTGCATCATATCACAAGCAATATAATAATAGCAGTCAAAGCTCCTATCAAACATCACATGTTCAGGTAAAGATTGCAACAGATTATATTGGATTATTCTTCTGAAGTAGACATTGCCTGGAAAAATATGCCTGTCAAATCATCAAATTTATTTTCCTCCTTCTGTTCCTCTAAGTTACTCAAATCTCTACACACACAACATGCTGTGGACTATTTGCAGGATGCTCTTGAATTTCCACCCAAAGTCCTTCCTGCTTCAGTAACAAAGCTCTATTTCTATCTTCAGGATTTCTGTGCTGACATACGCACATAAAATTCATTAATTTGTGCATTCATGCATACCAGTCATCAAAAATTTATACAGTGGGCCTCTCAAGATTGAAAGATTCCAGACTGCTATCCCAGAGCCTTGTAATGTCAGTGGTTTTATTGCAAGTCTCTTTTGCATACCAAGAAACGTTTGAAAGCCTGTGCCCAAACTGGGTCCAAGGTTAAGAGGTTGAAGTGGCATGGAGCAGTTCATATATGAATCATCTCTTCAGAGAATGTGTGATCAGTTGCAGAAAATTATACTGTAATCTATACTGAAAAGATAAGCAGTGAAACGTTCTGAGGATCAGTTCTCAAAGCATGATTTCCAATCCAGGAAAATCATAGGATTTTTCAAAAGTACTTACTCATTGACCATGAGGGGCTAGCTTTGGACACAAACTAAAATTCAGGGCTGGTTTTGAGTTTTTCAATGTCCCAAGGTTTTGTAGCTATTTGTCAGCTCTCATTGGTATTCCTCATGTATAGAAGTGCTAGATGACTATGGTGGAACAAAGGCACAAATTCTTTAAACTTTCTGTTTTCCTTTGCATTTCAAATGTGTCCCTGCAAAATAGATGAAATGCTTAAATATGAGCATTTGTTTATGTTTAGATTTATTTTTATGCAAGAATGGAGCCATTTTATACAACTGTAACTGTATAATTAGACTTATTCGTCCGAATTTAGGAAAGGTTTGCAGTATTACAGGGAACGTAGATTGCAAAGAGCGTACCCAGTGTGCTATAATTGTTAACTATTCCTCGAGGTGTTGATTGTGGTACAGCACATACTGATTCACTCCATACTGTGGCATTACAAAATGTTTTCCCACTGCGCTAATCTCAAGTGTGATTAATCCTTACTTTGATTGTTAATTTCAATGGAATTTTTTAAAAATCGGAGTCATACCTCTCATGACTTTCTTTGATATTAAAACAAAATAAATGAGAGAGAGGAAATTTTTGTTGAACACATTAAAAGTATCAAGCTTACCACCAGTGATTTGCTTCTATAATGTATTATAGATGCATTGGGAGCATGCTCGAGCTCATTTAGTAGACTCAAAGTGCTTCAATCCTGCTTAATATTCACAGAAGAACTGTTTAATGCAAATTTAAACATAGATTCTGCCAGAATTTTTTTTTAATGTTTAAAAATAAGGCAGTTTTTCCAGGCAAAATAATAAAATAAAAAATCTTGGATAGCTTTACCTTACAATGCATTTTGACTTAGCTTCTGGCTATAGTTTGTTTGAGGACAGTTCTGGCCTTGAACAATGTGCGAGTGCTCTGATATTACATTTTGCATATTTTCAACCCTATATTTAGTTCTATCAGAAGGAATGGCAATTATAGCATTTTCAAGGATAATTGCTATATGTCATATCCTAAAATCTATGTGTTCATGCTGGTCATTCATGAAGGCAATCTGAAAGTATACATTTCTTACAGTTCAGAGGGGCATGTAAATGCTAGAGGTAAACATTTAGGATATGGTTTTGGGGTCAGATACAAGAGTGGGAACAAAATGCAAGTAATTTAGACATCCATTTTACACTGATTGGTTCTGATCAGCTGATTAATTCTTACCTTCATTTCTTGAACTTTTAAAGGTTTAAGAATGTATATGGGTGCAATGGGCCTTTGTCATTAGGACCGAAACTGGCGATAACAAATTGAAAGCTTGTTTAATTCTTCCTTCTAATTTCTTTTAAAATGACTTCAAATCATTTTCAATTTGACGCTGTCATTTTTACAGCAAAGACTAATTTTACCCAGTTCCATCATATCACTACAAATGTAAAATTTGAAGGTGATAGAATGATAAGTGTATTTGGCCAACAGGTCATCCCATCCATAAGCCACAATTGTTTCTATTGTAGGCTTTACCCAATTTACTTGGTTACCCTGTAATGTATTATAGATGTACTGGGACCAGGCTGGAACTCACTGAATAGACTCAGTGGATGATGGCCAACAATGAAGAACTGTTTATGTGAATAAACCTCTGTGAAATATCTCCCTCAAATATTCATGTAAACTAGTAAAACCTAATGTTATCCATCTAACACAATTGTTTACAATATTCTATCCCCAAAATGCTGCATTGTTCAAAAGACGTTTGCATTGATTCAATAAAATGATATTATAATGTTTCTGAAAGATTTGAAGACTTATTTTGTTAAGTATTGAAGATCTTTTTGTTCAGGTCGATACCTCATTTCTTTTAGAATGTTGTGATCACATCCAATGTAATAGTGTCAGACTCTAGACAACCAGTATGAAAGATCCAGTATTAGTACAATAAGAAGCTGGTGCATAGTTAATGGGAAATAGTAGTAGAGACAGAGGGAAAACATATCCAAGGGAACAGGAATGATAAGAAGTTGAGGGGGAAGGATGGAAAGATGGGGTGATGGTGAGATGTGGTGGGGTCACAAGCTCAAAGACCAGTTGGGAAGGCAAAGCTCAATACAGCTAGAATAAAGCTGAGTTTTCAGCAGTGCACTGAATCATAGAATTCCCTACTGTGTGGAAGCTGGCCATTCAGCCCAATGAGTCCACACTGACCCTTTGAAGACCATCACCCCCAGACTCACCCACTCTCTCTAACCCTGCATTTCCCATGGCTAATCCACCTAGCCTGGACACTACAATCAATTTAAAATGGTCAATCCACCTAACCTGCATATCTTTGTTTTCTGGGAGCAAACCAGAGCACCAGGAGGAAACCCATGCCAACATGGGGAGAATGTGCAAACTCCAAATATAGTCGCCTGAAGTTGGAATTGAACCCAAGTCACTGGCACTGTAAGGCCGTAGAACGAACCACTGAGCCACTGTGCCGCCACTACAGTGTGTTTTCTGCGTTATTCATTTGGAATCCAGTGAGGAAAAGAGGTTCAGCAGCAATTTATATTTTGCCAAATTAAAGGAAGATAAAGAGAATTTTTTTAAATAAATGATGGTAGCACTAAAACTTGTGCTAAATTACATAATTTAACAATGTAAAATGAGTATTTGCAGTATAAGGATAATTTATCTAAAGGAATTATCAGATGAAAGAACAAAGAGAATTTAGGCAAACATATGTTTTGCAGTATATCATGTGCATTTTACTACATATTATTATTACATTTCTTTGGATCATAATTTATCTTTCTTTTTCTTGGCCAAAAGTTAATTAATTAAATTGTTTTTCTTTAGGCATCCCTTCATATTCATTCCACCCAGTACTCCTTTTATAAGTACAACTAGCCGACTCTGACCTTCAATAGCATGGCTAAATTGGCATTGGAGCAGATACATCTGGAGATTTAACTAAAGTCTGACGTGGGAAGAAGGGGGATCCATTTCACTGGATGCTGGTACTAGTTCTTGGATAGAAAAGAGCTCAATTAATGGAATGGCTTCTACCAGAATATGTGTCCTAGTAGCAAATGTCAGTAGAGAGATGAGTCTTGCCATAAACTAGTAAGATCAGACAAGATTTTAAAAATGAAGACAGCAAAATAGATTATATTATAGAAGGGAATATATTGATTGCCAAAAAAAAGCAAGCCATAGAACAGGAATCCAAAGAGTAGTAAACATAAAGTGTGAAGAAATCAAATTGAAAATGCATCAAAATATATGTTCAGTAATGGTATTAAATGGGAGATGGAGGCTCTCAGACATTGTGAGGGACCAGATGTGCTCTTGATTACTGAGATATGGCTGCAGAAAATTCAGAACTGAGAATTAAACATTACAGGAAATATAATTCTTAGAAAAGAAATATAGGGAAAACATGATTATATAATTACTCAATTTATTCAGGATAATGATTATAGTCAATAAAAGGGTTGCAGCAATAAGCAAAAGGTAACAGAATCTATTTCCATAGAATTTTTTTTTTAAATGGAGGATTGTTCACCCTAATGGACGTGGTTTACAGACCACCCACTAATGGAAAGGAAGAAGAAACATGAGGACAAATTAGAGAAACGAGTAAAACATTGGAATAATAAACATGGTTTTTTTTTCAACAATTCTGATATTATTCAGATAAAAAGATCATGGATAAAGGAGACAAGAGAAGTTGTAATTCTAAACTTCAGAAGATTCCTTCCTAACCCAACATTAAATGACCATTGAAGGGAAGCTTACTTTTGAATCTAGTCAGGAGGAATGAACTAGAACAGAAAAGTAAAAGTGTCGGAATCATTTAGGCAATTGTGACCATAATAGGAAACATTTTAAAGTCGTGATAACATCGCATAAATTTGTTGAAAACCAGGGGAATGGATGGGAGAAAAGTTGATTTTGAGACACTGAGATTAAAATTTGGAAAATAAAATGGGCAATGTACTGGTAAACAATGGTGCAGAACAACAATGGAAAACATTTAAAAAGTTGTTCAACAAGGTGTAGGGAAAATATATTCCAGTGACGGGAAAGAGAAAACTAAGCCATTAGTGAGAGTCTATGGATGAGTAAAGACAGAAAGGAATAATTGAAGGTTAGAAGGTAGGCAAATATTCAGTACATAGACAACAGAGGAATCCATCTTAAAACAGAATATAGAGACAATTGGAGAGAAATCAAAGCCATCAAGAAGACAAAGAAGAACTAAGAAATTAAAATATCAAGGAACATAAAACAAGATCATAAAATATTTTATATACATATCCATAAAAAGTTAAGGATATAAGTGAAAGAGAACCTTGAGGATAAATACAATAATACAGCAATAAAAGATAGAGACAGGAAAAATATTAAATAATTGTTTTTATTGTAATTTACCAAGGAGGTAGAACAGGTAGATATAATATTTTATGATTAGATAAGTAATAAAAAAGGTGCATATGTTATAAAATGGGGCATGCATGAGAAAAGAGGATAAAGCCCCAGCTCTGGGTTACAACAAGGAATTCAGAATTTAGGAAAATGATAGCAGAGGCATTAGTACACATTTCTAATCATTTGCTAGTATTATGGGTAGAGGGTTGGTAATTTTATAAATGCAATTCATTTGTTGTGATTCTCAAAGGGGGGAGGCCCATAGATAAAATAATCAACTTTACTGAATTACCCTCAAAACAAGAAAATACCAACAAGGGGTATGACATTTCACAGGGTGGAGAGGGAGTAGAGGATGTGCATCTCTCCTTCTCCCTCAGCCGTGAAATGAAAGCCATCTGGAAGCTGACAGATCCAACTGGAAGCAGGATTATTGCCACTCATTTGGGAGGAAGTCCCAACCTCGGGAGGTACTTCAACCTGATTGCTTGGCAGCTCTATAACACCTCATAATGCCAGAGCTCGAAAGAAGATAATGGCTGACTGGAATGTTATGATGCAAAGTTACCATAGAGCCTTGGGAGGAAGAGGACAGGGTTGGGGAAACCAGACTCTGTCAGGCAAGCTACACAGAAAGAAGGCTGGAGAGATATCTTGGTGGGGGGGGGAGGGGGGGTTGCTCTTGATATGTGAAAGTCAACCACTAAATAAGAAACTCCCTTCTTTCTCAACTTTCTTCACCTACTTGAAAGATAGTCTATCAATTTGGGTGCATGACAACCCTCTGTATTATGGGGGTGAGCTGAGAGATTAAAGAAAGATGGTTCAAAATCCGATCAATGTTATATGTTTCTCCCACTGAAAACTAGGGCATGTCATAATCAGTCCAAAATTCAATTTCTTATTTTGAATTTTTTTTCCAATAATCAGATTGAAGCAAGTTGAATTAGCAGATGATTATATTGAAAGCAAAAGTATGGGCAGCACAGTAGCTCAGTGGTTGGTACTGCTGCCTCACAGCACAAAGGACCTAGGTTTAATTCCAGCTTTGGGTGGCTGTTTGTGTGGAATTTGCATGCTTTCCCTGTGTTTGCGTGGGTTTCTGCTGGGTGCTCTGGTTTGCCCCCAAAATAATGTGCAGGTTAGGTGGATTGTCCATGGTAAATTGCCCTGTAGTGTCCAGGGATACACAGTCAGGGTGGGTTACCCACGGTAAATCTAGGGTTATGGGAATAGGGTCGGGGACTGGGTGTGGATGGGATGCTTTTCTGTGCAGACCTGATTGGCCAAATAGCCTCTTTCTGCATAATGCGGATTCTATGATTCTAAAAAGGCAAATTTCACTTTAATCAACCAATATAATTGTGATATAACTTACAAAACCAAAAGCACATGGATCATTCACTGCGGACAGGTGGCACCATGTAGTTACACTGTTGTACCAGATGCTGTTCTTTATTCAAGCAAGGTAGGTCAGGAAGCCTATGTGACAACAGCTTTCATTTTTGATTTTCATGAGTCCAATTATCATCAGCAAGGTATGCACCTGTTCTCCCATGAGTCATGACAGTCCTGATGACATAGCTTTGTAAAACAATGTTTCAAGATTTGGCCCTTTTAAGAAAAACACCAGATCTTTAATGTTTCAGAGTTTTTGTTGTAATTAATTCATGGATTACTGACTTTGGCAGCTGAGACAGCATTTATTGCCTAACTCCATTTGAGAAGTTCCTGATGACTTGCCTTTGTAAGTTACTGTGTTCCATTTGGCCTAGAGATAATGCAATGTTGTTAGAAATTTGGCGTAGGGATAACACAATGTTGTTCCAAGATTTAACAAGACAGCCAAGAAAGAACAATATTTTTATAACTTGAACTGACTGTGTGGAGTTTGCACGTTCTCCCCGTGTCTGCGTGGGTTTCCTCCGGGTGCTCCGGTTTCCTCCCACAGTCCAAAGATGTGCAGGGTCAGGTGAATTGGCCATGCTAAATTGCCCGTAGTGCTAGGTAAGGGGTAAATGTAGGGGTATCGATGGGTTTCGCTTCGGCGGGTCGGTGTGGACTTGTTGGACCGAAGGGCCTGTTTCCACACTGTAATGTAATCTAATCTAATCTAAACTGGTGTGTGACATGGAGAGCAATTTTACTCAATATATTTTTTAAAAATTAGTTCACGCATTGCTACCAAATATTCCTGCTTCACTTTCAGTCAAACAGAAAAAATAAACTGACCACTTCCTGAGAGAGATTTGCTCCCTCTCAAGAATTCTGAGTCCTTCTTTGTTCCTGCATTCATTTGCTGATAGTTCTGTGTTTCCAGCTCTCTTTTGTGTCTGGTCACGGATTTTGGCACCTTACTTTTTTTCCTGTTCGCATTGCTTCCAGTTCAAGGGTTGCCAGGTCACATAATCATGTTATCCAAGAAAATTACAAATCACCACATTACAATTGATACAAAATCTTAAAAGTATTCTTTTCAAATGTTCTTAACAAACAAACATAGTTTCCCTGGACATTTTGAAGAAATAATAATTTTCTCTTCCTATACTGCCTCTGGGTCAAAAGTTCTTATTTTACTTTACAACTGGGAGAAAGCTAAAACATTGTTTACATTTGCATTTGTGGTAAGTCCGATTTAAAGAAAGGAGCTTCACAGCTCAGCTGTCTTGTTTCTGGTAATCGACCCCATGTGGGTCCAGCGTGGTACTTGGAGTCCAAGTGCTGTCATATCAGCAGCCTCTGAAAACCTCAATTGCTCTTTCCTAAATGACTGGCCACACCACACCAGGAATTGGGTAAAACCATTACATCCATATTGTGATCCATGGGGTAGTAGGACGAGAAAAAGACAGCTCACTGTTCCCATCTCAACCACAACACATGGCACAACAAATAATCAGGTTTCAGGATTCGAACAAAAGGTCTTTATCCACAGATGTACTTCCACATTTCTTAACATACTTACAGATATTGATGTACTTATATTCTGGCTTTTCTCAAAAATTTAAGACTGCATTCTCTATTCTGTTTATGTAAACCTTTATGCAACTTTTCTAAAACTGCAAACTAGTGAATAATATCTATGCCAAACAATGGCTTTAACAGTGTGCTTTGTACTGGTTATTTTTAATGAAGAGAGGTTGAGACAGAGGTCCCGAGCTGTCTGTTTCAAGCCAATGGAGTAAACAGCTTATGAGGCTTTGTAGCAATAGAAGCAGCCTGAAGCTTTGGGGTCAAGCTGCCCAAGGACCTGGATTTTACTTTAATTGTAAGTAGCTGTTAGGGTTTGGAAGCTGCTATTCACCTCTTTCCGCTATGACAAAACACATGAGTTCTCTCCCTCTCTCGGAGTTTTTTTGATATGCTTTTTCCTCCTGGACTGGAGAATTGTACGTGAGCCAATCTATTTTACTGAATTTGCCTTTGCCAATGTTGTGTTTATTGGATTTTACTACATTGCAACAGTTACTGTTTAGTAGTTAAACAATCTTTTATTCTGTCAAATTTTCCAATAGAGCCAAGTTATTCCAATTATTCTCTCTTTTGTTTGTATTTTAACTATAGAGAATAAAGTGTGTTTTGCTTCAAGTACGGCAATTTGACCAATCGAATTGCATCCAGAACACATGTTGCACTTGTCTTTAAAATTAAGAAAAGGTTAGGGTCTAGGCTATCTTCTTAATTTATGTTGAAAGGGGTTTAACCTGATTCATAACATATCAAACAATGCAATTTGTCCTTGCCCAATCTACTGTAATGATTATTGGTTATGTAAATTAAGTAGAACATTTTCCTGTAGTTGATGTAGGAATAGCTAGTAATCTCTGTAACATTGTGGTTCCGTTCTTGTGCAATCCTGTGTATTAAGAAAATTGTGTAATAGAAGCACCGTTTAAATTAATGGAGCCAGAACTGCACTATAACCAATATATGCTTTACAACTTCACACTTTAGAAACAGTGTGCCTAATTCATCAATCATGTTATAGTGAATTTATGTTAACGAAACACACATATAGCAGAATGATCTGTATTGCATCAGTGAGACACATTCTGCATTATAATATGCATTTCTCCAAGTGCATATCCTATGAAAAGTATTGAGTGATGAGAATATACAATCAGTATCATATGCTCACTTTTCATATAAAATAATTTTTAATTATTAATGTTGATTTTTTTATCCATACTAATGTAAAATATTCATGTTCTAAAAATTGTTGGGACTGGCATAAGGTTGAAGATACACATAAAGTAATTAATACTTGCACACCAGTACAGAGTTATCCGACACGGCACAGGATGAGATGTATTACTGCACAAGGATCAATGCTGGGACCAATGTTCGTCAAAGTTTACATGAACAATTTGGACATGTGAGACAAAATATACAACAGGACAAAGACTGGGAAACCAGAGGTTTGGGAAAGTTTAAAAAAAAACAACCAAATATAAGGTTGAAAATAAACTTTGAGGGTAAACTTGCAAATAGTATAAGGAACGTCTTTAAGTACATAGAAAGGAAGAGAGAAGTCAAAGTGAACATAGGCCCCTTTAAGAATGAGGCTAGATAAATAATAATGAAGAATCAGGAAACAGTAAGAGGAGTTAGATAAATACTTTACATTAATTTTCACAACAGAAGCCACAAAAAAATCCAATCATTAGTAAATACTCAAGAGGCAAAGGGGCAGGAAAAGAAATACAATAACTATCACTTGCGAAAAAGTGCTGGGAAACAACTGGGCGAAAGATCAATATGTTCCCTGGACCTGATAGGATGCATGCAAGGATATTAAATGAAGTAGTCATGGAGATTAGGAATGCATTGATAGTAATCTTCCAGAAATCCTTAGACTCTGAAAAAAGATCCCAGAGGACTGGAAAACTGTCAATGTAATACTTTTATTTCGAAAGGTGTAAGAAAACAAAAAAATGCACGTAACTGTAGGCCAGTTTAACATCTGGCACTGGGAACAAGTTAGAGTTTTTTATAAAGGATGTAATAGTAGATCATGTAGAAATGCATAATATGATTAAGCAGAATCAGCGTGGCATCATGAAGGGAAACTCATGTCTGACAAATTTACTAGAATTCTTTGAGGAGGTAACAAACAGGACAGATAAAGTGGAAGCAATAGACATAACATATTTAGATTTCAGCAGGTTTTTAATAAAATACCTCATATTAGGCTATTAATAAGATGAGAACCCATGGTATTGGATGTAGTGTAGTAGGAAGTTGAAGGGTGACCTTATTGAGGTTTTTAAAATCATGAGAGGTATAGATAAGTTAAATGACAAGGGTCTGATCCCTATGTGGGGTGTTCAAAAGTAGGAGGCATAATTTTAAGATGAGGAGAAAGATTTAAAAATGATGTGAGGGGCAATTTTTTTTACACAGAGTTGTTTGTGTATGGAATGAACTGCCAGAGGAAGTGTACAGTTACATAATTTAAAAGACATTTGGACAATTTCATGAATAGGAAAGGTTTGGAGGGATGTGGGCCAATGGAACTACTTTAGTTTGGGAACATGTTTGGCATGGACTGCTTGGATTGAAGGGTCTGGTTCCATGATATATGACCCTATGATTCTATCCAGTTAGTGGTGTGCCATAGGAACCAATGCTAGGGCCTCAATTATTTACAATATATTTCAATGACTTGGACAAGGCAAATTAATGTACTACAGCCAAGTATGACACAAAAGTAGGGGGGAATCGTAAGTGGTGAGGATGATTGTAAGATACTGCAGACTGATGGAGAGAGGTTGTGAATGGGCAAAAATCATGCCACATGGAAATAATATGGGGAAGTGTTAAGGGTATGCATTTTGGAAGGAAGAATAGAAGAGCTGAATGCTATTCAAAATAAGATAGACTGCATAAAGCTAGAGAACAAAGGATATCAGGAAAT
The DNA here is from genome assembly GCF_004010195.1 of Chiloscyllium plagiosum. Lineage (NCBI taxonomy): Eukaryota > Metazoa > Chordata > Chondrichthyes > Orectolobiformes > Hemiscylliidae > Chiloscyllium > Chiloscyllium plagiosum. The sequence continues at coordinate 24,985,207 of NC_057712.1, read as the reverse complement.
CTCATCCACAAATCACTAAAAAAAACTCAGTTCAGCAGGTCGCAGTGAATGCAAATAGAATGTTGGTCTTTATTCCAAAGGGACTGGAATATAAAAGTATGGGTGATTTGCTAAAGTTGTACAAGGCCCTGTACAGGCCAAAGCTGGAATGCTATGAACAATTTTGGGTCCCTTATCTAAAAAAAACATATATTGGCATTCAAGGCAGTCCAATGTTCATGAGGCTGATACCAGGTTTGGAGGGACTATCTTATGAGGAGAGGTTGAGTAGACTGGGCCTGTCCTCATTGGAATATAGACAAGTAAGAGGCAGTGTATTAAACCATACAAGATTCTTAGAGATCTTCACAAGGAAGATGCAGCAAGGTTGTTTCTCCTTGGGGAAGAGTCTTGGATCATCACATGACAGCGGTGAGGAGGAATTTCTTCTCTTAAGAGGTAGGAAATCTATACATTCTTCACCACACAGAGCTGTCATTAGGTATTTCAAGGCTGAAATAGACTGATTTTTAATCAGTCAGGGAACAAGGGTTATGGTGAAAAGGCAAGAAATTGGAGTTGAGCATTATCAGATCAGTCGTGATGTCATTAAATAGAGGAGTAGGCTTAATGGGCAGAATGGGCCTACTTTTGCTATGTTATATGATCTCACTCATTTTTCCCTTTCCCCTCAACCTTTGTATTTTTTCTTTTGTCTTAACTCCCCAGTTATTCGCCTTTTTTTTCTCCCTAACCCTTTCTTATTCCCTTCTCACTCCCACCCTCCTTCCTTCCTTCCAAACGACTCTCTCTCCCTTCTCTTGTCTCAAAGCTGAGCCAGACTGTAGTGAAAACCTGAAAGGGACCTATCAGAGACTCAGCCAAGTGGAGCTAGAGCAGGAGCTCATATTCCTGAATCGCTATGGAAAATGGTAACTATCCATTACTGCCAGGTTTTGCTGGGACATACATTCGAGCTGTCTTCCCTGAACCTCAATGCACTCAAATTCCAACTAACAGATATTCAGGGACAACTAATGATCTGCAGCAAAATACGTATCCCCCTGAGTTTGTTGGCGAGGAATGCATTATTATTTCCATCGGTCCCACTGAAATGGTCCCACCTCCCACCAACTTGTCTGCAGAGCCTTCCTTTCCTTTTAAGTGCAACATTCTGACTGGTTGCATGAAGATACAAACAGACATTTCACTGCTCCACCTGATCAGCATACTGTCTCTGAACACTCCTTCATTGACAATGTAATTGAGGTGCAGCCCACCCATAAAATCTGCATCAGGCCATTTATTAATCAGCGTGATCAGGTGGCACCATTGTATCAGTACTCAGGTAAGCCCGGTGATCAAAATAAAACAGGGTCATGGCTGAGATCTTACATTCTCGCTCCCTGTGTTTATATTTGCACGTGGAAGTCAATATTCAGCTTTCAGATCTCTGATGTGATGACATAAATTTAGTTTTAAAAGAACCCTTTATTCCTGATGAAGGCCTTTTGCCCGAAACGTCGATTTCGAAGCTCCTTGTATGCTGCCTGAACTGCTGTGCTCTTCCAGCACCACTAATCCAGAACATACATTCAAAATCAGTTTATGAAACGTGAGAGGCATTTTACCTTGTCTTTCTAAATGCCTTCATTATTTTATCTGTGTTGAGTGACTATCCTTAATTCTTCCACAGGCGGTCTGATTTTACATTTTTACTTGAATCACAGGTAAACTAAAACAGGTGTCTCCAGTACTTTATACAATTTAACAATCAACTTCATTTCAGCAGCTTTGTCCATTTGATCTTGGACTATTAACATAAGATCTGAATCCTTAGTTAAAATTAAGCCCTTACTTTCTGAATTGCTTTTTTCATAATGGCCTATCATCTCATGCATCAAAGTTGAAATGCACACACTACATAGTGAGCTCCAACATTCCCCTCAGTGGTTATCACTGCTGCCTCACAGCACCTGGGACCTGGGTTCGATTCCTGCCTCAGGCAACTGTCCGTGTGAAGTTTGCACATTCTCCCAGTGTCTGCTTGGGTGTCCTCCGGGTGCTCTGGTTTCCTCCCACAGTCCAAAGATGTGCAGGTCAGGTGAATTAGTCATGCTAAATTGCCTAAACTGCTAGATGCATTAGTCAGGGGTAAATATAAGGTAGGGGAATGGGTCTGGATGGGTTGCTCTTCAGAGAGTCGGTATGGACTTGATGGGCCGAAGGGCCTGTTTCCATACTGTAGTAAGTCTAGTCTAATCTAACATTAAACTGTTAACTTCAAAGATCATGTCAAACCCCTTGCATTTAATTATCTCTTGCAGATCACCTTGCTGTTCTCTGAAGGACAGGTTATCTTGTTGACAATTCCAAAAAACAAGTTTTCCCAGTTTGAGCTTTTTCAAATGTCTGTACTCATTGTAATAAAACAAAAAACTGCAGATGCTAAAGATGTGAAACAGAACTTGCTGGAGAAACTCAGCAGGTCTGACAGCGTCCGTGGAAAGAAAGTAGAGTAAACGTTTTGGGTTCAGAGTTCTTCTTCAGATAGTAGCAATGAAAGGTAGTATATATATTGATGACAGGGGGTGACTTGCATCTCATAACTCAGGGCAACTAAGCATCAATTCTCAAGAACTGTTAACTTCAGGCTGTCTTAACCTGAGTGTATTTGATGCTAATAGAATATGAGTTGTTTCAATGTAATTGAATCCAAAAGTAAAGATATTAAGAACCTTACAATGAAAAACCTAAATCGCTTGATCTTGAAGTGAAGCTCAATGGTAAGTGTGATGATGCTGCGGCTTTAAGAGAGTTTTATCCTGGTTTATTTTAGAGAGATATTCAGTGACAGGTGCCAAATAATCTGTGATAAGATAAACAACTTGTGAAGCCTTGAATTGTTTTTTATAATTGGAATAATAGAAGCAGCCTGACTAGTTTGGTCAAGCTGTTACAGATCCAGGATATTTTGCTAGTCTTTGGCAACTATTACTGGGATCTCAGCAGGGTTGAAAGACAGTGAATCTCCCCCAACAGTTATACTCTCTCTCTGGGTTTTCTCTGGATGTTTTTTTCCTTCCTGTGCTGCTGCTGGAGTCAATTCTGTTTTCTGAATTTGCTTTTTGCCAAGGGTGTGTCCATGGGATGTTGCTCTATTGAAATAGTTACTGTTTAGTAGCAAAATAATCTATTGTTCTGTTAAGTTTCCCATCGAGTTTAGTTATTCCGAGTTCCTCATTTTTGTTACACTTTAACTATATTGTTTGAATAAATTGTATTTTGATTAATGGTGAGTAGTACACAGCACCTCACATTTACCTTTAAACTAAGAAAAAAGTTAGAGTCTACACTACCTTGTTAACATGTTAACATGTTTTGAGGGGGTCTGTTCTGGTCCATAACATAAGATAGCATAACAAAATGAACAGTGCAGAAATAGATCACTCAGATCAACCTGTCACCCTGAAATGTTCAGATAGAATTTCATTTTCAATTGGTAACAAATAATATGTACTTCAATAACACTATGGATAAAATTTGAATTCCTTGTTAACTATAAAGCTTTCTATTGTATAAAGCAATGGTATGAAAGAGTTCATCTAAGCCTCAGTAAGACTGGTTCTTCTGAAATAAAACCAAAGAACTGTAGGCACTGGAAATCAGAAGCAAAAACAAGATTATGTGGAGAAATTCAGTATCTATAGTGAGAAAGTAGAATTAATATTTCAAGTCCAGCAACCACAGGTGGCATGGTTGCTCAGTGGTTAGCACTACTGCCTCACAGCACCAGGGACCTCGGTTCCATTTCCAGTTTCAGGTGACTGTCTGTCTCGGTGAAACTTGCACATTCTCCCCGTGTCTACATGGGCTTCCTCTGGGTGTTCTGGTTTCCTCTCTCAATCTAAAGATGTGCAGGTCAGGTGAATTGGCCATGCTAAGTTGCCCGTAGTGTTAGGTGTATTAGTCAGAGGGAAATGGGTCTGGTTGGGTTACTCTTCGGAGGGTGGTGTGGACCTGTTGGGCCGGAGGGCTTGTTTCCACACTGTAGGGAATCTAATCTAATCAAAACCTTTTCTTGGAACTGCTTTAGAACAAGCCAAACATTAGGGATGCTGAAAGGTTAAGGTGTTATCATGACCCAATGTCATGTGTACACATTGATCCCTTGCTTCCAGATGACGCTGTGGGCTCTCAGAGCAGACATCCCTCCATAGAGTCTTGTATGTGGCCTTGAAATGATGCTGGAGGGTGTGAAAATGCTTTTAGTGCTTTCATAGAGAGACTCATAAACACGTGACCATTAACAACAGGAACATTTGTGCAGAAACTGAGGGAGAAGTACACGTTTACTTCACCTATGTCACAAAAGTACCTTCAAATCGTTCATTTTTCTTTCTATCCCTTCCACTCCCTCTTACTGTAGTTTCTGGTTCTGTAGTTGAGGTGAATGTAGCCTGTTTGGCAGTACATCTCACTTCTTGGGAGATTTGGAGAGGTGATCACAGAGACACTTGTGTCCATGTGAATCAGACATGCAGACGATCTTTTTTACAAGAGGCAAGTTGATCCTCCTTGATTTGAAACTTCAAGGCTTTGGGGAAATGAGGAGCTAGGACACTATTGAGGGTAGTGGGTCTGACCACCTTTGCAGTGCCTGAAGTGGAAACTATTGAGGGGTTGTTGCGTGGTTCCAATTTAGGCTGGGTTTCTCCTGACACTGCCTTTTTCCCTTGCAAGGTGAGGGTTGCTGGACTAGGAGTCAAATTCCTTAGTCCCCTATCATCAGACCTTCAGTCCAGGGCCCAGTGGCTCGTTGTGCACACCTCTCCAGCAAGTCCTGACATAGCTGGGTCTAGATCTCCAAGGCAGCTGCCAACCTGTCCATGTAGAAGGATCATAAGGATCACTGCATTGATGCAGCTTCTGGGCAATGAGTATCCTTGCATTCCATATGCTTTTCTGTCTCTGCTGTTTCTCCCTGTGCATTTGGAAGAAGTCCAAGATGATTGACATCGCTGGGTCACCTCCTACCTTGGCTAAGCAGATGCCTGGTCTCCAGCAATCCTCTGAGTGTCAATGGCCTGGGCTGTCATTCCCTTGACCAGCCAAAGAGCTGTCACAATGCACAGACACGCTTTATAACTACGGCTCCCACTTAGATGTCAGTATCTGGGGGGCTGGTGAAGGTACAGGAAGTAGCCTTGCTCATGCTTCCTCAGAGGCCTTCCTCTTTGCACTTCTGGGGAGATCAGGGCAGTCTCGGGGAAACTGTAAGATGAAACTGAGGGATGGAGTTGTGGTTATTCATTGTGGTCTGTGATGATCGAGAGACAGTTGGGTTACTGTGAGAGTTGCAATCGAATGAAGAGTGACCCTTGCTTGTTTGTTGTATCCTGGTTATTTCTGTATCCCGAGGGAACAGTCCCAGTGTTCTCCTGTGAGGGCAGGATTCTGATTTTGTAGGGACAAAATGTCAGGTACTCTCCCAATTGTATGGGCTCTCTCTGCCTTGTTATGGGTTGTCTTCTCATGTGATAATCAAAAGGGCGCCACCGAGTGACATAGCACAGCTGTTAGTGCTGATACATGGGGACGATGAGTGGCAAGGAATTCCGAAGGACTGAGGAGGCAGCATAGAGGACATACAGGCTGAGGCATGTGAGAGGTCACAGTGGTAGAAGCAATAGTAAATGAGGGAACATGTTTCATGCAGTAGTCAGAGAGGCAGAACAAGACCTTTGCTTGGAAATGGTACAGTAGCAGTGATGGAGTGAATTTTACCAGGACAATTTTACCTGATGAAGTGGGGAAGACCATTGATCTTTCTGCATCGCCGGTTGTTATTCCACACTCTCGAGATAGCACTGCGCTAGGTGGTGACCTCGGACCAGGTTGTGAGCATCTGGTGGTGAAACTTCATTTACTGGTCCACCAGGAAGACTCCTTTTCCTTGGAGCACCCCATCCAAATACCTGTCAGAGAATTGCAGTGCCATTTTCCCTTCTCTGATATATTCAGGCTGATCTCCTTAACCTAACACACCGTGAGCTGTTGAACAAGTTTAAAAATCACACAACACAGGTTATCGTCCAGCAGGTTTTCTTGGAAGCACTAGCTTTCCGAACGCTGCTCCATTATCAGGTGGTTGGACAACCACGTGATGAAGGAGGAGCACTCTGAAAGCTAGTGCTTCCAAATAAACTTGTTGGGCTATAACCCGTTGTTGTGTGTTTCTTAACTTTGCACACCCCAGTCCAACACTGACACCTTCAAATTATTGCACAAATGACTTCCATGATTAGCAGTTCTACACCTGAACCTTATCTAGCTTACTATTATGTCATGAACACCTCAGTAATCAGGTGCCAATCCTTGTCATTCTATGGCTATGTCTCTCTTATTGCTATCAGATCATTGTAACTTTAAAATGCAGTATCAAATTGTTCATTTTGTTATGAATGTTACACCTATTTCAAATCAGAGATTTTGGTTTTGTCTTTTGTTATCTTTGTATCATCTAGCCTTAATTTTTGGCATATTCCTAGGTTATTTTGTCTCTGGCCCTTCCTGTCATTTTCTAACCCTCCTTTCCCACATTACTATTTTCCTCTCTTAGTCTTCGATATTCCAAACCTTTCCTGTTTAATCCTGTAACCTAACCAAACTGCTTCTTCGGCTGTCACATATTCGTGGTTCATCCTTCACCATAAAGTATGAGGAAACCCTAACACTAGCATCAGAGAAAGGATTTGAGCAACTCAACCCTGGATCACCACCCAGGGCAGTGCTGGCTCCAGGGTGTGGATTAACAGCCAGCAATGCAGAAAGAAGGTCAATGGTCTTCCCCACTCCATCAGGTTATGAGCCACATTCTTGTCCCTGCAAAATCACTCCATCACTGCTACTGTGGTTGGTTCCCATGCCTTCTCATTTGATGTTGTAAAGCTTTCTTCCTTAAGAAATATGATATTCAGGCAATGTTAACCACACACTTGAAATAAAGGAGAAGGAGAGAAATTATGATATTCTCTGCTGGGAAAGGAAAAGGTGGAAGGAGAGGCATCCTTCATTTCTCACCATCTTTCTGCTGATCAGTGATCTTAATCTCAAGAACCAGCCTCCTGCCATGCTCTGTGGAGAATTCAACTATTAATTACAGACCAGAGTTTAAAGCCATTCAAAGCAACATGATGACTTTTATCCCATTCCTGAAGAGGTTGCCTGTACTGCCTGGCCCTTCAGCTGCTGCCATTGGAAGACACGAAGCCCGAAGTTAAAAGTCTTGGTCTCTTCTTCCCTGTTTTCCCACTCCTTCACCATCCATGGTGAACATTCTATTAATTTACATTGTAATATTTGTTATTAAGAACGGGCACAGAAACATGCCAAGTCATCATATGATTGAGTGTTGATGTAAGACAAGTAAAGGATAAATAATAAAATGGAAAAAATAAAGATTCAGGATTTCGAAGCTTTGTATTCAGATGTCATTAGATAAGCCATTTTTAAAAATTGATCCTAAATTATTACAAGCTAATATGACTCAATCAAGACAGAATGTACTCCAGGATCATTGTCTTCTTCTCCAATGTAATTTGTTTTCTGTGATAGTGACAATAATTATCACAGATTTGAAGTTGTAGAAATTTATTTCCACTTTATCGCGGTATTATTTAATATGAAAATGATCTTGGTGAAAACGACCTGTTCACAAGGGAACTTGTATGGAGTATCATGTCAAAGGTTGGCAGGCAGACTTTTTTAAGCGCACAGTGCTAAGATTACTACTGAGCTACTCAGAAAATGTTGAAATTCTGTGAAGAAAATTTAATCAGAATTCTGAATGGTGCAAATAGCTGGAAAGGATTTCAAAAATGGGTGGCATAGTTAATTGTAGAAAAGTTTCTCACATATTCTTGTACAAATACAAATCCCTCACTGGCAGCTGTGGCCATTGACTATCCCATGGAGAGGTTCTCTTTCAATTGCAGCTAAACAAATGCAGCCATTTTAAATGAAAGGAAACCTCACCTCTCCATCATGAATTGGAAATTGGCTTCTTGGCTGGTGTGTCAGTGCTGCAGGGACTTCTATTGCTCCTTAGACCTCAGAGCGGCGGTGAAGAAGGCCCAGGAGCTGCATGTCCTCTGCAGAGTGGGAGGGGGAGTTGAAATGTTGGGCCACAGGGCAGTGGGGTTGATTGGTGCGGGTGTCCCGGAGATGTTCCCTAAAGCACTCTGCTAGGAGGAGTCCAGTCTCCCCAATGTAGAGGAGACCACATCAGGAGCAACGGATACAATAAATGATATTGGTGGATGTGTAGGTAAAAGTTTGGTGGATGTGGAAGGCTCCCTTAGGGCCTTGGATGGAGGTGAGGGAGGAGGTGTAGGCGCAGGTTTTGTAATTCCTGCGGTGGCAGGGGAAGGTGCGGACCTGACCAGGTAGTCACGGAGGGAACAGTCTTTGCGGAAGGCGGAAAGGGGTGGGGAGGGAAATATATCCCTGGTGGTGGGGTCTGTTTGGAGGTGGTGGAAATGTCGGTGGACGATTTGCTTACCTATCTTAATTGGACAGTGAGTCTGCTCCCCCCATTAATTGACCTTACACTTTATAAATCACAGGAGACATGTTTGGAACATGCAGGTTGGGGTCAAGTCCTGAAACTAGTCTCAAGAGCAAGCAGCTAACAGCGGACTGAAAATCCAAGCCATGGTGTCGCAGTGCATGACAAAAGGTTTGATTGAAAACCTGAACCAAAAAGATGCAGTCATTGCTTCTCTTCAAATTTGCTTACATTGTTTTCCCAAACCCAACGTGATGTTTGGAAAAAGCACTACTAAAAATAAAATGTCGAAAAAGAAGATGAAGACAAATTAGTTGTCTGAAAGATATGAGCCAAAGGAGCCATGTTGTGTCTGTTCAACTTCTGGAACTTGTTCAGTGTGATCTCAGGATGGTAAAACAAGGTACAAGCATCCTTGTTGAATGACAACAGTTTTTCAGTAGTATGAGTATAATGGCTAGATATCTGTAGAGTTTGGACAGTTCTAGAGTCATTTAAAAGTGCCTGGTTGGACCCAATACTGGGAATTCAGTCACCATTCCAGGTGGCTGGCAATTTCCTCGAGTCCATATCCTGCACCACATTAATGGAGTTGACATCTCATCAACCCTGCAATTTATTTGGAGTTGGGACTGGCTTCTTTATTCTCAGAGGAACCATGAACCATAATCTGGATTTGGGTTTTGTGTGGAAGGTGTCATATCAAGATATTGTACTACAGCCCTCCATGGGCCTTCCATGCCATTTATGCTCTGTACAGCACTGATAAGCTTTTTAATAACAATGACAAGTGTGGAACTGGTGTGTAAAAGAAACATCCATTTGGAAATGCTCTTTCAAGGAAACAAAGCTCCGGCGGAGCTAATAGACTTCCCACATTTTACTATCGGACAATTATTCATGATGACCATGTGGGTCAGGAGAAACAAATGGCTGGATATTGGTATTCTCCAATAGGAATACATGACTGAAAGATGAAATTAGCTCAAGAAGAGTTATGATTTGACAACTGAAATGGATTGTTGACTTTACTTAACTGGCATGGTACACTGTGTTGTCAATGACTTTTCATTTGTCAATCTCTGGACAGTTTGTGGAGATAATTAAGATGCATGAATTGGTGAAAGGCACTGTTCCTGAAACAGCAATTGCTCCATCTGATTGACATTGTCATTGCATTGTAGAACCAAGATTTTCTTTCCCAAAAGAGGATTTCCATTTTTTTCCTGCCTCAAAATTCCACACTTGCCATAGTCATTGTGGCACACTGGGTGAGTGTAATCGAGAGATGAATGGCTTTGGGGTGTGTGTGTGAGTTGTGGGAATGTGAAAAGGGAGGGCTAGAGGATGTAGGACCTTGTGAAACAACTGGTATGAAGCCCCAAGAAACAAGTCCAACCTTCTAACCAGCCTGCTTCACTCATCATTCAGCCCCCCACACCCCACACACCCCCACCCCCACCCCCCATCCCCTCCCCTTCCCCATCAATGCTTATATTCTGCTTCTGGCATCAGCAGACCTGACTCTCACCCCTTCCACTTGGCTCCCATAACCCAGCTAAGAAAATCACATAATTTGGATCACTTATTGCCTATGCCAGTCTAAAAATTCAGAATTTTTCCTTCCTCAAGCTATCTACCTTTGTAGCTAAAATCTGACCCTCAATGTTTGCTTCTTGCATTTGTATTTACCTTATCTTCTGAATCTCTGTTGCCTGGAGGGGATGGGGATTGTCAGGTTTGCTAGTTTACTTTCCCATTACAACACAGATGCGTTTATCTCTTCTTTGTAACACCAAAATTGCATCCTGAAATGAAACCCGGAGGCAAACATTCCAGAATCACCTCCTGATTTAGGCCACTCACCTTGGTTGCTCTTTCCCGACCTTAATATAACCAAAGCTGTCCATTATTATAATCTGGTAAACTCTCTGAACAGCTTACAATCCTCTATCCAAAAACTGATATAATCCATTTGCCACTCTTCAGCCGACTGAGTCCATTGATCAAAATCTCTTTGTATTCTGAGATAATCTCCTCACTGATGGCTATGCCACTGATTTTGGTGTTAAGCGCAAACTTATGAACCATGCCTTCTATATTCTCATCAAAAACATTTATATAAATGACAAAAAAAGTGACAAACATACTGATCCCTATGGAACACTGCTGGCCACAGGACTCCAGTCCAAAAAAACTCTGCTCACCCATCACTCTCTGTCTCCTATTATTCAGCCAATTTTGTATCCAATTGGCAAATTCACCTTGAATTCAATGTGGTCTAACTTTACTAGTAAGTCTACCATGTGGAACCTTGTTAAAGGCTTTGTAAAAAGTCCAAGTAAACAATGTCTACCGCTCTGCCCTCACGATCTTCCTCAAAAATCTCAATCAAGTTTGTGAGACACAATTTCCCTCACATAAAACCATGCTGACTATCCTTAATCATTCCATATTCACTTGACCACTTTTTGACTGTTACATACCATTACTCAAAGGATCGGTGCTTTGTTTTAGAGAAGTTGTTGGCTTGATCATTTTTGAATTGATGGAGATTAAAAAAAATCAATGGTTCTACTGCATTCTTGGCTTCCTTTGAGCTTTTACTATTTTTAAATTTGTAGTGACAGGAGTATTAAGTAGTCATTTTAGCTGTATTCTGTCATCATAGCCTGCATTATGATTCAGTACAAGGCTGTGTAACAATGATTGTGTTAAATGCTGCATGCATTGCCTACACACTGAGGAGTCCTTTTGGTATAGTACAGCAAAATATTCCAAGATATTTCATCAAGATCTCTTTGTAATCTTAGATAATGGCATTGTTGTAAACATTAGAAATAACCTGAATTATAATAGCAACGTTGTAATCATTAGGAATAACCTGATTTCAATTATTGAATTGAATACTTTACTCCATGCAAAAGTCAAAACAAACTTCACATAACAACCTAACTGTTAATTAATGCCCTTTTTATACTTTTTAAATTCAGCAAAGTTTATATCAATTTTTGGATAGAGGATTGTAGGCTGTTCAGAGAGTTTACCAGATTATAATAATGGACAGCTTTGGTTGTATTAAGGTCGGGAAAGAGCAACCAAGGTGAGAGGTCATAATCAGGAGGTGATTCTGGAATGTTTTCAGAATGTGGATTTATGTTGAGAAGTTGGGAACTGGGTAAGTTTCAGACCTGGATCCTGGCCCCATCTGGGATGGTATACCATAATGTTTAATCCTCCAGCCAACTAAAGACCAGTTGACTGACTTGCCATATAACCAATTGGTGAGTTGGCTTCCATTGGGGAAGGACATTTACAGTTGGAACTGTAGGCCTTCCAACAATCAGGAATTAGGAGATCCACTGCCCAAGGTGGGAATTTGCAATTGAGGATACAAAGTGCTGGGGACCAGCACATGTCAGTTGGTCTTCATTCTTGACAAGGTCACAATTGACTGAACAAGATCCTACAGAGGCCTCCCCTCCAAGGAATAGATAGTAGCTGCAACTATAGTACAATGGTCACGTTGGTCTGTGGTTCCTTGTTCGAATCTTTGTGTCTCTACACCATCCTACTTTGACCCTCCGATGGGCCACGGTTCTGCTTAACTTGAGCTGCCTAAGTAGTTATCTGGAAATTCCAGACGGCGGGGGATTGGAGTACTAATATTCCCCCACAGTTTGTAATAATTAGCCTCAATAGGTTACATTGTTGGTTGTTGCCCACATTCTTCATGGACAGCTGATTGATCAGTCCCTGAGTCACCATCATAGGAAACGGAATTGGGTTGAGATCTGCCCTGCAATTATCATGGAGTCTAGTTGAGCAAAACTGTCTGTTCTTTGCCTCTAATCCAATCCCTGACCCATTTAAAAATGCTGGCTGTGAATCTTTTCTTTAATCAGTATGTTGAACAGGAGTTGGATTGTGAGTAACATACAAAATGCATGAAACATCTGAGAATAGAAATACACTTTGAAAAGAATTACCATAAGTTAATTAAAAAACTTCATTAAAAACCCATAAAAAAAGATGTCCAAGGTAAATGTGTGGAACTCAATTTCTTGTAACATCATAGGACTGAAAATGGACTGAGTACAGTTTTGATCAAAACTGTTTAACAAAGAGAATAACAGAGAAAGAGGCAATGAGAACTATACAAGTATAACAAACTGCTCAATCAATACTTTGTTTGAGGAAGAGATAGCTATTAACTCAATTTTAATTACATGGTAGTACGACCTGAAGTTTTTCTCAGTTTACTTCCTGAAAGTAGAAGAAATGTAGCACATCGTGATTTGAATAGGGAGAAGATAAAGCAGAGATTCTTGCCCGAGCCTCTGAGCAGAGTTGGATTAAAATTATATGCATTTACCCTTGAGACATGACGTCTTCTAGACCAGGAGTCTTTCCAGTTAATGTAGATTAGTCCAGGCCAGGAACTTCAAACCCCAACAAGTGTAGTAGGTCACTGTTGAAGCAATGGCCCTTTTTCAAAAAGTTCCTGTCACGTGATTTAAAGCCTCTGAAGCCACGATCATAGCCAATGACAGAACATAAGTATAGAAGATAAACGAGGGGCTCAGGTGGTAGTTGAGTGTAAGAGTTGTGTTGGCAGATGTTTGGTGGCCAATAAGGGTGGTTCAGTGGCAGGTGGGCAGGTAATTAAGGTGTTATTTGTATGACGGGCCAAACTGCAAGGTTGGTGAGGGTACCATTTGGGTAATGGATAGAAAGCCAGGTTCAAAATGAATGGGAGTGTCAGGTGTTGCCATGCCAACAGGTGCAAAGTTGGCATGGTAGGTTGATGGGTCAGTGTTTGAATAAGTTGAAGGAAAGATATTTGGGTCTGTCAGGGTGGGTCAGTTGGGGAAGTGATCCTAAGGGATTTAATAATGGGAGCATGCGGGATCTGGTTGAATTAGGTGGGGGTATGGATGAGTGCAATGTTAGGGTTGAATTCAAACAGCGATGGTGTGGACAAAATCAAAGGGAAGTTGAGTCCAGAGGAGGGTGAAATCAAAGTTAGGCTGGGTGCAGAGGAGAGGTGTTGTGTCTAGAGAAGAGTCATTGGTCAAGTCTAATGGATGCAGTTGTTAGATCCAGAAGTAGTGGCAGGTACTTGTGGGGAGTTGGAAGTTGTATTGGTTTGGTGGGGGGGGGGGGGTTGGGTCGGGTCAGCTGTCTAGGGGTGTGTCAAAGTGGTTAATTAGTGTTGAGTTGGCGGAATTCATTTAATATTTACCAGGAGTTAGAGGAGGATTTACTTCTTCCGATGTTTCCTGTGTAACTATGAAACTAAGTAAGTCAGAACCCTCCAAACTCTTCAACTCTAACTCAGACATTGGGACTTTTTAGGAAGCTTCCAATATTGGGCAATTGCCCATCAGAAGTCTCAACTTCCATATCTCTTCCTTGGGAGTCAGCTACATTGAATCATCCACAAAGTTCCGACATGCAACTCCTATGTACGATGCTTCAATGGCATTGGAAGATCTGCACAGCCACTGAGAAAAAACATGTACATTTCCTTCAAAGAATTAGGGAGAAGAAGTGTTTCCTCTTTATTATTTGTAGCAAAACTATAAGCATGAATTTTAAACAAATAGCAAGCAAGACACTTTTCCCTTGAGTGAAAGTCATTTCAAAACAAAGACAGGGGATGTAAAGTCTTTTGTAATTGCTTTACTTATTTACCTTGAAAAAATGTATCTAGCTTTGAAATCTTACTTAAAGGGTGAATCATAGGTCTCCAGACACGCATACGGGATATTTGTCTTAACCTGTAATACTCTGAAAATTCTGTCCATTAGAATAACTAAATATTCCTCACTACCTTTACAGGCACACACCATCTATATTATTACATCCACTGCAATTTTGATTTAAGTTCATTGAATTCTGCTGAAAACCCAGTACTGTTATCTCTCTCCTGTACAGCCAGCAGTCTGACTCTGTCTCCATTCATTGATTCTTTGAGAGAATCAATTCATCGCCAACACCATCACCCCATTACTTTTGACATCACTGACATGGCAGTTTCATGTGAATATGGACAACCTGTCTGTGGCCATACACACATAACTTACTCAAAGCATTGTAACTGCTTTGTGTAAATTCTGTTTAACGGCAAGAAGTAGAGGCAAAAGGAAGATCTTAGTGAGGTGCTCATTCTCATCGATAATGTGTTTCAGGCTGCGAAGAACTTGGCTGCTCCAGGGAAGTACTGGACAATGAAGGGTATCCTACCGGCCATATCCCATGTTTGTCTCCTGAGGAGGTCATCAGGGTTTGTCGCTGTGGCATGTTGGAACTGGCGATCGATGTGTTGTGCATTGAATCCTGTTCTTATGACATTTTATAGATTCCAACTTCAGAAATAGAACCAGACTGACTCAAGGTTGGAATGCAGACAGACTCTAACCTCATACCTTTAATGCATTGTCTGATCTGAGATGTCACCTTTTTTTTTAATAAAACCTTAAGTTATCTCAGGAATGTGATATGAAAGTAGTTCTGGGATTTACATATTAATCTTTCGAAACCTGCAACCCACTCTAAGTGATTAAGACTTAACGACAATCTAGGTATGTTCAATACATCGCATCAGTTGTATGACACTTTGATCTTTTACCATAACTCTGTGTTCTATGATCCTGTCGCACCAGCTACCTGATGATGGAGCAGTGCTCCGAAAGCTAGTGCTTCCAAATAAACTTGTTGGATGATAACCTAGTGTTATGTGATTTTTAACTTTGTCCACCCTAGTCCAACACCGGCGTCTCCACATCAAAGCAGAAGTCTAGTATTTCCAAGTGTAAGTTAGTTCCAAGAGTCCAACAGAGTAAAATTATAACATAATGCATGATAACATGCTCATAATATTCGTATATTCACTCCAGCCAAGGAAGTGACAAGCAGTTTAACTCTTTGATATATAGATATTTTTAAACATGTTACAATACATGCCCAATCCAGGTCTACTTGCCCAGAGACCTGTGTTAAGCATATATAGGTTGTTCTGTTATAAAATCTATTTTGTCAACGTGAATTTGCTGTAACACGATTGACAAATTGGGTCATTCTTTCTGCAGCACAAAATGTTAAAATGTGTGTCAGCTGTAATGTGGTTACAGAACCAACACTTTAAGCACTGTTTCTAAAGTGCAATTTTTCTATAAAATGGGTTTACACAAGAATGCAATCATTGCATTATAGAACTGATTGTGGGCTTTTGCTTATTTGCAGGAACATTTAAAGTTAAAATTGAGGCTTGTTTGTAAGCAAGATTCCCACTTAGATTACTTCATATTTAAAATGGTACAACTTCATAAAACTAAGCTAACAACATTATGCCTCGAACCAGATATCGAGACACTGACATCCTCACTGATTATTGAGAAGGTCAACATTAAAAGTGTAATGAAGGAAAATGAAATTATTATTTCAAAATTTAGTTTGAATTGGCAGAAAGATGCATTTTATATATATAATCTTTAATTTGCATTTCTATGTTAAAAAAGGGAGTTCATGGTTTTAGTTTCAAGTTTGAGTTCTGAATGTGGTTCTGAGGTGAATGGACATCTTTTTTTGACACACACTTTAATGAAATGTTTAAACCATTGAGATGAAGTGTTCAGTTCATTAAGATGAATGAATAGAAGTAATGAGAAACTACTGTCACCTACATACAGGTGTCACATATTATAGAAAGATGGAACTATCCAAAGCTATCAAGTAGTGTGCAAGTTCTTTGAGTAACCTATGGTTGGCAACAGTAGAAGAGCTGTTAATGACAGTCTCCAAAGCTTTTAAGTTTGAGAAAAATGTCCTACATTGTTAAGAAGAAATAAAAGTTGTGGCAGACATTTTAAGTTTAAGACGTGCCTCTATTAATAATAAGTGAGTTTTGTTTGCAGTTTGTTTAAGGATTTCAGGAAAAGACAAAAATACTCTAAGGGAAGCAGTATTGAGTAAATGTAGGAATCAGTTAGAAAGAAAAACAGGTATGCCAACTGAGCAAGGATCTTCAAAATGGAAACCACATGGTTCTTTACTGAGTCATAGTCATGGAGTCATAGAGTCATACAGCATGGCAGCAGACCCCTTGGTCCAACCTGTCCATGATGAACATAATCCCAAACTAAACTAGTCCCACATGCCTTCTCCTGGTCCATATCCCTCCAAACCTTTCCAATTCCTGTATCTATCCAAATATCTTTTACACATTGTAATTGTACCCATATTCACCAATTTCTCAGGAAATTCATTCCACACGTGAACCACCCTCTGTAAAAAATTTACCTGTTACATCTTTTATAGATCTCTCTTCTCTCATCTTAAAAATGTGCCCCCTCGTTTTGAAATCCCCCATGCTAGGGAAAAAAAGAACAATCATTAACTCTATCTGGCTTTGATTTCTGTTAGGTTGTTGAAGGTAAAAGGGCTGAATGCTAGTTTCTGATAGTGATAATGTTGACTTCAAAATAATACATACATAGTGTAACATAATTTCCATTTTTCTTTGTGTAATAAACTTGCATGTTCTTTTGTTAAAAGTACATTTACAGCCTCTTCTGAATGTATTCCGTGATTGACCAATGAATAACAGAATAGTCCTGAATATCAAAAATAAAACTTATATTCTTTCAAGTCAGGTCTCACTCTGGGATCTGATTAGTCCAGATCATACCATATAAGTGTAAAGCCAGTTACATAGATGTACCACTAGGACTTTGCATTCATAAAGAGATGATACTCTAAGGTGGCAGATAATATCACCGATTATCTCAAATTGTGTATGTGTGCATGCTTCTGTCAGTCCCTTAGAATGACGATGATGTTTGCGAATGACAAGAACGTGACCATAGAGTTTTTCATTGTGAGGAGGCTATTGTGCTGCATCTACCACATGGTTTGGCCAACCATCTTAGCCCAGACAAAAATTTACAGATACCCAATCAAACTGTTTGTATTTCTTTCTTAACTTCCTTAACATAATGTTCAACTGTGATATTAGCCACGTGTTGCCTATGGATGTATCAAATAGGTGACAAACATATTGGTGGACATGACTCTCCTTTGCTGAATAGCAAATCAACCAATCTGTTACACCCTCATACATCTGCATTTCCCAAACTACAAGAGGTTATTGATAGCAGCTGCATTAGCATCAAGGCAATTGATTCTGTCATGGATGCCCAACTTTATAAGACATTGCGATTTAAACTGCTACCTTTAATTCAAGTGGAATAGTTTGAAGAAAAGAATATGACTATTACAAAGTTTGCATGGAGACAAGCCCATGAAACATTTTTGATGGCAACAACGTTGCAATTCCACATATCAATCTATACTCTTCATGCATCTGTCTTACTATTATCTCCTAGTATAAAAGTAAAGCCTGTGTGGAGTTTGGACATTCTCCCCTGTGTCTGCGCGGGTTTCCTCCGGGTGCTCCAGTTTCCTCCCACAGTCCAAAGATGTGCAGGTTAGATGGATTGGCCCTGCTAAATTGCCTATAGTGTACAGGGATGTGTAGTTAGGTGCATTAGCCATGCAAATAATGCAAGATTATAGCAATAGGGTTTGGGTGGGATTCTCTTTGAAGATTTGGTGTGGACTTGTTGGACCAATGGACCTGTTTCCACACTGGTAAAGGCCCTCTAACCTCACCTTCCTTCCTTGAAACTCAATATAGCTAAACTCCTTCTATCTTTAATCCTTTATTAAGATATATTCTGTTCCTATTGTATTAACACACTGTGCCCCCTCACCCTCCAGAACCAGTTTAAATTCCTCCAAACATTATTAGCAAACACACCTGTAAGGATGATAGTCTCATAATCTACAACTCTCCCTCCTGCACCAAAGGTTGATTCACACATTCATTGACCCTGTTCTCCTAATGCTTACTTGGCATGTCATACTAGCAGTAATCCAGACTTTACAACCTTTGAGGCTCCACACTTTAGTCTACTGCCTAGCTCCCCAAATTCTTTATACAAGGCCTCATCCCTCAAGATACCTGTATCATTGCTAGCAAAATGTCTACTACAACCTCTATCTTATCACCTTTCCCCTTCAGGATGCCCTGTAGCTACTCAGTGGCATTCCTGACCCAGGTTTCAGGGAGCCAACACGCACTCCAGGAGAAACATCTGCAATTGCAGAAACTCCTCTCTGTTCCCCTAACTAATGAATCTGCTACCACCATCACTATCACTGCTATCTTCTTCCTCACTTCCTGTACAGTCAGGAAGTCTGCTTGTGGTGTCAGAAGCTTGGCTCTAACTGAGCTCCCTCGAGGAAATGGCATCCTCAGAAGCTTCCAAAATAGAAAACCAATTTGTGAGCGGGAATCCGAAGGACTCCTGTAGAACCTGCCTGATTCTCTTTGACTGCATGGTGGTTGCCTCTTCCCTTCTGTCTTCCAATCCCTCGAGCCGCAGTATGACTACCTCTCTCAACGTGCCATCCACATAACTCTCAGCTTCACTGATGTGACAGTATCTCCAGCCAGCTCCCAAGCTTCAACACATGGAGCTCATTTTTCTGCAGTCGGGAGCTCTTTCCTGGAAACATGATCATCTAAGGTGCTGGTAGGGTCCATGACATCCCACATATGACAGGTTGCAAATTCCATTCGGCTAACCTTTGACTTAAACTTGAACGTACTTAGCCTTACTTACTAACTTTTCTAATTACTGAATCTTACAGATACTCTTTTTACCATAACTGAACTCTCATCTTAATCTCCAACTTTTACTCATCTTTGGCATTTCTCAGTTAATTCGCTCATAATCCCCCAGCTCTTCGGTCATTATGCCTTTTTGTAAAATGTTTGGGTTGATCACTGGAAAGTCCCTACCCCCTTTTTTTTTTTTTTTACAAATTTTCAGTCTTTATGTGATTATATCACTTTCTATTCTCCCCCATAAAGTGCCACAGTAACTCATCAGATACTGTTTCCTCACATTCACTAATTGCACCCTCCAAAAATCTGTAGCTTTACCAGTACTTTCAAATGTTAGTCAGAAATGTACAGTTGATATAATTTTCTGTCTTGCTGTAATTTACTTATCCACACAGTAAGCAACAGAAGATAAATGTCATTTGGTTGATTCCCACATCTCCCTTCTGACAGATGATATTTATTTGATTGCATATATACTTGAATGACAGAGTGAGAAGGGAAAGATCAAGGTATAGCAGTAGGCTGGATTTGTGGGAGGTCTGCAGATTCATCTTTAGTGCTCCCCATGTACACTTACTTACTGGGCTCCTGAGGGGCCTGGTCGCTCATGACCCACACAATAGATTCTGCCACATCCTCCATCATTGTTTCATCAATGTCTTTCCAGCTCAGTAACTGATTTATTTTGGATGCCGTGGGGTCTCCTCCTGATGTCCTCTTATTCTGATTAGATTAGGTTCCCTACAGTATGGAAACAGGTCCACACTGACCCTCCAAAGAGTAACTCACTCAGACCCATTCCCTGTATTCACCCCTGACTAACGCACCTAACACTTTGGGCAATTTAGCATGGCTAATTCACATGACCAGCACATCTTTAAATTGTGGGAGGAAACCAGAGCAGCTAGAGGAAACCCACGCAGACATGGGGAGAATGTACAAACTCCACATGGACAGTCGCCCAAGGCAGGGATCGAACCTGTGTCCCTAGTGCTGTGAGGCAGCAGTGCTAACTACTGAACCACTGTGCCATCTCTTGTGGGAGGCCAGGGCCTGTGTATCTCCCGCTCCACTTCATCGTGGGTGTAAGCATCAGAAGATGACCAGGACCTTTCAGTTGTAAAGATTCGAGGAGATGCAGGACCTGCACAGTGTGACTGTCTCCAGCTCAGAGGCAATAGATGGGAAGTGATGGTGCCCATGGCAGAAGAAAAGGAGTGCATTGCCAGGATCCAGGGTCAATGTTGGACGGCAGTGACTGGAGAAACAGAGAGAGACGGATGGCTACCAAGAGGGAAAGATGAACTTTTGAAGCTGTTTCAGTTTTAGAAATATCAGTTAAACATTAATTTATTTGGTGTTTTATCATTTGTACAATTTGTTCAGTGATTTATTCTGAAATCCAAGATGGCGCTGGAAGGTGGTGACATTATCCACTTACCTGGGTATATGTGACAACGGATTTAAATAAATAGCTAAATCTATATATGATCTGGAGTGGCTTCCTCAAAAAGAGTCAAGAGCTTTTGATTTGTTAGTCTTCATATGATTCATGTTTGATTCCTTGTGTGATGTTCCAATCAAGTGTAGAAATTTGATGTCTATGCTTTTCTGAGTGAAGTTAACAGACGTTAACAAAAATGACTCCTTACAATGTATGGTGGAAGAGGAGATACTGCTGAAGTTCTAAAGCCTCAGGTTAATGTTCTATGTGATCTGACATCATCATGGTATTGCTTCTTTCTCAGATGTGCTCTTAACGTAAAAGTATAATTAACTCTTTAAGTTACAAGTACAAGACTAATCCTGAGAGGTTAGCAATTAGATACAGTAATGGCCATAGGTTTATTCTACATTTCTCTGTATCAACACAGTTATTTTAGAGTATACTATTTAACACGTAATATATATCCATGAATATTTAACTCCTTACTCCCATTTCATACCCTCCCTGCAAGTCTCTTTGGTTTAAGATGTTAACTTCCACAACATTGTCAGCTCTCTTAAAGGATGTTAAGGATGCACAGGCTCCCTCATGTTACTTGGAAAAATAAGCACAGACTTGGAGCAAGTTGGAAGCTTCTTTCAAAACTTGAATTTTCCAGAACTCGATCAGAATGTCAAAGAACATCATCATGAATGAGGAACCAGACTTCTGGGCCACAATCTATGAGAGATTTTAGTGTAGTAAAGTGGTTTGTGGGCTGAAAGGCAATTTTAAATGATTCCTTGTGTATTTCTAAGCTTTTTATCAAAAGATCATCTTTATGCCGTAAGTAATCTTCATCACCATGATAGTCTTCTGGTAATTCTTTTTTTTCTTTTCTTCTGGAGGTTTTTTCTAAACATAAAGTGTTCAGTTACAGGCTTTTTTTGGCTTTTTTAACGGGTAACAAATTTTAAACTTTGAACACGAGAATGATCAATCTCATCTTAAACATATCCTGAGATAGGATTGCTCTTGACAGTTTATCCCCAGCTAAGTATCTGCTAAATTGTCACTTTTACTGAGAAACTCTTTGTCAGCCCTCAGTAGTGATTACTTATAGAGTCATAGAGATGTACAGCATCTCCTTTGGTCCAACACGTCCATGCCGATACTTCTTGTAATTGGCAACCTAGCATGGTCTGTTCTGAAATGTCCTTACTGTAGGTTGAAATTTTAATGCTGCTTCAGCCAAACACTGAAAAATAGTTTATGTTATGCCATGTGTGACAATCAGTGCTGATGCCTGGGTAAGTTTGGTGTCAATGTGGAGTTTTCACACCACAATGAGGACAAATATCAATGGTGGGAATGAGACCCCCTTCTTGTAGTTGCTGAGGCATTAACCGTTCTCTGATTAACAAACTGGACAGAGTCAGAGTTAGAAGCCTGATCACAGGAAGCTCTCTGTCTGCTTGGATAAGAGGCTTGATTCACTTGCAGAGATCAGCCTGAATGGAGAACGACATGGTTTGTAGTGTTTTGAGATATTCTTTAGAATGTTAAAATCATGACCAGCCTTTATCCTGTACCCTGACCACAGTGAACTTTGCATGACAATAAGCTCCTGTTTAGCTTTCAGGGTCCCTTGCTCAGCAGTTAGAGCATTTGTCTTGTAAACCAGGTGTTGGGAATGTTATTAGGCCCTTTGAGTCATTTTGTATGTCTGCTACCTTCAACAAAACAGCAGTTGTTTCAACATTTCGAAACATCAAAGACACAGAGCAGGGATAGCTCTGTTGGTAGTGCATCAGGCTTGTAGTCTGAGGGTGCACTGTTCATTTGAAGTCCCTCTTGTGGTGTAGTGATAATATCCCTACACGGGCACATGGGTTCAAGTCCCACCTGCTCCAGAGATGTATAACATCTTTGAACAGATTGATTAGAAATATAGATTAAATTTTTTAAAAAAACTTCCTTTATAAAGAAATTTCTGTATTGGCAATTATCAATGGTAGTCCCAAAATTGTTTATAAAGAAGTCAATGTTTTTACATGGGTCTTGGCTACATTGAATAAACTTTTCATGTAAACGATGGAGCTTTGTTTTAAATGAAAATAGGAATCAAAAGGTTTAAATATATCTTCTTGTCATCCTGTTCTCACCCAGTCAGAGCAAAATGCTCAGAGACACAGTATAGTTTTACCTCCTTCATCTTTATTCTGGGCCCTGGAGGGAGAGAGAATGATCATCCACGTGAACGAGGCTTTCTTTGCTGCTTCTGCTCTTGCTCTGCTGGAAAGTGTAACAAAGCCAACTGGCTGTTGTGATGTTAGCTTGATCAGTGAACCGTCATATCTCTTAAAAGATCAAGAGACAAGGTCAAGCTCATGTGGTTTAATGTCCATAGGAAGGTCAAAAGTGTACCAACCTCCTCTTCACTGTTGTTAGTTTCTTCACTTTCGTGCTCATGACTGAGGAGCTGATTGAATCCATTGGATTAGGTTATGGAGAAGTGGGCATTAGTCTGAAAGCATGCTTTACCTGTGAATGAAGAAACTCTGGAGAAGATGTTAGCTGCTGAAAGTACCTTTGCATTGCCTCTCCCATTCCTTCCTTGCCAAAGTGGTTATCAGTATGAAGACAGTCACACATTTAACAACACTAAATTGTGTCTGCCAATTTCAACATTCTTTGAGTTCTTGAAATCTGCTACTCTGTTCCCTATTTATGACATTATCAAGTTTTGTACAATCCATAAACTTCTAAATTGTACTGCCTAAACAATTCAGTCAATTATAAACAACAATCAAGGTCCTAAAATCAAACCCTCGGGAGACCCCATTCAGGTTATTCAAAAATA
Organism: Chiloscyllium plagiosum; assembly: GCF_004010195.1. Taxonomy (NCBI): domain Eukaryota; kingdom Metazoa; phylum Chordata; class Chondrichthyes; order Orectolobiformes; family Hemiscylliidae; genus Chiloscyllium; species Chiloscyllium plagiosum. Next base: position 24,961,674 of record NC_057712.1, on the reverse strand, counting down.
ATTTTCCAAATTAGTACTTGGCTATGTGAAAGCTGTCAGGAAAAGTATTTCAAAAGTTTGGAACAGCAAGAAAACAACAAAATGTTTCCTGTGCTTTAGCAATTGAAGAGGTAGTTTCAGTTCAGACTTAAAACTCAAATATTCATGGGAGACAAATGCAGAATATTGTAAACCATGTTCTCCAAGTGAAACCACCCAAATAAAACAGTGGCAACTTTGATAGCGATCAACAGTCTTTGAATTTGCAATATGAAGGGGGCAATGAAGTCTTAACAATAATTAACAGAACTGAAACGGCTCAGCATCAAGTTCTAATATTCCCTAAAATCTTAACAAAACATTAAATTCAAAATGCACTCTTCTTTTTGTGAACATTCTGCATTAAAATCACAGCAGAAATGATATTATAATACAGTACTCTCATCTGGTTAAAGCATGAATACTGACCCAGTTGATTTTTTTTAAAAACAGGCATTGTAGAATTTGAAACAAAACAGGGGCTCAAGGCACTCAATTTGCTTTAAGGTTACAAGTTTGATAATTTTAAAAAGGACATAATGTTGTACAATTTCAATGTAAAAACGGAATCTGCCCCATTACATAGCCCACAAAACACATTGAATTGAGATTCTGACTCAAACAAGGCAAAACAGTTACTTAAAAGGATTTTCCAAACAGAGTATTTGAACAAACCAAATTTTTTAAACATTAAACACTTTCAGTGTGACACAATTTACATTGAAACTTTCCTTTTTCAACCCAAATATTAGTACAACCTTAATTTCAGCATTTCTCATATTTATTTATTTATTTTTGTATCTCTGTCTGAAATTACACTTAGAACAAAAGAAAGCCCTCGCAGCAGACCACATGGCACCGCAGTCCAAGTCCCTCTCTTCCCCCAAAGACTCGATGAGCCTCAAATTTAGCCACTAGCAGACTTTAACTCCTTTCTCACATTACTCCTCGTGGGGACTTGAACCCCAATTAAACCCTGAGGACTTGAATTTCAATTAAACACAGAGGACACAAATCTCAATTAAACGCAGAAGACCCGAATCCTAATTAGACACAGACGACGCAAATCTCAATTAAACACAGAGAACTCAAATTCCACTTAAACACAGAGAACTTGAACACCAAAACAGCAGAGGACTTGAAACTCAATTTAACCCAGGGGTCTCAAATCCCAATACAATGCGGAGGACTTGAACCTCAAATTAACCTACCTAGGGGCCTCAAATCTCAATATAATGTGGAGGACATGAACCTCAATTTAACCCAGGGGTCTCAAACCCCAATATAGTGCGGAGGACTTGAATCTCAATTTAACCCAAGGGATTCAAACTCCAATACAGTGCGGAGGACTTGAACCTCAAATTAACCCAAGGGATTCAAACCCCAATACAGTGTGGAGGACTTGAACCTCAAATTAACCCAGGGAACCCAAATCCCAATACGTTACAGAGGACTTGAACCTCAACTTAACCGGGGACTCGAACCCCAGTATAGCATGGAGGAGTTGAACCTCAATTTAACCCAGGGAACTTGAACCCAAATACAGCACAGAGGACGTGGACCTCAAGTTACCCCACCCAGGGGACTCAAACTCCAATACAACATGGAGGACACGAACCTCGATTCAACCCACTCAGGGGACTTGAAGCCAAATACAGCACAGAGGAGTCGAACCTCGATTTAATCCACCCAGGGACTCGAACCCCAATACAGCACAGAGGAGTGGAACCTTGATTTAATCCACCCAGGGACTCGAACCCCAATGCAGCACAGAGGACTCGAACCTCACTTAAACCCAGGGGACCCGAACCCCAATCAATCCCCCAATACAGCACAGAGGACTCGAACCTCTGTTTGTCAGTGCGCATGCGAAGCAGTGTCTCTTGACTGAACTAATTACTATTTGAGGAGTCCGTAGAATAGAGAGTGATTGAATGAGGGGACCGTTTCTGACTCACAAGACTATCGAGAGGGACCAAGGTTTAAAATCTTACCTAGTGGGCCCATCCATCTTGAGATACCAATCTACCGGGCAATCGCTGACACCATCCAATTGTAACTATTCGTTTGGATTCCGCCGACTGCACCAATATTGTCATCCTGTTCCTGCCTCAGTCGAAGCAAAATGCTCAGAGACACCATATAGTTTTACCTCCTCCATCTTTGTTCTGGGCCCTGGAGGGAGAGAAAACAATCGCCCAGAGACATGAGTTCTTTGTCTTCTTTCGAACAACAGTTTCTTAATGAATTATATCGTCATTTACAGGGAGGAGTATCAACTGTTTCTCATGATTAGTGTATGATTAATAACATAAATTTTTAATTTATTTTGAGGGAGGATTAAGAAAAACAACTTGGGCTATTAATTGTCTGAGAACATATAAATAGGGTGAGAGCTCTCTTGTGTGCAGCAGCAGAGTCCCTCTACCCTTGGATCAGGAGGCCTGGTCCCAAGTTCTGCCTTTTCCAGAGGTGTGTCATAACATCACTGAATAGGTTGGCTAGAAAACTAAGTTAATTAAATAATATGACAAACTAGAGCATGGTCCAATGGCTGTGTAAAATTAGTTGATACCAATGGTGTGAGACAGAAAAATACAATAAAATATATGGTGGTGTAGTGGTAATGTCTTGGACTGGGAAGCTTGGGATCAAGTCCCAACTGCTCAAGAGGGGTTAAAATAACATGTTTAAAATGGGTCATTTAAAAAAAGATTATTAAAAAATTTATAAACAAAGTGAGGGGCTCTTATGGCACAGTGGTAGTGTCACTACATCTCGAACAGGAGTTGAGAATGTGCTGCTGGAAAATCACAGCAGGTCAGGCAGCATACGAGGAGCAGGAGAATCGATGTTTCTGGCATGAGCCCTTCATCAGCAATGAGACTTGTGTGCCGGGGTGTGCTGAGAGATAAATGAGAGAGACATGGGGCTGGGGGGAAGGTAGTTGGGAATGTGATAGGTAGAGGAAGGTGGGGGAAAAGGTGATAGGTCGGAGAGGAGGGTGAAACAGATAGGTGGGAAAGAAGATGGTCAGGTCAAGAGGGTGGTGCCGCGTTGGAGGCTTGGGACTGGGATAAGGTGGAGGGAGGGGAAATGATGCTGAAGACCTGGGGATGACCTGGGGGGTGCAGTGAGAGATTCACTGAGATCCTTGTAAAGAGCGAATGAGAACTTCTTCAAGGTAGGCATCCTTGGAAGAGGCTTCACTATAAGGTTAAAATCAACTAGGAGAAAGTGAGGACTGCAGATGCTGGAGATCAGAGTTGAGAGTGTGGCGCTGGAACGACACAACAGGTTAGGCAGCATCTGAAGAACAGGAGAATTGATCTGTTGGACATAAACTCTTTATCAGGAATGAGACTTGTGGGCCTGGGGCGAAGACATAAATGGGAGGGACTTGGGGTCAGGAATAGGGCTGGGGAGAATGTGACCCTGACCTGGGTGATTTACTGGCGGTGGTTAATAGATGGAAAAAGAAATTCCTATGGGTAAGTTGTTGATGGAAATAAAATGCTTGTAAGAGCATCTTCTGATATACAAGAAAGGTAAAAAAGAAAGAAGGGGAAAAATAAAGCAGAATAAAATACATTGAAATAGGGAGAGCTCTTGTGGCACAGTGCTCGTGAGTCTAACTTTCAACGAGAAAGCTGTGACAGGGAGGCCTGGGTTCAAGTCCCAACTGCTCCAGAGGTGTGTCACTGCATTTCTCAACAGGTTGATTTTAAAAATCTCATATAACTTGGGAAATTATTGAGCTTTTGTGATACAGTGGTAGTGTCACTGCCTCTGGACCAGAGTGTGCTAGTGTTGGACTAGGGTGGGCAAAGTCAGAAGTTGTAGTCCAACAGGTTTATTTAAAATCATAAGCTTTTGGGGCGCCACTCCTTCATCAGGTGAAGTCACATCTGTGTTGGAAGTGTGCTTGAATATTTGAATTTTTTTTAAAAACTGGCACAGAATAGAACTCACCACGGCCAGCTTTATTTCATTAGCACAAAGTCCATGTTTGGTGACTAAGAGTTCTACCTTTGAATGCACACTTAAGTAGTGAGGGGCTCTTATGCATAATGGTGATGTTCCCATCTCTGGACCAGGAAGCCTAAGTTCAAATTTACTCCTGACTTGTGTAATATCAACTCTAATTAGATTGATTGGAAAATATAAATGTAAACTATGTTTAAACATAGTTTTGATGTTGGAAGCAAGAAGCAAAAAGCATTCAGCTATGTGTGTGAAAGCATTTCTTAATATAATAAAATGCATATAAATATGGAGAGGTTCTTGTAGGACAGTGACAATGTCCTTCCTCTGCATCAGGAGGCCTGGGTTCAAGTCCCATTTGCTCCAGAAGTGTGTGATAACACCTATGCACAGGATGATGAGAGAAAATCTATAAATAGGGAGCAGTAGTGACACTGAGTTTGGGATGAGAGCAATGAGACTGAGGAATTTAATAAACTCTCACCACACAATCACACCAGCTAGCTTGGAATGCATTCAATGAACACTTACTTTCACTGACCTTCCCTTCAGATGATTGTACAATGTTCAGCATCAATGAAAATACTGAAGCAGTCCATGTCCAAATGCAAGAAGACCTGAATAATATCCAGACTTGGGTTGAGAAGTGGCAAGTAATATTCTCATTATACAAATTCCAGGAAATGGCCATCTCCATTGAGAAAGAATCAAACTATCATCCTTTGACATTCAATGGCATTACCATGGATACCAACTAAAAAAATTCTGGGGGGGGTTACCATTGACCAGAAACTCAACTATAATGTCCATGTAAATATAATGGCTACAAGAGCAGGCCAGAGGCCTAGAAGTATTGCACACAATAACTCACCTCTTGACTCCGCAAAACCTGTTAATAAGGCATAAGTCAGGTATGTGATAGAATAGTCCCTACTTGCCTGGATGTGTGTAGCTCTGACAATACACAAAAAATGATCTGCTTGATTGGCACCATATCCACAAACATTCACTCCCTCCAACACTGATACTCTGTAGCAGCAGCCTGTATAATCTACAAGGCACAGCAGAAATTCACCAAAGATCCCTGGACAACACCTCCCAAACCTACGAACACGTCAATCTAGGAGGCCAATGACTGTAGATACTTGGGAACATCACCGACTATAAATTCTCCTCCAAGCCACACATCACCCTGACTTCGAAATATCACTATGTCCTGGAATTCGCTCCCTTATGACATTGTTGATCTATTTACAACACATGGACTCAAAGGTTCAAGAAGGCAGCTTACCATCACCTTCACAAGAACAACCAGACCTTAAGTGCTGATCCCACTAGTGACACCCACATCCCTTGAGTGAACTAAAAAAAATGCAATTCCCCTACTCTATTGTTGGACCTCTGTGCTGCCCTTGTGGTTTAACGAGAATGTTGTATTGTTGTTGGCAACAATACCGCTGCCACTTACCTCCAGTTTTACGGAACTAATCACTGCTGCTACTGACGTGGAACTGCAATGTTTCTGCTCTTGTTAGTGACCATTTGCAGGTTTTACAAATGATAATTATTTATAAGACACGGCAGGAGAAGAAATGTTGCTGATGCCTTATAGCACAGTAAGGTAATCTGATCCCATTTTGACATTACTTTTTTCACAAATGCTAATCAATATTCTTGAAATAAAAGTATAAATAACCCTTTGTGCAAACACCATAAAGCTTCAGATGTTGACAATTAGATAGCGATTGACCATCAGTGTTAGCTTTCATAAGAAATAGATTTCAGTAAGTCATGCAGTGCAACGTATTTAGAGAATACGTCTGCTTCATTAAATTATGAGCTTACAATACATTTTATTCCAAATTTAGCTTTGAATGTTCATGCATATTTGATGTCAGCAGTGAAAGAACTGCCATATTGTATGAAACCTCAGCATCAGCCAACAGCAAATGGGTAACAGATTAACAGGCAACACACTGTGACATGCACATTAGGACAGAGAGCTGATAAAGGGTACTGTTCAGGGAGTCTTATCTTGACAGCTTTGTTAAAATATGTCATTTTATCTGCGTCAGTTCCCAGGTGACATAAGTTGGGCAGAGTTGTGATCAAGGCTACCACCTGCTCTGAGCATTAGCAGCTGCAGAGTGAACCTTGGAAGCAGAAAACAAGACAAACTGCCTCATAATCATTATATGCTGCTGCACCTTCATTTGGGTAACATAAAGCAGACATTAGGGGACATAAAAAGAGATATTTTTTTCAGTCCTAAGAGTATCTTAACAGGCCACCATTTTTGATTTATCACTTTTGTTTTGCCTCTGGTGCTATATGTTGGATCCTCACCACAGTCACCAGGTGGATTTGCTGCCAGTGTTGTCCTTTTAGTTTGTTATCTACAAGGTTTGTTTAGTCTCATGTGACAGAGTAAAACCTTCATAGTCAAATGATTAAAGGCTCTTGTCTTAAACGAGAATTCCTACAGTGTGGAAGCAGGCTATTCAGCCCATCGAGTCCACACCTACCCTCTGAAGAGCATCCCACCCAGACCCACTGCCTTACCCCATCTCTGTAACCCTGCATTTCCCATGTTTAATCCACCTAACCTGCACATTTCTGGATACTACAGGCAATTTAGTATGGCCAATCCATCTAACCTGCACATTTCTGGACTGTGGGAGGAAACCAGAGCACGTGGAGTAAATCTAATTAGACACAGAATGAATGACCAAACTCCACAAAGACAGTTGCGAGGGTGGAATCAAATCCTGGTGCTATGAGGCAGCAGTGCCAACTATAGAGCCAACATGTTACCCTAGATGTAGTTAATTGCATGATAGCAATCAAATATAATTTATATTGACTATGAAGGAGATCGAGATGATAGATCTATCAATCTCCTTTGAGATCCAACACTGTTCTCAAATCCATATTACATCATTCTGTTTCGTGGTGCTTAATGCAATTATCAGCATAAATGCTATCTGACCCTTATGTCCTTATATAATGTCAGGCAGTCTTTGGAAAGTTTAAAGGATAAAACTGGACCAGCTTAATACCTGTGGAGAGATTGCAACAATTTCTCCCTTATATTTTCAAACAATTATCCCTTTACACATTAGGACTGCAGAGTGTCCCCACCACCCCTCCCCCACCTCAATTCCTATCACAAGATCCAGATTAATGAGGAGTTTGTTTAAATTATTAATTTGAGTCAAACTAGGATGGTAGAACAGTGTAATATTATGATGTGATGGCTCTGCCTCAGTGCCAGGAAGCTGGGTGAGGTATGACATAAGCAGAGACTTGTTTTTAGTGGTAGGATTACAAATCCTAAATAGATTGAAGAATAGATTCATCGATCGAATATAATTTGGATAATTTGTCATTGTTGAATTAAGCAAATGCATTACCGTGGATTCAATAGAATAAAAAACAGTAGCTAAGATGCCAAAAATGTATTTTGTTCCCAGACAGCTTGACAACTGGGTATGCACTGCGAAGCAAAATCTGACATAGACTACATAATTTGGAGGTGCCGGTGTTGGATTGGGGTGGACAAAGTTAAAAATCACACAACACCACGTTATAGTCCAACAGGTTTATTTGGAAGAGCTAGCTATCGGAGCGCTGCTCTTCCATGATGAAGGATCAGTGCTCAGAAAGCTAGTGCTTCCAAATAAACCTGTTGGACCATAACCTGGTGTGATTTTTAACTTTATAGACTACATAAGCAGCTATCAGGCAGATGACCAAACAGCTCATTCAGATGTTCATATTTAAGGAGAATATTTCACTAAATTAAAATCTGACATTTTGAGACCATATGAGTTTTCAGTAAAGAAAATCAATTAAATTCTGTATTAAATGAAGTGAGAACATTGCAAGAGAAGAAGTAGATAAGTGAGTAGATGGTGAGTCTTTATTTATTTAAGCTGTGGGATCAATTATCTAATAATTAGAGTCAGAGCCATGGTATCACATCCAGTCCATGGAGGACTCCAGGATGAACACATACACTTTGCAGGGAACGACAACAGCTTAACCTTTCAGAGTTTGAGCAGAAGTTGGCATCACTGCAGTGCATTTGCAAAGTTGAGAGTTTCATGGCCAATGCAGTTATAAATGTGAACACCCCACAGCTTAATGGTAGGGAAGGAGAGAGAGAATAGGCAGCCATCAGGGAGGCAGGAGGGAGCAGCAGCTTGTACAGGAGTCCTTTGAAATGACCTCAGAGTCTAACTAATATTTCATTCTGAATACTAATCAGACTTCCTCTAGGGTGAACATCCAGAGTCAGATCCACCAGATTCAGGAGTAGTTCAGCTCAATAAGGAGGTAGGAAACAAGTTGAAAAAGTCGTGACTCAGTAGAAGAGCAGGATGATATCTTGCCTCTCTGCTGCCAAGATCACTAAGTAGCTTCAGAACAATATGAGGGGAGGGAATGAACAACCAGCAGTTATGGTCTATCCTGGTAAAAAAAGACATAAGATTTAAAAAATGTAATGAGGCCCTGCAGACAGAACTGAAAATAAGCAAAGAAGATACTGGAAAGGCCTCAAAGGTGGTAACCTCTGGATTATTCCCAGGTTTACATATGAGCCTAGATATAAGCGAATATAATAGATAAATGGGTGATTGGAAAGATGTTGCAGGAGAAACAGATTTAGATTCATGAAATATTGGGACCAGATTTAGGGAGTTGGTACCGAGACAGACTAGCTACAACACATCTTTTCTCCATTATGCAGCTAAGTGAATCTGCACATGTCTGGTTCCATTTTTGATTCAGTACAGAACTGTAATAGATTCTCTTCCCTTCCATACCCTATTACATCTGGAGTACTCAAAGGAATATTCCTAGGCCCTTCTTATATATCATCTATGTAACAATACTTCATGATTTTACATAAAAACGTAGAGGCTTCAAATCACCCAACTGCAACTAACTAAGATCACCTATTTCTGTATTGGCACCCATCTCTACCACTTCCATAACTTATCGCCTATTATCTAATCCTTTGTAGCTTGTCAACTTGACTATTTAAATGCTTTCCTGACCAGCTTCCAACCATCCATCATCCACAACATTCAAGAAGTTACCAACATCATTAATCTCACCAAACCCCAATTCACCCAGTCCTCGCTGAAGCACAACAGCTCCTGGGTCAGAACCATCTCACTTTTAAATTGATCATCTTTGTGTAACAAATGTCAGCCTCTTGAGAAAGCTAGCTTTTAATTACTCCACCATCAGTGTCCAAGCCTTCAAGCTGCATGGGTTCCAAATTATGGTATTTATTCTGTAAGACTCTGTCTCCCCTTCCTCCCTTTAAGATATTCCTTAAAACATGCTGCCTCTTTGATAAAGCTTCAATTAATCAGACCTTGTGTTTACTTACATGACTGAGAATTATTTTTTCGGACAACTCCTGTGAAGTATCTCGAAAAAATTTATGAAAAGCACAGTATCATTTTAAGTTGTTGTTTTTGTTAGATGTTAAAACATCTAATGCATTACACAACAGCTTCAGGAAACAGTAAAATAATTGCTTAACCCAAATACTTTGCAAGTCGAAAACTAGTGTATTTCCCACTTACCTCCATATTTCACCAGAAGCAACTCCTCGGCTACGTTTCAATTCATATTGTTGAATTGTTTGGTATCAGTGCATCACAGGAATGGTATCATATATTGCAAAATGTCATCAGAACTGACTACATGTGAAGACTTTAGTACTAAATAAAATGTTATGTTACAGTATTATAGAACAATTCGTGCTGGAAGAGGCCATTCAGACCATCATATCTGTACTACCTTTCCAAGTGTTCAGTTTATTAATGCCATTCTCCCATCTTCTCCTCATAAATCAATGCATTTTAAGTGCGAGCAGCAGCGGAGGTAGGATGAACTCGGAAGACTGCAGATAAGGTAAGGCAGTTTTATTAAAATTACTTACCGGTAGTGGGCAGTGGTGTTTTTCTCTTTCACAGAAGGAGCGGGAGCAGCGGAGGAAGTGACGGGGACCAAAGGGGTAGCCGGGAAGGTAAGCAGTGAGTATAAATACTCACCCTTCGATGCCAACGGCCATTTTAAGTGTGAGCAGCAGCGGAGAAGGAGCGGGAGCAGTGGAGGAAGTGACGTGGACCGGAGAGGCAGACGGGAAGGAAAGCAGTGACCATATATATCAGCAAGGTGGCTAAACATGAGACTCTACTACTGTAGTGTCTCCCACCCGCCCTCCTCCTCCAAGCTAGTTTATAAGTAGGAAGAACGGGAGCGACGACCAGGGGACTGCCGGTTATATATGTGGGCAGTGGCTGAACATGAGACACTACACGTGTTGTGTCTCCCACTGCCACCCACCCCTCCTCTCACCAAAAATAGGACTCTGATTTGTTAAGGTAAGGATTTTCTATTTCTTTATCGGTAAATGGTTAAAAATGTACTTTTTATGGTTTATCTATTAATTGGTTTTAGAAAAAGACTATAGCAGAGAGGTATCAGAAAGTATTTTAATTCAAACCTCTACAAAGTAATAAAGTAATTAACTAAGCAGAGATGGCTGGGCAGGTGATGTACTGTAGCTGTATGATGTAGGAGCTGGCTGATCCCATTGTGAATGGCAGTGACCACATCTGCAGCAAGTGTTGGTTGCTGGAAGAACTAAGGCTGAGAGTTGATGATCTGGAATCTGAGCTTCAAACACTGTGGCACATCCGGGAGGGGGAGAGTTACCTCGGCGCTTTGTTTCAGGAGGCAGTCACACCTGGGAGATTAAGTAATTCACATTCAGTTAGTGATCAGGGACATCAGAGTGTGACTGTAAGTGAGGCAGGCAGGGGGAATTTGAATTCAGGAGTGCAGGAGCCTCAGCCCTTGACCTTGTCCAACAGGTATGAGATTCTTGCTCCCTATACGGATGAGGAAAAGGGTTCTGGACAGGACGAGCCAGCTGACCACGGGGGCACTATGGTGCAGAAGGCCATTCAAGAGGGGGGAAGCAAAAAGACAAGTAGTTGTTATAGGGGATTCTATAATTCGGGGGACAGATAGTATCCTATGCAAGCCGGATCGGGAGTCTCGCATGGTGTGTTGCCTGCCAGGTGCCAGGGTGCGGGACATCTCCGACCGGCTTGAAAGGGTATTGGAGCAGGAGGGGGAGGATCCAGTTGTTGTGGTCCACGTTGGGACTAACAACATAGGCAAAGCTAGGGTGGAGGATCTGTTTGGGGATTATCAAGCACTAGGAAGGAAATTGAAGTACAGGTCCTCAACGGTCATAATCTCCGGATTACTGCCTGAGCCACGTGCCAATTGGCATAGGGATAAGAAAATTAGGGAAGTAAGCACGTGGCTAAGGGATTGGTGTGTGAAAGAGGGATTCCATGTCATGGGGCATTGGCATCAGTTTTGGAACCGGGGGATCTGTACCGTTGGGACGGTCTCCAACTGAACTGATCTGGTACCAATGTTCTAGCGAAGAGGATAAATAGGGTGGTCAGTAGGACTTTAAACTTCTGAGTTGGGGGGAAGGAAAAGTGAAAGCGACAGGGAATATGGAGTTAAATGGGAGGAGGATAGCATGTATGCAGGTGGATTTAACCTTGAGGCAGATTAGGAATGCAACAAAAAGGAAGGATAACTTAGGACATCTTATGACTTCCAATATCTCTAATGATAAGAA